>NC_081351.1:45897684-46152026 GCF_029784015.1 Lycium ferocissimum
TGGTTTTTAAACATTTTATTATGTTTTATAATAATATGATATAAATGTTATATATTTAAAGTAGGTCAAAATTGACTCCTTTTCGATCAAAAACTCCTTATTAAAATTGACTCCTTTTCGATCAAAAACTCCTTATTATCCAAAATATTGTGTAAGAGCCTATTTGATTGGCTTATTTTTAGGTGCTTTTAAGCATTTTTGTACTGTTTGGGTAAGATAAAAAATATTTTTAAATATTTATTTTTAAGCAAAAAAACAATAATAAGCCAAAAATCATAAGTCCACCCAAATAGGTACTAAATCTATTCTTTTTTTCTACATTACTATACTATATAAGTGAGGATCAAATTTTTTGTCGTCCTCACAAAGAATTTGATCCTCTAATGCGGCGACCCGTGGCTTATCTTTTGACTTTTCTTGGCCTCCTATTCTCATTTGTTCACTCAGGCCCCTACAATTAGTGTATAGCGATGCTATAATACTGCCTCCGTTGTGAAATATTTGTCCTACTTTTAATTTTAGTCCGTTTAAAAAAGAATGTCTTTCTCTTCTATTTCGGCAAGTCTTTAATTCCAACTCTACACATGACATGTTTAAGACCACAAGATTAAAGGACATTTTGGCATTGTTCTACACATATTTAATTTAAGATCACTTGAGAGACTAAAAGCTTTTATAGAAACTTTCTTAAAACTTCTTACAAGTTAAAACAAGACAAACTTTTAGAAACGGAGTGAGTAACTTTCTGTGAAGTTTTTTGCCCCTTAGTTCCTCCAGTTCATATTATATGGTACTTTAAGCTTTCATATTTAGTACAAATAAATTTATTTTATATAATTAAGAAGGTATTAATAGTTTAATATACCAAATTTATCATTATTTAGACAAGTAATTTTTACACAACCAAAAATCATATTAAATTGGCACTTTAATTAAGTTGATTTAGTGAAAATGCTTCTTACTTTCTAAGATAGTGATTCACAAGGAGTGTGCCACGCTAATATAGCCGAGTCGAATATTAAATTACGCTTTACATTATTTGTCATTCACATTTTGTAAATTTTAAGCAACTTTAGAGCCATATTTTCGTGGCGGGAATAGGTTAGGGGAAGATTCTGTCTTTGTTCATTTTTTATCTTTTTGGTGTTAAGCCATACTTTGCGAGTTTCTCGCATCAACTCAATTAAAATAAACATTTTAAACCCCTCTGAGCTTATGTGGCAACTGGATGGGTGAGTTGGACAAAGTGCGTGAGTTTCACTTAAACAAGGAGCGTGAGTACAAAGACTTGACTAATAAACCACTAAAAAAAGGAACAAAAACAAAAGGTATAAAAATTAAAAAGAACCTTTCTCCATGCCCTCCCCTTTCTCTTCTTCATCTTCCAGATTTCACAGCAGCATATTTCCATAGTAGATTCAAAGGACTTTTGTTTCTTCAATTCTCAACATAGCCACCACCGGATTTTCCTTCCCCACCACTTTCTACATACAATAATCATTCAATCCTAAATAGCAAATACTTTCCCAATTTTCATATGTCTATCACATATGTATCATGTTCACACATAAACACATATTCAAGACCCATTTAACCAAAAATTCATAACAAAATACTGAATCGAAAGACGAAAATCTTCAAAATTATCTAAACCTTCAATTTATCTCTTCAATGACATTAAATCAAAATCTATAATTACATGTATCTTTTCCTCAGAATTATCGAGATAAGAAATCGAAAGTGGCGAAGACCCATAGTATGCAGGGGATGATTTCTAGGGCTCATATCCAAAATATACAGGGTTTTTATCCGATTTTTTTTTGTCAGAGCTAACAAAACTAAAAAGGGTTCGAGCTTCCTGTTTTCTAGGTTAGGTTTGATTTCTTTAGAGAGAAGGACAGGAAATGATTTGTAAAGTTATTTGCACTTTCATATGTGTTCTTCAATATCAATATTGTACTATCTTGAATTGGAATGGAGACAATTGAGTACGACTCGTCCGATTTAGCAAATTATCTTGCAAAATTTCCCCAAGGGGGATATCAACATCTTGATAGAACCTGATTGTAGAAAGAAGAATATGCCCAAAGCTAGAGGCAGATGTGAAGAGTAGTGAATGTAGGAGCGAAAGTTTTCTGCTGATGGGTCTTCTAGCCAAGAAGCAGCCAGAGGGGTCATTTTTCCGGTGGTCCAATTTTAAGAGACTAGTTTTACTACACTTGCGTTGCGCGTGTATCACGTGTTTATTAATAAAAAGTGCATAAAAAGTCACATTAAATTTATAATTACATTTGACATCGAGATGGATGAAACGTTCATTCAAATCTATATTCATATATTTAAATAAAGTAGGGCAAAGGAATACTGGCAAGACACTTCTCAGAGGTTCATATTTATCAACTTTCCTCTAATTTGTCTAAGTTACATTTATAATATCCCATTTCTTTTATATAAATGAAGTTGCAGCTCAAACACACCATTTCAATCTCACCCTCAATTTGATGCCTCAAGAACTAATCTATTTATCTAACATTTGTGTGTGAAATATGACCTTACCCCAATTCGGAGTTCAACTCCCAGGTCTTTCTCTTTCATCTGATTTTTCACAGACCGACATATATATGCACATAAAAATGAAAACTTATAGTCCTTCCGTCTCATATTATTTGTCTTTTTTTTTTTTTACATGCCTCTTAAGTAATCAGAAGGATATTTGACTAACTTTACCTTATTTATATCAAATTTATAATCTGTCTCCATTAAATGTTTACCCTATTTATGTGTCATCTCCATTATCGTCAAAATTTACTAAGGATAAAATGCGAAAAAATAACTAATTGTGTCTTGAACTATTAAAATGACAAATAATTTGAGACAACTATTTTTAATAAGTACGATAAATAATTTGAGATGAAAGGAATAGAAATTGTTATTAAAAGGAATAAGAAAAAGAGCAGCCTTACTAAAAGTTCTTCCGTTGCCATTGTTTGGTTCAGGAATGACTTGAGAGTTCTGGATAATGAGGCTCTTTTCAGAGCTTGGGTTTCTTGTAAAGCAATTTGTGTTGATCCCAGTGGTAAATCTGTTCACTTTTGGGAATTTTGGGAATACCCATTAGTTTGGATTGCCCAAAATTGGAGGTAAATCTGTTCACTTTGTGCTTCAATTGTACTCCCTCCATCTGAATTCTGTGTTAATTTTAGGTTTTTTAAATAATTTATTAGATGAGGAATTACGTTCAAGAAAGATGTAATAACACTGTCATGAAGATATTTGATTATTAGTTCCCAATCAAACAGACCAAAAATAAAGATTATCTAAGAAACAAAATTAGAGCAAAATGTACGCTGAATATTATATCGAAAATAATTTAAAATGTTATAGCTGAAGAATTCGTAAAATGAAAGAATCAATGTCATTACATTGATGCAGTAGTTGAATTCAATGTAATTGCATATCTTCTGAACCTGCAAATACAAAGAATTTTGGTGAATCAGTTGTAATGTATTTGTAAGTGTAAATAATTTATTTATGAGGTAACGATATGTTATTGTATCTGATTTAGAATCTCTTTGTAGACAATGTTTTTGGTGTATGTTCCTTTTCGCCGCTTCGGCTGCTCTGTCATGACCAAAACCTTTGTTGTTGACATTGATATTCCCCTTAAGAGTGCAACGTATAACTGCCCATGAGAGAAAACGTGTTGTGGCAAGTATAGTCCAACATTGGGTATTGTTTGTCCTTGTGCTTTATTTATCGTCATTGAAAAGCCTAATCATACCAGAAATTGTTTTCTAATGAATTTAAAAGGGTAGCCTTCATTTTCGGGAGGAGAAAATTGAATTCTTGGAATAAACACATGTTTGAAAGCATTCTGCCCCATCATTATTTCTGCATGTATAACGTTGTTGTCAAAACCTCTGCATATCATTCTTGTACCATTACATAAACCATTTGAAGCATCCAAATTTCTTAATAACATGATGGGCACATTTTTGTTCAAAACCAACCTGTATACCAATAAAAGATTAATTTAAATTAATTAGATGAGGAATTACACTAAAGAAAGATTTAAGAACACTGCCGCAAACATTTGTTATTATAAGTTCCCAATCAAATAGACCCAAAATAAATATTATCTAAGAAACAGAATTACAGTAATATGCATGTTGAGCCTTAATTAGACCAAAATAAAGATTATCTAAGAAACAGAATGGATCATAAAATATGTTCAATAAAGGATAAGTGGCACTCAATAGGTATTGAAGGTTTCAATTATTTCAACTATGCCAGACAATTTAATTTATCTCCAATTACCAGTGTGTACATCAGCAAAATTGTCCATTTATCATGTTCAAAGCGTTCTATGTTTAGATTCCAATCTATTTCATAATTGACCATATTAGTAAAGATCTAAGAACGAACCTGTGTGGAGGCAGATCGCTTGGTGTTAAAGTATTCAAGTAATCTTCCTGATAGTAATTGTTGGTATCATCCTCTGCAGAGTCAAAACTAAGAAATGTTCTACTTTCACCAGGAAACATGGAAATCAACATCTCATTTAGTTGATCAACATATTCATTTCTGCTAGCCAGGATAGCCCTTTCAGTCATGTATTTTGCACAACTTGTGTTTTCATCTAAAGATGAAAATATTTCACTTTTCAAGGCATCTTCACCAATACTATCACCATTATTTTCGATAACCAGTTTCTTTGGAATAAGTACCAAATCATCTCTTAGTGTAGGTTCCTCCCCGTTACCTATATGTAGTAAGAATTCACCGAATGTTGGATCTGTTCTTGCCCTCATATTTCTTGTTAATTTAATCCTTTCCATCCGAGGCCACAAGTAGGATTTTACCAAGCATGCATTTACGGTTTTAGCTCTGGTAGATTTTGGAACTACTGGTATTACTTGACGAAAACCACCTCCGAAACCATTACTTTTCCGCCAAATGGTTCATTAACGTCCAGTATATATCTAAAGCTCCTATCAACCGTTTCAATCGTATGACGGTTTGCCATAGGTGCTTCATCCCACATTATCAGCTTTGCTTGTTTTTATCAATTTAGCTCCACCACTTTGTTTTGACATATGTGTGATTGTCGTATCAGTTGTTTGAAGCGGTATGTCGAATCTAGAATGAGCCGTACGTCCCCAGTAAAAAGGGTTGACTTGCCATACCACTTGTTGCCGTTGCTAACGCTATGAAGCCTCTTGATCTGATATTTTCAAGTAATGTGCGATATAGGAATGTTTTTTCGGTTCCCCCAGGTCCATCTACAAAGAACAATCCTGCTTCTCCACAATCGACTCTTTGCAAAATAGTCTCGAACGCTTGCTTTTGTTCAGGATTTAGCTTTGATTGTGCATCAAAACCTTCCGGAGGTACTATTATGGACTCTCTCTTCCATTATTTCACGCATTCTTGTATAATCCCGTTATCGCCCTATGATCAAGTTTAGGTAAGTCATATTTTTCAATTCTCTTACCCATGCTCTCTAAGAAAAAAATTGATGCTTTTCAGTGTGCATTGAAGTTGAGCAGTAGGAGAATTGACATGTATTCTTTTAAAATCTTTTGACATGTCTTCATAATAGGCATCCCAGAGCTTTCTAACATCCTTCGGACTACAATGTACCAAAATTGTTGCAAATAAATTTCTCAGAACTAATGGCATTTTGAAGAGGATCATTTGCTTCACGTAAGCATTCGTAAATGCTGTTATCCGATTCTAATAAACCACTTTCTTTTGCAGCTTCTTTGAATGTTTCACACGTTTTCCCATTATCGATCGGCACAATAAGTATTCAAACGAAGTCGGTCCTACGTGATTCAATAATAATCTCAAATAATACCTTTCGCCTTCTCTTGGTTAGTTGTAACATTTAAAAAAAAAAAAAAAAAAAAAAATAATAATAATAATAATAATAATAATAATAATAATAATAAATAGATATAATTTTAAGAATATACAAATATTAAAAGTGTTCGTATTGGATGCCTTACCAACAACAATTTGACCAATTATTGATCTTGTTTTTCTTTTCGTCCACTTCTTACCCTGAGAGTTCCAGACATAATACTCCGGAAATTCCTTGTATAGGTACTTCCGTGCTTCACTATCCGCTGAACAAATCCAGAAATACTTGGTGAGCATGGTTAGCGAGGCATATTCCCATGCAACAACATTTTTCAAATTTTGATTGCTCAATAGCACACTATATGTCAAATGGCATACTTTTATATCAGTCGTCAATAATATCCAATTAAATTATTAACTAAAAAAGTTTAGGAAACATATCAAGTAGAGTTAGAGTGTAATTTTAAACTTTGAGAATATGTAAAACTTGAGTGCTTAGATTAAATAGTAATATTAGACAAGAACGGTTAACTAATTCGAAGACGTTGGTTAATCTTGGTTCTGAATTGTACATGCAAGTTGGAGTGTAAGTATCTTATTTTTGTTTAAATGTTAGCAGAAAATTGTTGAATATATCAAAGTTAAGTGATGTGTGCTTTTATGAACATGTATTGGCAGTTTTTGCTTTGTTTTTCATTTATAATTGGAAAATTCTATCTTGATGATTTATAATTCTCTGGTATTTTCATCTACTGCATGTTTATATTTATTGCTGAGTTAATCCGACAGGCTAGATACAAGCACATATTTGTTGACGTCGGACTTGGATTTCATGTGGAATTCACATGGTTGGAAGCTATGAATTAAATATCAGCAAAGGAGGAGAAATTAGATAGGTAACATTAATTTTTGTTTCTGTTAGCAGTGCTGTATTTATATTTGAATGCTTAAGTTCAATTACAACTCCTTTTAAAATCTAAAGATTGTGGAAAGGATAACTTTGGTCACATGATAAATTCGGTCTGCTGTTCTTAAGGTGTGTAAAAGAATTATGAATGAAATGTACGGATTCAATAAATTGGTCATCGCAATAATAAAACAGATATCTCAAGCAGTATTGAAGAGGATGTAGAGTTTCATTATGAACAAATTACAAGTATATGACATAAGTCTATCTAATTTAGGTTGTCTTTGAATTGATATGACTCAACTTTTTCTCCCATATGGAGTACATAGGACACATGCTTAGTCACAAAAATTAATTTCTTAATAGCTGTATAAAGATACAGTTTTACTTCATACTTATTTAATAACCGGTAACTTAGAATCCTAGTTATTTCATCAAAAGTTTAAATAAACATAAATGTTGGATAGAAATAGTTTACCTGATTGTCTATTCGGGAGATGTAGTTGAAGGTTAATGACTGAAGGCTGCATTTCACTAAAATTGAATTCATAAATTCTGCATAGTGCTTCTGGCGCAGACACCGAACGTGCATCTTGAAAGGTTTGAATTTCATCTATAACTTTTTCCCTATCATCTGATTCAATATAAACGGCACACTTATCATGTCCTTTATATATATATATATATATATATATATATATATATATATATATATACTTGTAGAGATACTTTATTGCTTTCACTCCCGAGCAAGACTCTACATTGATGTGACAATTATAGTAACTATATTTTACTATAATTCCTTACATCGAATAGCACAATATATAATACCATTTTTGGAGAGCTGTTGCTTTTTCAAAAGCGGGGTTTATCAACAGGCTGCTAACAGATGTAGAAGATATCACAGGATTCCCTTAAAAATATAAAAAAGTTAGTGTAATTAAAAGATACACAATTTACCATAAATACAACAGTTTTTAATATATTACGTCTGTATATTGTACCCTAACATCACAGAATGCTATAATAGGTCTTTCAACTGTCAACTTTTGTAGCCGTTCATCCTCTATTTCTGAGATGTCGCCCCATAAAGTTATAATCTTCCGATCACGCCCGAATTTTACAATTAAACATATAAGATAAAAAAAAAATATATCACAGCGCATTCTTCCGACAATTCTTAAATCTATATTATTGGAGAAAAACGAAAGAAAGTGAAGATCCTTTCCAACATTCATAAAAAAAAATTAAAAAAAAAATAAAAATAATAATAATAATAAAAAAAAAAAAACAATAGTAAAAGCTTCAATGATGAATAGGTAAACTAAATTCAACTTACATCTCGTTCATAAGTACAATTTCTCTTCGTTTTGTGTTTCCTCCTAGGAAGGCCTTAGAATCCACAAAAATGCCAAGTATATCTAAAAAGAATATTTAACAAACACATGTAATCTTCTAAGAGATTGTCCAGTAAATAGGAGTAAAATATTGTGCATATATTTAATGTTAGTTTAGTTGATGAAATCTAAAGAAATTACCAAAGAATGTTCCATCGGTGCGTTCTGTTGCCTCTTCGAATGAAACAAAATTGTTTGAAAAAGTAACGCTAGAAAAGTGACTGTTGCATTCTTGAACTAAAGTACTATCCCTGAATCCAACCTCAACCTCCTTGTTCACTGATGGGAAATTAGGATTAGCACCATTAATGCATCCGCTTATGATGTAACAAATCTTGTATTGTTGTAACTGCTCTTTCCACTTTCCAATATGATCATTGAAAAGTACAGCATTAATTTTTGTGCCCTGTAAAAAGTAAAAATTTAATGGTTGAATACATATATGTAAAAATATAGAATATATACGAATATGAAAGTACTATTACCTCTTCGTCAACTAATGTCACAGTCTTTCGAAGACCTTCGTTCGTTCCCCTTTTATACTCTTTTACTGGTCCACTTCCAATTACTAAGATTCTTATTACCCAACAGGAATCACATCTCCTTAAGGTGTTAATTGGCACACATTCATTCGCCAAGTCCTTTTCAGTTTCTGTTGCACAGTTGTTCACCAACTCCTTTTCAATTGCCATTACAAGATTACCTAAAATAAACTGTGCACAAGAGCTTTAATCATAATAATAATGTTTAATGCTATAAATAATTTATTTTATGAGATGTGAGGAGATTCGTGCAGATGAAATTTGTGAACGTATGAGTATACTCAAGTATGTCAGTTACAAGTAACACAAATCTCAAATAACATATATCAATATTACACTCAATTAAAGGAGACAATCTAATTTAGGATTTTTTGAAAATAAGCAACTTGAGCTGGCGTAGCAATAAATATTACCGATTATGAAACTAAAGGACGAAGAACAATACTGATTTTCTGTTATGATACAATGGTCCAAACAGCCTGTAAAAAAATACATTAAGTCAGATAGGGAAGTTGGATTAGGTGGTGAAGAAATAGAATTGATGCCTTTTTTTTCCATCATGTTCCAAATTGCAAACGATGGTGGTGAAGAGTTTAACAGATTTTGATAGCTTTTGTTCTCTTTATTCCAAATTGCAGATGATGTTAGTAGATAAATTTTAACTGATGAATCAATACATTGTGCAGTTAGCTAAAGAACAACTACAGTTGGAAAACTCTGTGATACTGCATATGAATTGGCAAGTTAACAGAGTGAGAGAATAATATTAGCATGTTTTGGTTTGAATACATGAATGCAAAATTCATATAGAAGACAAAAAAAGGAGAACCTGGAAACATACAAAGCTGGATATTGCTGAGCTACTACAACGTTGATGAAGAAGAATGAATCGTAACTCCTTTTATAGAAGTGTATTCATGAACCAAAAAGGATTTGATTTTGTACTCGTATATGATTTGTATTAGGAACCAACTGTAAAAGGAAAAATAGGAAAAAATTCCTACGGTTGTGTATCAAAACCTTCCTTACTTGGACTGTGTAATATACCATATACGTGCACTTTGAAGTCCTTTTAGGTTTTTTTATTGGAGTTTTTATTTTGAAAGGACTCATATGGTAGTATTAGGACTCCTAGACAGGTTATAGTTTTATGGAAATTATTCTTTTGGCAAAAAATAAGGTAGGGTTTTTACTATTATTAAGGAAAAATAAGGCTAGGTTTTTAAGGGTTTTTATTATTAAGGTAGTTTGTCTTTTGCTAAAAATAAGGAAGGTTTGTATTAGGAATCAAATTCATACGGTAGTCCATACAGGTTTTGATTATTACGGAAGTTTTCTTTTGCTAAAAATAAGGAAGGTTTATATTGGAGTTTTTATTGTGGAATGAATTATTATATATTATTAGTGTTTAGCAATAATATATGTAAGAAATTAGTAAATGACTATTTTGTCAATCAATATTTCTAAGGCCCTTCACGCTTTTAATATAATATAGATTAGTTTAAATTTGATATTTTTTTTTCATAGAAATAATACTTATTTGTAAAGGCAAAAATGATGTGGCAACTTTTATCTGATGCGGATACTAATGTTTTGTCCACATCAGCGCGGTTGAAAGACACACAAGGGGTTTAATTAGCAAACCTGTAAGTACGAACACCGACATGACAAAAATGGACAAGTACAAGGGTCTCCCAAGCTATTCCGCCTATTTTCGTTTCCAACTAGAGCATTTTATTAGATCTTACTAATCACTATACATGCCTAGTCATATGGTATCACATAAGTTGTGACAGAGGGAATAATAAATTACCCATAAACAAACATAATTTCCTCACTATACATGTTTAATGTACTACTTCCTCCATCTTAATTTATGTAACACACTTTCATTTTTAGTCTGTCTTAAAAAGAATATCACAATTTTATATCAAATAATTTAACTTTATGAAATAATTTACAACGACATAAATAACTAACACTTATTTTGGATCACAAATTCAAAAATCTAACTTTATCTCTTGAATTACATGCCTAGTCAAATGATATCACATCAGTTGTGACGGAGGGAATAATAAATTACCCAAAAACAAACATAATTTCCTCCAAATATAAAAAACAGCGACCTCTCTTGGTTTTGGATCCCCACCAAATGCCTCAGATCTAACGGACGTAGGGGATCATTATCGTCATTTCAAAGCTTTCTCCTCTAAAATCTTAATCCAGATTTTCGATTGCCAAAAATCTATCTGTTCCCGACAAATTTTGCTAGCAGAAAATAAATAAATGCAATCATAAAACAAATGTGAGAAAAAAATCATTTTATTGATATTTTTGTGAGTACAATTCTGGATTTATCCCATGATTCTAATCTCCGTGTTGTTCGCCTTGATTCGAGGGCCAATGTAGCATCTTTCTCGAAATGAAGGATGAAATTCTGTTGATGTAATCTTGGAAGAACTTTGAGTAGCACTTTGGATTGTTCTTGAGGGAAGACGTCTCTCGAACTCTCCTTCTTGTTGAATACCTTTAGAGAAGACTAATGTGGATGTTGTTGCTCTCCTTTGTGTCATGACCCAATTCACGAGTCGTGGTGGCGCCTATACTATCCCCGAGTAGGCGAACCACATTCCCAATAACAAGTTAAATAAGTGGAAAATTAAAGAAGAAGAAGAAGAAGAAGAAGAAGAAGAAGAAGAAGAAGAAGAAGAAGAAGAAGAAGAAGAAGAAGAAGAAGAAGAAGAAGAAGAAGAAGAAGAAGAAGTTATCAAATCTTAAATACTTATCATCACTAGAAATGTCACGACATCCCCAAAATCTGGTCAAAGGGTACAAAAGCGCTAAACATAGTCCGGAATACACGTCTGAAAATGCTCGAAGGCTACGTATTGTCTGTCGAATACAAAAACAAAAATAAATAAAGAAGGTCCTTCAGGGGTCACGGATGACCAAGTAGCTGCCGAATACCGAAAGATGTCACCTGCCGTATTAGCCATGGGGTGTAGAAGCGGAACTGGATCGTACTCTACACTCAACAAAAAGTGCAGCAAGAGTAGTATCAGTACAACACTAGTACCGGTAAGCATCATAGGCCGACAATGATTAGATAACGCATGAAGAAGTGGAAACTAACAAGTCACACATAGAGCAAACATGTATGGTCACGTATCTTATACAAGTAAAGTGTAAAGGAATCATGAAATCAACCAAGACAGATATAGTTCACCAAATGATCAGTCAAATATATGAGTGGATGAATGCAATGCAATGCAATAGTCACCTCTCTCACTCCACTCTCGTACACACATGCTAAGGGCAGTGCCTCAAAGGCATGACCCATGGGGGACCCACGAAGTCCATATACCACTCGTGCTCTCCAGCAGAAACCTCGAAGGTTATCAATCACTCTCAATCTTCGGCAAATACCTCAGAGTCTCTCTGACACTCTCAATCTCCGGCAAAGACCTTGTAGTCTCTCTGTCGCTCTCAATCTCCGGCAAAGACCTCGGAGTTTCTCTATCACTCAATCTCGACTAAAGACCTCGAGGTCTCTCAATCACTTACCTCACCATCATCCTGAGAGTAATATGGAAGGCATGTCATGCATGATATCGATCTCGACAATATCACCAATACAATCAAAAAATACAAGTCATATTACCGTCGACATCGTTCGATTATCAATATTACCATTCCTTTTCGTACACATGTGATGAGTGAGCTAGTATGTGACGAGGAGATACAAACAGTGATAATCGTTTAAAAATAACACATATGGCGAGAAGTCCACATAACGGTCGATAGAGCCAGCCCCTAATTGGAATTCACCTCCACTTCGTGCCGAAGGCCTATCGCTATCCCCGCTTCACTTTCTACAACTACATACAACTCTCCCGTCGAGGAGTCTAACTAAAGTGAACGGTAACCTACATCAATGGCGGTGCCACGAACAATCAAACCAATGCCTTCCCTTTGCGTAGAGCCTCTGAATGATCGAAATCTATCAAATATGCGATCTACATTAGAATACGAATCTAAAGACACCCATATTGCTATACTTATATTCGAAATCCAAAAACTGGAATTTTATTAGAAAATCATATCACCCATAACCTAAGGGTCATATATCCAGAAAATTAGTCAATTTCATCATTAATTCTCATTTCTTAAGACTAGAGCTCAAAATCTTCCTTTACCCGAAAATCTTATCTTAGGATTGAAATCTCACTTTCCACAACTCAGATACCAAGAATTTGAAGGTGTACATATAATTCAATATTCTAATACTCAATTTCATATACCTAATATAATAAAAATTGAAGTGGCTAACATGATAATCATAAGAGAATTTTTCAAAATCGGAAGAACATTGGCATAAACATAGAAGTGTACCCATACACCCATTAATTATATCAACTTAGCAAAAACAGTGACTTACCATGCACCCATTATATCAAATATTCCCAAAGCTTATTTCATCATTACACGATAATTAGCTCCTCAAATCATTTGGTAATCATTATGACCTCCACTATCTATCACCTAAACTTTATAGCAAGGAACTGTACCCGCAAAGAGATTTAATTCTACTTCACCTTCACATTATCATAACAAGAAGTTGCCTTCATGTCCCTTAAACGATGGCATGAAACTAGGCAGAGGTGTAAATATGTAATCAGTTTTGAGAAAGTTGATGCCTTTCAAATCATGTACATAATAAAGGAAAAAGTACTTTAATTGTCCTACGTTTTTCTAAGCTATGCTACCAAAAAAAAATATGAAAACAATCCAAATAATGTACCTTCTTCCCTTCCAAAGAAGACAAATAAATAAAGGGCAAGAGATGTACTTCTTCAATACAAGAAAACAAGTAACTACCCCTCTTACCCACTGCTTCCTTGTCTTTTTGTCACGACCCAACCCCATAGGCCGTGACTAGTGCCCGGCCTGGGCACCCAAACACACCTATCAAACGCTATCACAAGTTATATCAAACGCATCCAAGTATATAACGAGCCGACAAAAGCCGTATTCCGAATTTAGATAATTTTTAGGAAATTTCGGCGGAGTTTCCTTTGTTTTCTTGACTATCCGAATAACCCCGCACACGGAAAATACCAACAAGGCCACACGGCCACCAACACAACATATATACATATGCGGACCGCCGCGCGAACGGGATCGCCCAAACACAACATATGCAAACACAACCGTACAAAAGTAGGCACTGACCCACAAAACATGTCCACGGACCTCTACAAACAGACGGACGAATCATATGGCGGAACGGGGCCCCGCCGTACCCATGAACAATATATACAAATGACGAGACGAATATATATACCAAAAGTATAAGCTCGGAATGAGGGGAGCACTCCAAATAAAGAGGGTGTCTAAGCAATTGGATCACCAAGGCGTGCGTACGGCCTATGAACGGCATGAAACGCGGCCCCCCGAAGAAGGGGGTCGACGAAAATATGCGAGTATGCAAAGCGAGAAAATGTAATATACAATGCGAGATCGAATCGAAATAGAAGTCCGTAAAGAAAATAAATGCATTTCCAAAATATCAAAATGTTACTTCAAAATATAAATCATGCATAGGAACACGAAATATGGTCGCACTTTGTCGATGAGCGCCCATAACGGCGCCATAACACCGGAAAGGTTTCAAATCTCCGAATCTCCGTCACATATCACACACAAAGATATCACCATACACAACATCACACCAAATATGAGTGGAACCGGCCCTCGGCGAGAACTCGGTGAACCATAAACACGACATAACACGGAGTATATCATAATGCGCGCGACAACGAGCCGTGAACGATATCATAGTAGGCACGAGCGGGTAGTGAGTAATCATATGCATAAAATCCTTATCATAAATCAAAAGATAAGTAAAATAGTCATATTCGAAATCGGAATAATAATTATCACTTTTGTTTCAAAGGTTATCGAATTCACATAAAAGGCGTCGCGGGACCCACGGACAGTATAGACCCGAACCGAGCCCGCCCATGAAAAACATACTCATTATATATCATACAAACTCCTACGAAAGTTCCAAAGCATTCCGAGCTTTTCTGAGAAAGTTATGAGCGTTTGTAGTTTTTGAATCGCTAATGAATAAGTTCTTTCAAAAAAAAATCAGCTTTTAAGTAGCCTTTGCAAATTATTAATTCCAAGGATATGACGATCAACGTTATGGCATATTAGCACAAGGATACCAAGGAAACAAGTACGAATCATATACAAGCTCGGATTGCGAGAATAGAGTTTCCTCGAGGCTTGAATCATAGCCTAATTTAACTAAGACATGCCAAAAGGGAAGGTTACTTTACATACCTCAAACGCTCTCCAAAATGACCCAAACTCAAGCTAATCCAATCTATGATTCGGGCTGCCGCGATCTATAAACAAGCCATAAAATGCCAAACATTAGCTAATGACTTTTAGGCCTTATTTTCCAAATTCGCCCTTAATTCTACAAAAATTTGGCGGCATTTCCCCCGTAAATAGGCTACCCGAGAATTCAACTCGGCCAAAACAATCAACAACAACAACAATAACCAACCTAGCAACATCAACAACCAATTCGGAAAGCAATACAACAACAATAGCTTTTCTTTTCCATTATTCAACAACTTACATAAATTAATTCAACGACACATTCAAGCCACATTATCGCTTATATACTCACATACCAACCCGAACCCAAACCAACAACATTTCAAGACATTCTAAGCAACCCGTACAACATTTCCAATAATCCATTTTTTTTTCCAAGCTGGCTTATTTCCCAACCGAGAATTTTTTAATTTTTTTCTTCATTTCCAAATCATGGTTTGTATCCACAATTTACATTCTAGCAATGGTATTCTCATCAATATACAATTACATTAAATGTACAACAACCTCCAAATCAGTCTGCAACATTTACGACATCAATTTGAGTCAATAAACTTTCATTTCCAACATAGAATTCATAGCGACGACGACTAAAGCAATAAGCGATATTCATTTGATCATTGTCATATAATGTGACCCATTTCGATCAACACTACACAAATACATATATGGATGATTCTCAATTGTTCTTCACTTTACAATGATCATAATCAACTAACTAGGCATTAATTCATAATTTCAATCATAACCAAAACACCCGTCAAGCACGCCCAACCCTCATACATATGGCATCCACTTCCAACATTCTTTATTTCATGATTTTCAACCATTATAAGATACTACAACATGAATATGGCCTTCATACCTTGCAAAAACAAGATCAAATCTTACCTTTTTCTCTTCAACTTCCAATAGGCTAGGGTTCCAAAGATGAAAAACAATGGATTGATCGCTCCGGCGATGCTTCCACGCTACTTAGGGACCTCAATATAATAGGTTTTCATCATCAAAATAATTTTGGAGGACAAGAAATGGGGGTGGTTTTCTCTAAAGGGCCGAGAGCCTTCAAATGGAGGGTCTTGACTTCTTGTTTATTTTCTAAGTGTGGGAATGTGAAATGAGAGAAAGATGACTAAGTGATCATCTTTTAAGTCCCCTTAAAATATCTCCTATTGTCCTTGGCCCACACAATGTGTTGTTCCACTCAAAAGATGACACAAATTGTGTGGGCACCACGATCCATTATGCTTTTACATGGAATTTGTGGATGATTTTAAAACTTCAATTTTTATCACTTTTGGTCCCAAATTTTCTAATTGTTCCATACCAATAAATTCATGCACAACTTATATCTTAAAATAAAATCGAAGGTCAAAAATCCCGACTTTGTATCCCGAAATAGTTTTGTCCTTAACTTACCATAATTAAGTCCGGATTGTTCCAATGTACAAAAATACGGGTTCTAACACTTTTCCCCTTTTTTATTGAACAATTACCACCAAACCTTTGCAAATACATAGAAACCGATTTAATTATTAAGCATTTCAGTCATCATTACCTAATGATTACACTCATAAGAGAACACTAAGAACAAAAGGTAAAAGAACTCTACCTGTTTTCTCTAAAAGTTTTAGGTCCACGAAGAAACCGTTTTTGCCGTCCCCTATGTCAAAGTTGTTTCTGTTCCCTTTATTTTTCATGTCCACAGTAAATGAATTATTTTTAAACCCTAGGCTTCTAATACATATGGGTCATAAGAAGTGGGTTAAGCCCCATAATTTAGCCCAATAATTTCTACAATTTACATACTCACTTAACTATTATAATAAATATAATCATTCCGTCATATACTTTATTTTCAACTTAGACCTTATATGTGTGAAACTCGTATTCCTATAAATAAACTATTCACATATATTAAATAAATATATTTCAAAAAGTACCCTTAATTAAATCACCGTACACCAATTTCACCAAGTCAAGATACCCTTTAAAACTACGAAAAGGGTATTTTAGCGAAAAACAAGAGTTCAAAGTGCTAAATGAACAAACGGGTGAATTTACACTTTTGCCCTCTAGTCAAGATACCATGACACTTTCCAGATGTCTTCAAAATGTGATATGTGAGTGACCCTTTTATATAGGTGTGAGCTAGAGCTTGAGGTATTTTGATCTCCAAGTAATTCTAGTGAACCTTGGGTTAGAAAGACATGGGTTGGGTTCGTCTTTGTAGAGGCCCAATTTAATAGACTGACCCAAATCTAATTTGGATTTCATTCAAGTCATGTAATTCTGGCTTAAATAATTAATCCGACTTTATTAACCAAAATTTGACTTGGTCAACATGTCAATAACTTAGAATTTAATCCAAATTTTGTATGGATTAATTCAATTAAAATTCGATGTCTATAGATGCCCCCTACTTCAAGACTTATCGAGGTGTAAGCTTACTGATAGTGTAGACGAGACTTGAAGTACCCGTGTAGACCATTCTTCTTTTTTTTCTTCGTACAAATTTTCCCCTAGACTTGTTTTCGACATGTTTTCTTGAAATGTGCTTGAAAGTTATTGTTACTTGAATTTGTGAACAATAAAAAAGATATGCAACTCTCTTCCTTCAATTTTGGGGATGAGTTTATTGCATCAATTTTTCCTGATCAAGATTCAATATCAAATTTGTACTATAACTCCATATGGTAAAGAGATCCTTCCAATAGTTTCCATGTAGAGGCATAATCATTCCAATGTAAACTTGGTAAGGAATTAATTTAATGCATATGAATTCAAAAGGACTGACATTCCTTTTATTCTTTGAGCTGTAAACTTTCAAAGGCACTTAAGAAAATCTCCTCAACAATCCAACTTGACTCCATGATTGAGTATTCCCCTTTTAATTTATTTTCTAGTTGGACAAAGATGGTTTCACATTGATACAGCAACACCAAGCTGCCGTGGTAATTGATTTTAAAAGATTTCAAATCTCCTTAATAGACAATGTAATATCTGCCACCAGTGATCATGGATCAAGTATCCATTTTTCTCTTTTCTTTCCCTAAAGATTTTAATCACTCCAAGTTAAATTTGGAAAAAAGAAATTCCCCTCCAACTTAATCTTGGTAAACATCTATTTAAGAAGGATATTGGACATGATTTACTTGCACCAAACTTTTAGAGATATTCAAGAATGATGTCAAATGACTTTAGAGTTTGAAATTTGGAATGCTTGCTGGTTTGGAGAAATTTTTTCGGATGAAGTACGAGAGGTTGATCAAGATGAGCTTCAAAACTCTGCTAATCGATTTCGCAGGTAACAACTAAGTTAAGAAGGCATCGAAGATGACACGTCGGCGCTGGTGGTCAACGAGGAGATGCAAATCTTATTTTTTCTTTCTTTGTCCTCTTTTTGTAGATTAACCATGGCAGGACACCCATCTAGGATCAATCCATTAGCCACATCGATGATTAAGAAGAAGTCATGTGTTGTGGACTAGACACCCAGATGCGGACTTGGTCACGATAAGCTCGAGACAGATGCTAGCCAAATTGATGACGATGAAGTTGCCGCGACGATAGATATCCACTAACAAGGAGGCTTTTCCTTTGATGTTGGAGTATCAGAAACATGAGCGGCTTGAACCAGTAGAAACTAGAGTTCGGAGGGTATGACATATCCAAAAATCAAAGGAAAAATCCTTCCGGATTGACGGGAATCAATTTTTAAAGTTGAGCTCCAGATCTGCATTTTCTTCTGACAGTTTCACGCAGTCTCACCAAAACGTATGTATCTTGGTGTAGGAGAGTTCAAACTATAAGAGGCTTGATTCTGAAGATTCTGCACTCATAGGGCTACGACATATCCAAAAATCACCATTGAATTCCTTCTGGATTGACAGAAATTAATTTTTGAAGTTGAGCTACAGATCTGCGTTTTTTTTTTCCAGAACTGAGCAGTCTCACGGAAAACTCCATATCTTGAGATTGGAGTGTTGAAATGATGAGTGGCTTGATCCAATAGAAAGAAGACATAGAAGGATATGGCATATCAAAAAATAAAAGCGAAACTCCTTCCGGATTGATAAGAATTTATTTCTAAATTTCAGCTCCAGATTTGCGTTTTTTTTTAGCACTGTGCAGTCTCACGGAGACTCCATATCTTGAGATTGGAGTGTCCAAATGACGAGAGGCTTGATTCTATAGAAAGAACATAGAAATCTATGGAATATCAAAAAATCAAAGCAAAACTACAGGAATTAATTTTTCAAGTTGAAATACAGATCTACGTTTTTAAATTTTCCAGCACTGGCAGTCTCACGGAAAACTCCAAGTCTTGAGATTGGAGCGTCCAAATGATGAGAGACTTGATTCTATAGAAAGTAGACTTAGAAGGCGATGACATATCCAAAAATCAAACCAAAACGCCTTCAGAATCGGCTGGAATATATTTTCAAAATTGGTGACACAATCTGGTACTTCGTTACTTGGGACAGCATTCATGGACTCTTTTTTTTTTTGTTTTCTTTCTTCTTTGTAGGTTTGAAACAAGGGTATAAATGGTCTCGATATCAAACCGATAAGATACACAAGACTTCACAACCATTCTCTGTAGTTATAAATATCAAGAAAAATTTCCAAGAATAAAACGGTCTTCAAAGTTCATCCATTGTTTATTGGCGCGGAAATACTTAGAGCGTTCATCCATTCGACTTCAGTGAAACTTGTTGATTGGCGCGGAACTACATGGAGCGTTCATCCATTCGACTTCAGTGAAACTTGTTGCATCACTCTGTCTAGCTCTAATGAGAAACTACTTGGCGTATCCTTCCTTTGTGGGTTTTCTACTATGGCGAAGAACCACTTCGTGCTTCATCCTTCCTTGCGGCCCTACAACTTTGTCAAGACATCACTTGGTGTCTTTGTTGTCACGTATTTGGATGGACTTCACTCCTCTTGGGAACAACACTTTGTGTATCCACCTTTCCTAAGGCATCGGAGAGATCACCTAAAGTATCCACCTTCCTTGCGACGTTGATGGAGGAGATTACATTAGCCTTTCAACCTTGGTGAGCAAGATTTTGTCTAGATGGTGCATCTCATCCATGCGACTTGGCAAAAGAAGTAGATGTAATTTTGATGAAGACATACAAAGAGCATTTCATCCTTCCAACGACTTGACGAAAGAATTTATAAAACGTTTCATCCTTCAAGATTTGGTAGAGAAGTGTGTGTCACCATCTCGCGCTAAAGCATTATGGATCTTTTTATTTTTTTGTAGGTTTATGACGGAGCACAAATGGTCTCGATATTAGACCAAGAAGACGTCCACGTGATTAGTGAAGAACCATTTGGTGTGACCATCCTTCGAGTATTTTTCCCCAAAACAACTTGGAGCCTTGAATTTCCTTGCGATGTTCGTGGGACAATTACATGGTGCATCTCATCTTTGCGGCTTAGTGAGATTGACACTTGGAGTAGTCCCTTTCCAACTTTGGCAAGAAAGTCGATGGTGCATATCCCTTTTCTGCTTGGCGAGAGAGACACTTGAAGTACCTCATTTTATTTTATTTTGCAGCTATGACAAGCAAGTACATGAACTAAGTAGATATTCCCCCAGACATAGTGAGTTAACCCATTGACGCACAAAGATCCATCTACTATGAAGAAGTTGATGTAAGAAAATTGTCATGGAAAATCACTCCATCCTCCAAAGTTGTAGAAGATTATCTTTAGATTATCCAAGTGTGTGAAAAGTACCAACAGAAACTTCATGCAAGCAACTTTTCTTTGGCTCCGCGTTAAAGGGATGAGTTTTTTTTTACTCATGTGACTGCTCTTAGAAGGAAATTCTAAATTACCTACGTACCTCGGCGAAGAGGATCAAGTCATTACGTAGTTCAGAAAGAGTATTTTATTTGAGTTTTTTTTTATGCGTTTTTATACTCGTGCATCATGGAGTGTAGAAACGCGCAGTTTAAGCTCGTATGAAAAGGAATGTTGCAACTTGCATTTAAGGCTCGTGCGTTGAGGAGCATTGTGATGTGCAGTTTAAGCTCTTACATCGACGAGCAGTTTGGGAAAGAACTCCAATAGTGTAACCGGATTTCGAACCCTTTGTAATGAAATCATTGCACCAACTCTTGACGTCAGACTTTGTGCTTCTCTATGTTTACAGGTGATTTGTGTTTGCTTTTGCCTTTGGGATTTGACGCTTCAAAACTTTTTGATGCTTAGGTTTTTTGTGAGAAATCAATGTCCAAGTTTCACCATCCTATTTATTGGAGTAGCCATTCACCTTGCAAGAGTTTGGTGTTTTCTTTAATGCGAGAACTTCAACTGGTTTAGAGCTCCCTAATTGCAACATGATTTTTCCTTGTCCAACATTCAGAGACGCAACAAAATTCCTACATCTTCAAGTTTCTGGCAGTGATTTATACTTGTCGTAAAGATAAGCACTAGAATAGTTTGCCTCGACTTTATCTTCATCATAAATGATTATTTTTCCATCCCTAACCAATGTCATAATATTCTCTTTCAGGATGAAACATTTTTCAGTTGGATGACTGATGATATGATGAAACTTGTAATACTTAGGATCGTTGACTTTGCTACCTTCGTCAGGTCGCTATGATGGAGGAAGTTCAATGACCTCCATGGTCAGCAATTTGTCAAGAATCGAAGAGACATCAGAGTCAGGAAAGGATAAACTTTTGCTTCTAACTCCTTCAACATTAGAAGTTTCTTTTCTTTTAGAGGATGTTAACATGTATCTTTTTCTTTCATTTTTTTGTTTAGCAGCATTTTTACAGATGTTGCTCCTACCATCATGGTATCTTCAGTTTGGTGCTTTGATAGTCGCTTGAATTCTTTTTCTTCATTCCTTGGAATGAAAACTGGGGAAGCCTTTCCATTAGTCGTAATGCTCAACTCCATGTCGTGTGCTCGCGTTGCTAATTCTTCAAAAGTTCGTTGCTTAAGTCCTTGGAGAATGTATGCAAGGCCCCAATGCATTCCTTGGATGCACATTTCAATGGCAGACATTTATGAGAGATGATCTTTGCGGTCCAAACTCAATGTTTGCCAGCGGTGATGTAGTCAATCACCGGTTCATCCTTTCGTTGCTTGGTGGCTATCAACTCTATCATGCTTACCGTTCAACGTATGTTGTAGAAGCTATTGAGGAACTCCATTTTAAGTTTCTCCCAACTATCAATTGATTCTCGCTCGAGATCGGTGTACCAATCAAAGGTGTTTCCCTTCAACGAGCGAACAAACTGTTTGACAAGAAGATCGCCATATGTACTAGCATTGTTACAAGTCTTCACAAAATATACGACGTGTTGTCTTAAGTTTCCTTTGCCGTTGAATTGTTGCAGCTTCGATGGTTGATATTCAATCGGCATAGGTAGACAATTGATTCGCTTGGTGTAAGGTTTAGAGTAGTACAATGAGCTTTGTGATGGTCCACCATATTGAGCCCTGATGGTGCTTGCTATCATGTCTTGCAGTTGTTGGAGAGACAACGTCCCAACTGAATCGACTTGATTTGCACTTTGATAGTTGGGCATCTTGGTGACAGATTCAACCTCTTTTTCTTGTGGTGTTGGGGTGTGAGTTGACTCGTCAGCGCTGTAGAGTTCCATCTTGTTCATCAATTGAGCTACTTGAAGGTCTTTGTCCTTCACGAATTTCTTCAATGCCTCAATAGTTTGCATCATCACGACAAGTTATTCCTCTGCGTTGGTCGCATTGGTCATCATGGCACTCACCACGTTAGAAGTTGAAGAATCCAGCAAGTCCTGGGACTCGTAGAAGTTAGAGCATGCTTGAGAAACTTCTCCAGACGACGAAAGTGAGGTGTTGCCCCCAGATCTTGCAGTTGTCGGTTCGTTCTTGTCTAACGTCTCCAAGGAGATGAAACACTTCGATCCCTTCAAATCACAAGCTTTGAACATGCTATGAGTCATTGGGCAAGCAAGAATAATAACACTTGTGGACGAAACTCCAAGGCTTTTCTCTGAGGCCATCACAGCAGTAGATCTTAGGATTTGCAGATTTGATATTGGAGATAAAGAGATGAAGGGCAGAGTTGGTCCCCTTTGGGCGTGCCAAAAATCAGCGATAAATTTTGCTAGCAGAAAATTGATAACTACAATCATAAAACAAATGTGAGGAAAAATCATTTTATTGATTATTTTGTGAGTACAACTCTGGACGTATCCCTTGATTCTAATCTCCGTGTTGTTCGCCTTGATTGAAGGAACAATATAGCGTCTTTCTCAAAATGAAGGATGTATTTCTGTTGATGTGTTGAATCTTGAAAGAACTTTGAGTAGCGCTTTGGATTGTTCTTGAGGGAAGACGTCTATCGAACTCTCTTTCTTGTTGAAGACCTTTGGAGAAGACTAATGTGGATGTCGTTGCTCTCCTTTGCCTCCAGTTAAGATGTTGTGAAACTTTCAAGTCTTGAAGTAGGGGGCATCTGTAGACATCGAAATTTTAATTGAATTAATCCATACAAAATTTGGATTAAATTCTAAGTTATTGACATGTTGACCAAGTCAAATTTTGGTTAATAAAGTCGGATTAATTATTTAAGTCAGAATTACATGACTTGAATGAAATCCAAATTACATTTGGGTTAGTCCATTAAATTGGGCCTCTACAAAGACGAGCCCAACCCACGTCTTTCTAACCCAAGGTCCGCTAGAATTACTTGGAGACCAAAATACCCCCAAGCTCTAGCTCACACCTATATAAAAGGGTCACTCACATATCCCATTTTGAAGACATCTGGAAAGTGGCATAGTATCTTGACTAGAGGCAAAGGAGAGCAACGACATCCACATTAGTCTTCTCCAAAGGTCTTCAACAAGAAGGAGAGTTCGAGAGACGTCTTCTCTCAAGAACAATCCAAAGTGCTGCTCAAAGTTCTTCCAAGATTCAACACATCAATAGAAGTTCATCCTTTATTTCGAGAGAGACGCTACATTGGCTCTCGAATCAAGGGGAACAACACAGAGATTAGAATCAAAGGATACATCCAGAGTTGTACTCACAAAAATATAAATAAAATGATTTTTCTCACATTTATTTTATGATTGCATTTATTTATTTTCTACTAGCAAAATTTATCGCGAATAGATTTTTGGCAAATAACCATTTTTCGAAGCACTAATTAAATCAATAGTAAAGTTTATTTATTTTTGTATGCAGAAATAAAATTTATTTTCAGCTAACACGAAATAACGTTAGGTTAAAATACTTTAAATTTGAAATGTGTAGTACAAATTTAAAAAATTTGAAATCATGATTTGGCGACACGTGGCTTATCTTTTGACTTTTCTTGGCCTCCGATTCTCATTTGTTCACTTGGGCCCCTATAATTAGTGTATAGTGATGCTATAGTACTGCCTCCGTTTCAAAATGTTTGTCCTACTTTTCTTTTTAGTCCGTTTAAAAAAGAATGTCTTTCTCCTTTTTCGGCACCTCTTTAATTCCAACTCTACACATGACATGTTTAGGACCACTAGATTAAAGGGCATTTTGGTATTGTTCTACACATATTTAATTTAAGATCACAAGATTTAAAAGTCTTCTCAAGTTTTTTAAACTTCTTGCCAAGTCAAAACCAGACAAACATTTTGAAACGGAGTGAGTAACTTTCTGTGAATTTTTTTTTTTTTTTGCCTTACTTCCCTCGATTCATATTATATGGTACTTTTAGCTTTCATATTTAGTACAAATAAATGTATTTTATATAATTAAGAAGGTATTAATAGTTTAATATACCAAATTTATCATTATTTAGACAAGTGAATTTTTACACAGTCAAAAATCATATTAAATTGACACTCTTTAATTAAGGTGATTTAGTGAAAATGCTTCTTACTTTCTAAGGATAAGTGATTTCCTAAGGGGTGTGCCCACGCTAATATGGACCGAGTCGAATATTAAATTACGCTTTACATTATTTGACATTATACATTTTGCAAATTTTAAGCAACTTTGGAGCCATATCTTCGTTTCCAACTAGAGCATTTTATTAGATCTTACTAATCACTCTTGGCCTTGATTTCAATTTGTGTGGCGCTTTTAGTTTTCCGAGAGTCGTTTTTGACTAAACTTTGAAGTTAAATTAAATTAGATCAACTTAAAATGTTAAATTAAAATTCGATATAGAAATTTTTACAAAAAATACTATAATTGCAATTTGAATTTAGAATGCATATTTTTAAGCATAACTGTATATAAAAAACTAAAATTGATTCTTGAGGTTCTTTAATAAATTTAGATTTTTTTTTGCTTAATTTCGTCTAAAATTAAGCTTAAATCACTACAGTTGACTAACATAAACTCTTGCTACATGAAATATTATGAGTGAAATTAAAACTTAATCAGTACCAAAAATAAATATTTCTATCTATAAATACATAAATTATATGCTCACAAATTCATAAAAATGTCAATTTTTTAAAATTTATATATGATATTCACTGAGTTATAATTATTTTACATCATTTAAATCATGTTACTTCACAAAATATCGAGTCGCTCGTGTTCCTGTGGTATTTGATAATTCTTCTACCGAACTTTGTTCTTCCTCATAAATAATAATTTGTTTAAAAACTATCTAATTAGGTGACTGAGAAACTTTAATAATAATGAAGACTTATCAACAGTAAATATTTAACGTGCCACTGGATTATATTAATTATACGATAGGAAAATATGATACAGATTATACTTCTTTAATTAAAATTTTACTACTTTTATATCTTGAGTTTGGGCCTGGCCTTAGCACGGGCCTAATATAAATAGTATACTCTATACATTATTTTGTGTGGATTGCCCTTCAAAAGCACTGGTCTTTAATTTTTTCCCTTTAAATTGGTCTTTAAATTTTGCCCTTCGCTAGAAGCCCCTTGGTTCCTGGTTCGAACCCCTGCTCAGTCAAAAAATCAAAAAAAAAATCGCAAGGCATAAGTTGGGATTCGCGAGGCAGAGTTTTGCATGCCTCAGGCGGAATTGTGAATGCAAACTCTACCTGCAGGTAGGGGTGCGCATGGTACGGTATTGAAAACTTCGGTATGGTATTTTCGATTTTTGATTTTTTAAAGTACTATACCATTACCATACCAAATTAATTCGGTATGGTTCGGTATATTTAAGTTCGGTTTCAGTATTTTGCGGTACGGTAAATCGGTACCATAGTTTGTTCGACTTCGACTTACATATACTCCTATAATAGAGAATTATGACTTCGACTATTCAAGAAACGTCTCAATTATATCGTACTAACACTTTATACATGTAAATGTATTCAAAAGAAAGCACAACCAATATATCGTCTCAATTATATCGTACAAACACCTTATACATGTGAATGTATTCAAAAGAAAGCACAACCAATCCTTTGTAATTAATTACACAAAAAGGGCATTTCAATCAAGGATAAATTACTCAAAATTCTAATGTCTAAACAATTAATCTTGTACTAATATTTGTTGGAATTATAATACTAATATATATGAATGTATATTTGACTATGTACTTCGGTATGGTATTCGGTATTTCAGTATATTTTTTATAAATACCAAATACCATACCGAATACCAAACTTTTCAAAAATTTATACCAATTACCATAATACCAAAACCACGGTATGAAAAATTTCGATTTCGGTATGGTAATCGGTATATACCGTACCATGCCCACCCCAACCTCCAGGCATACAAAACGATCCCTGCAAGTAGAGTTTTGCATTCAAAACTCTGCCTGAGGCCTAACTTTGCTATGCCTCAGGCAAAATTTTGAATGCAAACTCTACCTGCAGGCAGAGTTTCAAACTCTCCCTGCAGGCAGATGTTTCAAACTCTGCCTTGCGATTTTTTTTATTTTTTTGATTGAGCCGGAGTTCAAACCCCAAACGTATTAGGCGAAGGGCAAATATTAAAGACCATTAATTTAATGGGCAAAAATTAAAGACCACCCCATAAGAAGGGAATTCCTGCGAATTGCCCCACTCTGTATAAATTGACTCCATTCCGATTAAAAACTCCTTATTATTGGAAATACTGTACAAATATATTCTTTTCTTCCTTAACCTTTTAGGACTCGTTAGTTTGAATAAATGTACTGTATGACATAATAATGGTATACATATAATTTGATTACTATTACTTTATGTTGTTCTTTTTGGAGCATTTTAATATTATAAAATTATTATTATTAAAGTGCCTTTTATCTAAATTACTCCTACACGTTGGTGGCCATAAAAATGGCCAAAGTGGTTTCATTTCTTACATTGAATATGGGTGAATGTGGCCATAAAACTTTTGTAACTGTTTTCACCATTAACTCATTATTCTTCCATATTCTTACAAATTGAATATCCCACTAATTCACTCTTTCGTCCAATTCAATATGAGGATGAATTTTTCACCTATAAATAGTTTGTCATCCTTACCTTATGGGGTGTAGAGAAAAATATAAAGTGCATGAAAAAGTGAGTTAAAAAAGCGAGTATTTTTTATGTTGACGGAAGGTGTTTTTTGGTGGAGCTTTGGATTATTCACCTAGTCCGGAGTTGTTTGAGTACCACGACTTTGACGGGTTGTTGTATCCTAGAGGAGACAATTCAAAGTTGCATTCTTTGGATCGGTGAAGGTTATGCCACAGTAGGCTTGAATCTCCTTAAAGAGAGCGAGATATCCGCGCCTCAACCTGAATATTTATTTATATTTTGTTCATTTTTATTGTATTATTCAACTGTAATTATTATAATCTGTGGTATTTTCACCAACAATTTTAAGGAGATTCATTTTTGGTGCAGTTGGAAAAATCGCGGATATCAAGGTAGGAGATGTCAACATGATTCCGCTTTGACATCGCTAGATATCTTTAAGAGATGAAAGGGTAAAGTATTTTCTACTTACTCAACTCAAGCGGAGAAAAGGTAAAAAATAAAAAATAAAAAAAAAATTAAAAAAAAAATTACCTAATATTTTTGTGAGTAAAGTGATACTACTTTTCAAGAGTATAAATTGTTATTTAAATTCTCAAAATAGAGGGGGCTAAAGAAGTGAGAAAATTATGTATCATGAAAAGTGATTTTTGCATCCTTGAGAATGTTTTAAAAAAGAGTGGCAAGTGCTTGTATTAGTTTTGAAAATTCACATGTTATTTTTGCCTAAATCAAGTGTGTTGTTAAATTAAAAGTGCATTTTGTATTTAGCCAATTTCATTTTTGAAAAATATAAAAAACATGATTTTTTTTGCCATTATCAATGGTAAAATTTTTGATCATTTGTTGATCTTTTGATTTGTTCATTACTAGTAATATTGGTGTTGTTAAATAAAGTATGTGTATATATAAATAACCTAACAATTTTGACTCTATATTGAGAAAATTATAAAACATACCAACAAAATTATAAAGTAGGCCAATTTCATGGGATACCCACGATTTTAGGCTTTTTTGAAAAAATATAAAAACTTAATTCATGTTACCATTGATAAAAAATTTCTCTCTCTCTCTCTCTCTCCCCTATGATATAACCTGAGTATAAATTTTCAAACCAATATTACATTTTTTTATAACTTGTGTATTAATTGTATATAAAAATTGATGTGTTTTGAGATATATAAATTTGTGTGGATATATACGTTTTAAAAAATGTTGAAAACAATATACTTTCTTGATTAAGTGATTTTATCATTATCATAATCACAATATACATACAACTTTTATACATATTTCAGTGAAAAATACATATTGCATGATTAATATATATTATTTTGGTGTAAAAGGAGTATCAATTACAAGTTTATTATACATATTTTCTCAAAATTTATACATACTTTGATTAATTTATAACTTTGTAATAATCAAAATACACATACAATTTTTATATATATTTCATATATAAAAATTATACTATGGTTATTCATATTGCATACGAAAATTATACATATATGTTTTTTGGTGTATGAACTTTTTATAAAAATTACCGATTATAATATATAAAAGTTAAAAGTAACAATATCTCTTAATTTTGAATGGTGAGAGAAAAGTGGATGAAATCAAAGTTGGAGAAAATAGGAACTATACAAACGTGGATAAAATAAGTAAAAAAATTTCCTTACCTTATTATATGTGTTTTATTTGCTTCTTTTTAATTTGGTATAGATTTTGTAACAAGTCTATTGATATATTTTAAAAAAAAATCGTCATGTTCGTAAATATACCCTCTTATCGTGTACATATATGATTTTTTTAAAAGTACTTGTACAAACAAACCGTATAAAAAAATTGTGGCTTATTTTATTTAAAAAAAAAAAAAATCCTACTGTACTCAAAGATTTTTTTGATGCAGTTAAGAATACTTGGTGCTATTTGTTGAAAAACATATTATGGAGGCTTTGAGAAATCAATCCTCTAACTTTGATTTATTGTGATAGCACTAATATTATTGGTAGAGTTTAATACAGTTATCACATGGTAAATTCAGACCTATGAGGAGAACACATATAATACTGCGAGATTATTTGTGAAAAGTGGTACACCATAAATAATTAAATATTATTGATTGTGTAAAATTGTGATAACCTTGCAGATTTATAGACAAAGGCCTTTGCAAGAGAGGGTCTGAAGCACATCGAGGGAGATGGGATTAAAGCTCAAAAATTTCTAAGTCATGTATGACAGTATGAGGAAACCCAACCTGGGGACTAGAGATCCTATAACCAGGTTCAATGGGAAAAATGAATCGTATGATGACTTCTTGTGAAAATGCACTATTTTATTTATTCTCTCCCTATGGTGTGAGTGCATTATTCTGTAATGATTTGTGGATGTTGAGTCTATGAACTCTTAATGAAAATTTGTAGCTCATCTGAGTGGGGTGTTAAAGTTACAGAAGCACCCCTTGACAGAATTTCACCTATATGAGTGTAGAGGTAGGCTGCTTCCTATGAGAATTTGGCTCGTTCTCAAAAGCATTTATGAAAATCGAGATAGCACAAGGCCGTAATGTGTTGACTATAAAAGCTCATGTCAACACCTTGATTATTATGATGTGATACTTTATTTCCCCTAAGCAGTCATAGTTCAATGCTGAGCACACTACTGACTCTGGAGTAGAGATCGCTGTTTTACTAAGTGAAAGCTCAATGCAGAGCACATCTTCATTATGCATAATAGTCTCCCTTCAACTAAGTTGGTGATAACTCTCTTATTATAATATTAAAATGAGTAGGAGATTGTTGTTCTTTTTGGAGCATTTTAATATTATAAAAATATTATTATTAAAGTCCTTTTATCTAAATTACTCCTACACGTTGGTGGCCATAAAAAAGGCCAAAGTGGTTTCATTTCTTACATTGAATATGGGTGAATGTGGCCATAAAACTTTTGTAACTCTTTTCACCATTAACTCATTATTCGTTCATATTCTTACAAATTGAATACCCCCACTCGTTCACTCTTTCATCCAATTTAATATAAGGATGAATTTTTCACCTATGAATAGTTTGTCATCCTTATCTTGTGGGGTATAGAGAAAAATATAGAATGCATGAAAAAATGAGTTAAAAAAGAGAGTATTTTTTATGTTGGAGGAAGGCGATTTTGGGTGGAGCTTTGGACTCTTCACCTAGTCCGGAGTTGTTTGAGTCACACATGTTGACGAACTATTGTATCATGAAGGATAAGTCGAGTTTATCTTCTTTGGACGGTGAAGATATCTGTGATGGGCTTGAATCTCCTTAAAGAGAGCGAGATATCCGCGCCTCAACCTGAATATTTATTTATATTTAGTTCATTTTTATTATATTATTCAACTGTAATCATTATAATCTGTGGTATTTTCACCAACACTTTACTCGTTAGGATTCCCTCATGTTCAAAAAGTGCTTCCACTTAGCCATATGTACACACCTTAAAAAAATACTAATTACTATGACTAAACTACCCCTAATTAAATAGGTATTAGGATTAATCACTTAGCACTTAATAAGAGCAAACCTAAAAAAATAAGATTAATTTTTTTTAATTTGATAAGTGGACATTCTTTGAAAAGAAAACCAAATAGAGAAAAGTGAAAAGAAAAGAAAAGAAAAATAAACAGAGAACTGAGGAACAAATTAACCAGACTGGCCAATCATTCCTCAGCAGCCAAGAACATCCCCCTTTTGCTCTTTGCCTTTCAAAAGCAGATGCAATCACTGAGAATTCTCTCAGTAATGAAGAGACCAATAATCATTCCTTCAACCCCATCAACTCCACCATCACCACAAACAACTCTCCATTCCAAGACAACAACTTTTAAATCACTCTCTTCCAAGAAACCAAGAAATATTCTAACAAATCCAACCCCAACAACAACAACAACGGAACAAGAACCAATATGGATACCCTTAAACTTATCAAGATCAGAACTTTACTTACCCCTCACTTTCCCAACAGGCCAAACATTCAGGTGGAAACAAACAGGACCCACACAGTACACTGGTGTTGTTGGTAGGTCCCATTTGGTCTCACTAAAACAGCTTGACAATGGTGATGTTGGGTACCATTTTTATTGCACTAGGGACAATTGTGATGCTAGTGATGCACTTCTTGATTTTCTCAATGTGGGTATTTCTTTAAATGAAGTTTGGGAGGGGTTTAAGGCTAATGATACAAGGTTTGCTGAATTGGCTATCCATTTAAGGGGTGCTAGAGTACTTAGACAAGATCCTCTTGAGTGTCTTGTTCAGTTTATTTGCTCATCTAATAATAATATTAAGAGAATTACTATGATGGTTGATTTTATTTCATCATTGGGGAATTATTTGGGAGATGTTGGAGGTTTCAAGTTTTATGAGTTCCCTTCACTTGAAAGGCTGGCAATGGTTTCTGAACAAGACCTAAGAGCTGCTGGTTTTGGCTACAGGTATGCCCATAACATATCATGATTCATGTCATAGTTTATCGTATTGTTTTGATGAACACAATGTTTGTATAGATTGTATCATTTCTCGTCGTTGCTTAATGCCACACATCAGCAATCTGAAGCAATATTATAAAGAAACATAGGATATGGGGTAGAGTTATTATAAACAAGGTAGGCTAAAGGATAAAATAGGATTATTAGATAATAAGTGAAGGCAATATGAGAAAAAAAACAGGTAACAACGTGAACACACCAAATCGATCGTTACATAAAATGAGACTTTTTATCTTTACATAAGGATGGATTTAACAATACGAAACAATAACATTTAAGTAACAATCAAAATAACCATTACATAATACAATACAATAGGTAATAACCATCCAAACAAGCTGTTAATTCACGTGTCCTTTGATATGAATAGGTCCTTGTGTCTTTCGTTTGAGAATGCACAAAAATTGTATATATAGAAGAGGTGTTGCTGGTATATGGAATTTCAGTGAATTGATGGGCTTATTTCAATAGAAATTGATGTGACAAAGTCTTTCTGAAATCCATCAAATCCCATTAACTTTCCTTTTTCCCTCTGTTTTTGTTTCGAATTCCCGCTAAAAGGTGCATGTATTTCAGATACTTAGATTCTAGTGGCTGTGAAATGCTATTTGGCAATAACTAACTCTGCTTGGTTAGCAATTTGAGGATGAATGATTTACGAAATGTGTTAAAGTGGTATCAAGTGACAGATGATGCTATAAATCCTATATCTTCAACTTTTGGGTTGTTTCATCTTTTCTTTTTCGTTGCATTTTCACTTAGGGCAATTTTGACAGGAACTTTGAATATTTTTTGTAGATGAGAACACTTTCAACTTTCTAGTCATAGTTGAACTGATGTCAAGTTGTAGTTACATTTAATAACTCACTCCATAACACTTACAGGGCCAAATATATAGTTGGTACCGTGGAAGCACTGAAATCAAAGCCTGGTGGAGGTACGGAGTGGCTTGCTGCACTTCGTAAAGTAGATCTTCCTGAGGCCATTGCTTCGCTTTGCTCTCTACCTGGTGTTGGTCCTAAGGTGGCAGCATGTATTGCTCTCTTCTCTCTAGATCAGCACCATGCTATTCCTGTTGATACTCATGTGTGGAAGGTTAGCTTTCAACGGCTTTATATTTTCTTGTTGTTTAAGAGATCAGAACATCTTCTGACATATGCATTTTCCTTTGATTACATACAAGATGTGAGATATGTTCTCTCTCTTCTATAAATATTTCGAATTAAGATAAACCTAAAGAAGATTATTGTTATAGTTGTAGTAGTTGTTGTTGTTCCTTTCTTGTTTGATATGTTCTAGGACCTCTATTTTGTTATGAAAAGAGTATGTAGATGGGTCTAATGAGCTTTTTCTGAAAAAAAAGGGGACTGAAGAAACAACGGGGAGAGTTGAAATCTATCGATTTTTTTTAGCAGACATGTTGGTGTGAATAATTATTTATGGATGAAGGGTTGTGCATCTTTTGGAACTTTCACTTCGGCATAGAAATTCTCTTTCCTAGATGTTATGCTTCTTTTTTGTTTTATATTTATTCCCCTGCCTACTCTGGGTGCATCCTCTTTTCCATTATTATTGTGAGGCATAATATAATTAAGTAATTAAATGTGTGTCCTCTCTAACAACTTAAGTTTTTAGCTGAGATGATCACACATTTTAACATGGTATTAGAGCCAGAACCATCGTTCCTTCTTGTTGTATTTCTCAATGTTGGGTGGGTCCCCATCATCCACGCTCTAGTTGTCCAGTCCTGGACCTGTGGGGGTGTGGGTTTGGGGGGTTGGGGGTAGTAAGGGGTTAAGTCCCACATTGGTTGAGCAAATAGGTTATGGTCTCCTTATATGGTCTTTGACAATCCTCCCTTTATAGCTGGCTTTTGAAGTTGAGTTAGGTCCAAGGTCTATTTATTCACATGGTATCAAAGCAGGCAGAGATCCTGAGGTCAAATCTCACGGTCACCTAGAAAGCAAAAAATATTCCATGTGTTTGGCCAATGAAGATGAATTAGGCCCACACTTGAAAGGGCGTGTTATGAGACATAATATAATTAAGTAATTAAAACTTTGCTCTCTCTAACAGCTTAAGCTTTTAGATGAGATGGTCACACACTTCAACAATTATCTTCTATTTCTCCATAAGAAACTTTTTCCTATACCAATCAAACAAAGCAGAAATAGGCTTCACAATAGTCACAGTTTAGCAGTTGATTAAGTATCCGTTTTTTTTTTTTTTTTGTTGCTAAGACAGTCTTACCGAGTACTAAGTTCGCTTCACGTAAGGCAAATAGGAGCCTGCATATTAATAGTTTCTAGCCTTTGTTTTCTTCCTAAATATACACCAGTTTTTTGGTGAATGTCCTTGAAAATTTCCACTTGTTTTGGGAAAAGAGTTAAGCTTTACTGTCTGTCGAAATGCCAGAATCTTGAGGAAGCAAATGGTTTTTGGGGATGCTTTTCCTCTGAAATAGCCTGTTCGGTTACTAATGAAAAGTGAAAATATAAGAGTCCTGATCCGTGCCGCTGAATATGAGATGACAAAAGTTTAGAAACCGAGTAGTCTTCTTCTACAATAGAATAGGTACACATAGTTTAGTACTAGAGCTTGTGGCACAGTTCATTCATGCGTGTACTTCAGAATTCAGAATGTAGACTGTGACTGCCCGCCCGTATGGTGCTTCTCTTGCTAAATTTTAGAAGGCAATCAAGATGTTACTTCAAGTCTGTTACTAACTAAGAGAGGTGGATGTTACCCCATAAGACTAATTAGTTGTATTTTACGTTTTAGTTCCTTTGAAATGAAGCCCACAACTTATGAACCTCGTCTGTTTATTACACTTCTCGGTTTAAAAACACTGGATGCTGGAAAGAAAGGAACAACAAATGTTCTGAAGCTAAAGCCCACTCATTCCAACAGATTAAGTTTAACTGTATACTTTTGTTTTCATTTTTGTGTAAGAAGGAATTTGTAAATGATGCAAACCCATACTTAGCCTCTTAGAATCCCTATAAGATTGCAAAGGGGTTGTACTTTTGCTTTTTGATCACCTGTAATTACTTCAGCATCTCTTTAGTGCTGCTTTTATAATACAATTACCTTTCTCCACCAAAACATGTGAACATGCGGCTCTCTTTGCTCTTTCCAGTTGCTTAAATTTCAGAAAATATACTTCTGTTCATATCTGTTAATATCATTCAACATTTCTTCTTGATCTTTTGCTAGATCGCGACCAGGTACCTCCTCCCTGAACTGGCAGGAACCAGTCTTACGCCTAAACTTCACAATCGTGTGGCAGATGCTTTTGTGAGGACATATGGAAAATATGCTGGTTGGGCTCAAACTCTGCTTTTCATTGCGGAACTACCTTCACAGAAAGCACTCTTGAATTCTACGGAAGAGAAGTCTCCTAATCCCAAAAAAAGAAAACTGGGTCGGATCACAAAGGTCCTTAAAGAATGATACGCTGTGCTTGTGTTTTCATGCTTGAAGTTAGATTTAGTCTACGTGCAGAGCTGATGAAGACTGTTCTTTCTAGTTCTCACCATTTGAGGTATGAAAAACATGTCACAAGATTTTGCGTCTAGAATTGCTGAGATTTTCGGTTTTGTGGTGTTAAAGTTGAAAAGAATGTATATTGCTAGAAAGTGATTCTAATTATCTTCTTTCCTAGCACCTGTTGCTTCTTGAGGTTTTTTGGCAATATCATGCCTAAATTAATTAGTTAATAATTCCTTTGCAGGCATGACAAAATGCATCTAGCTGGCGAGCATTTTACATGAAGTCTCTGTGCCATAATTATTTGATTGGTGGCGACTTACAGCCTAAATTTTGTAAGTTGGGTCTTTGTTATTGTCCTCCGTTAGTTCCAATTTGAACGTTGAGGCCGCTAAAGTCTCACATATTTCAAATGTGTAGGACTTCCTTCTGTAAGAATGTATTAATTTGCATTAACAACATGTCGTGTGTTAAATTGATTAAAGGCTTCAATTTGTATTGTGATTAGATCCATTTTCTCCCACCTTCCTCTTCATTGTTCTCTTGGAAATTTATAGGACAGAAAGACCATCAATAAAATGCCCGATTGATTTCGAAACCATAGCCTTCACTTGCTCTGTTCTTATCATTAAACAAATACGGGAAACATAGGCAGTAAAAGACGTGAAAATTGGAGGTTGAAAATTTCAATTGGGACCTTTTCATCTATGCAATTAAACTTCAAATTGGTGATAATATCAATGTGCCTGCAATTGAATGAATGAATGACCTGTGTGAAAATACAGTTCTGTACTTCTACATTCCTATGATTTTGAACATTTATATATAAATAATGTCTGAGCTTCACCCAAACAAAGAATGGTCAGCATTGTTCTTTTATCCTCACAGAGCATAAATTGGCAGAGTCTTATGGACACCTTATTATGTGGATCTCCCAAAGTTTTTATGAGTGAGGGATGGTGAGTCTCTTCATCCCTAGACAAGCCTGGAAAAGTTATATTGAAAAATGTAAATAAAGCGAAACGATAGGACAATAACCAACTTGATATGATACACTTGATACAATTATAATTTTGATGTACATGCTTTTGTTTGATTGGCATATAGTTGAATTTGGAACAAGTACACATCCTAGATCTTAATATTTGACCTATCACAGTGAAAACTGAAAAGTGCTTGCAAATTTGTGGGAAAAAAGTGCAAATCCTACTAGAATTCATTTAATTTGGTCTTTCAATTTCTTTTTATGCATATACTTTCATTAATTGAGTCTAACGATGTTAAAGCAAATGCTGATTAACCTAAAACTAGTAGTAGTCAATCTGTATGTGTATCAATGGTTGATAGACACACATTACAATATCCCAGAACCTTTAAAAAGAAACATGCAAATCAGGAAAAGATTAGTTTTTATAAACTGGGTGCAAATAGTGTTGATAGATTCTTGTATTTTAGTTAGTACAGATAAGATATGTAAAAGACGTAGTGTCTATCTTCCTGTGGTGTTAATTTCAGCCAATTTGAATCTTGAAATTGTAGCCTTGTGACCTATCATGGAATTTACTTTTGAAGAAATTCTATATATGGTGTTCATCGCCTTCTTTCATCAATTATCATATTTTAGTCAACTTGTTATTCCTTCATATCTTGAAAATTTCTTTGTTCAGATATAATTCGTGGAGGTAATAACTTGGTATAAAAATGAGGAAGAGTGGTTTACCTTCTCAACGACGACTTTGTGACTGAAATAGTATCTACGGTGATGTCAAGAGGATTGCCAGTTTCCTCTTCGAATAAGACTAATAAGTTGTCCCCTTGTTGCAGAAATGATCTTGGAATATTGTACCTGAAAATGAATAATTTTAGTCATTAGTTACTAAATATAAACAGAATGAACTTTCGTGGATAAACAAGAGTGCATGAGATCTTTAAGCGAAGAGGGTTATTAAGTAGATAAGAGATAAGATCGACTGGTTCTAATGTGGCCGTTATTCTTACCAAAGAACTATATTAATATTCAGTATAAAAATGTTTGTATAAGTATCAATCTGAATTAGTGTGTCCTTAACATACCAAGTTTGTGATGGAATGCCTGCAAGCGTTCGAAATGAAACCCAATATCGACCGATGCTTTGACCATTAACCCAAGCTTCACCTTTTCCCATGGAGCCAAGGTTTAATGCAATAGGATCATCACCCTTGGGTGCATCAAAAACTGACTGGCGAATTGCAATCAATCAATAAATCATAGGTTGAGCATAATAGCAAATATATTGGACAATAGGTAAGAGCTACATGATATAGAAAAACATTACCCAGAAAGGATCCATAGACTTACCTTGTACCATGTGAGGGGTTGAGAAGAGCCTAAGCTGCTCCAATTAGCACTCTTTGATCCTTCTAATGTGTAAATTTGTAACTTCTCCCCATATAATCCAACCTTAAGAAAATGTTTTATACTGATGTAAGCTTAATTATAAATTGCACTCACTTGTCAAAGAATTATGGTTGTTAGGTTTGTTATCCTCAGCCTTAAAAAATGCTCTACTGAAGACTGAGCTGTAGCTGATAGATTAACGTAGCAGAAAACGTTAAATTCCTTAAAGAGTTTTTGGTTAAATTACCAGTAGCGGTTTATACATTATATGGCATGAGCAAAACATCAATTACTAAACAAACAAAAGAATTAATTAGGCTATCTATTAGCCGACAATTACCTGATAACCCCATGAGAAATCGGTGATATCTTTGGCCTCTTTGCTGTCTTGAATAATTACCGACTTTACACCGAGAGCCCTGCGTTCAAGAAATGATCCTGAATCCTGCACGTTAAAGATAAAAAACATTTTTATCTTTATTGCAAAAGTATAGGGTAAGGCTGCGTACAATAGACCCTTGTGGTCCGGCCCTTCCCCGAAGCCCCCGGATAGCGGGAAGTTAGTGCACCAGGCTGCCGTTTTTTATTTTTTTAATCTCTTGCTTCTAAATACTTCTTTCTAAAATTAGAGATCATAAATCTAATAGTCTCAAAAAAAAAAAAAAGAGAGAGAGAGAGAGAGAGAGAGAGAGAGAGAGAGAGAGAGAGAGAGAGAGAGAGAGAGAGAGAGAGAGAGAGAGAGAGAGAGAGAGAGAGAGAAAAAAAAAAAAAAAAGAAGAAGGTGCTTCAGCAAGTCAAAGCAACAGAGGAAATGAAATACGTACCGGTAAGCCAACAGTTGCACTTAGTAATGAGATTTTGTTTGTCCCTTTATTTAGAGGAACTGTGCTCTCTAATGTAAATGATGTATCTCTGAATCGTCCATGTTCTGAACCTATAAAACTCGACAGTTAGAATACTTTTAAGAGATTTTGTAAATTGATGTTTTGAGCTGCACAAAGTGTTAGACTTGTGCTTCACATAGAAGCATCACTGGTTATGACCTTTCTGGAGAAATATCATTTGGTATGGGTTCTTTTATTCTTTTTGGAAACGGAAGCATTCTTTTTTCTTCACTAGTCAAGCCAGTCTCTACATTCACAAATTCCATTTCCATAAACAAAGTGTAGAATCTGGAAATCTAATCACTTTTGTAACCAATGGTACAGCTGAAATTTCTAAAAGTTCCAAATTTGCATTGGGAAATATGGAGTTTGTGTGTGTCTCTTGTCTGCATGTGTGTCTCTTTTTCTCATTATCATGTAGTAAAGAATAATTCGTAACAGTTAATTGTTTTCTGTATCTTGCTTGTCTTTCTTCCGTTCATTTTTTCTTTTTTCCTGATTTTCTACGAGAGAGGAGTGCGAATCAGGGGCGGGGGTGCATAATGACGTCTTTACTCATGTGTAGGGCAATTAATTTTCCCCTTGTTTCCGTCATTTTAAACTCCTAACAAACCCCAAAATTTTTAATTTGTTTATTGCATCGATGATTAAATGCTTACCTACTTGTTCTCCATTCACAAAAGCGTGTAAAACATGGCCTAAGGACTTCACACTTAGTTTAGCCTGCTGTTCTGTCGAATCCTGCTGGATACTGTCATGTGGATTTCACACATATTAGTAAAAGGCAACCATCCCACGAATGCAGTTATTATTTTGTTTATATCATACTTTGCCAGTAAATTTAGCTGCAAGATATCCTTAGTCCTAGTTTAGTTTATCTAATATTATTACTTTATTCTTCTGAGTTTAGTGGTACATTTACCTGGAAGTATACCAAAGATAGTCAGATACATCCTTTGTAGTATTCATTTGCTCCAGTAATACGTCTGATCTCAGTGGAGTAGCATCGAATTGTGGTATAGCCTCTTGGAATTGTTCCCATTTCTCAGCTGAGTCAAACTTAATGGCTGGTATTGCTGTTCTTTTGTTGAATTGTGTGCTTACCTATTACAAACGAATATTGGGACAGTTTAGTGTCTTCTGTGGTTTTAAACCAAATCTTAGCTTTCCTCTAATTAAGGATAAGGAGATGATTTGGCATGTCTACATTTCTTTTCATCATAAATGGAGCTATTTGGGAGTAGATTTGAAAAGGTTAGCTTTACGTAGAATTGAAAGAAACTTTTTAAGTATGTAAGAATTTACCTTTGCCGTATTGAAGGCTTCAGTCTTGCAGTCAGGTAAGATGCTTATAGATTGCCGAGGTAATTCATATGACGAATTTTGAAACTGCACTACTGCACTTTTTGAGTTATCTATGTTCACTAGAAATGCTGCACAAGCTCCAGAATCTCCACTAAATACATACGCCTGGTTTGCGTATTGGTGGTTGTTTTAGATTAATCAGTTTGGTATGTACATGATGTTGTAGATTGAACACGATATCATGATATTTGAAATATTGAAAGAGAGAAAAATTGGACTTTGTGACGAAGGATACTTTGTGGTCTGGATGGATTTTTACCTCTTGTTGTTCACCTAAGGACTGCATGGAAGGGAATACAGAAAGTATGGCCTCTGAGCTTGACTTCACCGCTGCATGTAACTCTTTCAGATGTCCATATTTTGGTTGTCTGATTAAACCTGTAGTAGAAATGTCAATCGGGAGCTAGTAAAAAAACTGGAAGTGTTAGTAGAATTTCTAGATTGCTTACCGTACTCGTCTAATGGAGCTTGATCATAGTAGCTGGTTATCATATATTCTGCAGCAGTCCTGCCAAAATTGGTTCCTCCATGATACTGATAATGGAGCCAGAGACCCTTGTTAGAGGATGATAAAGCTGCTTAAGTTTGATACACTGGACTTGGTAGTGAAGTATGTTGGCTCTATTTGTTGTGAGAGAAATACTTTTTCTTTTTGTGAAAACTGTTCTAGAAAAGAAATTACTGCACTTGGGATTGAATAGTATCTTCAGTTGTTTGGCATGAGACAACATATTCTAGTTAGATGAAAATAAAAAAATATGTTATATGTTACCATGGTGCTCTTAGAGAGTAATATGAAGAATGCTATTTTTGTTTTGAGTTTTGTGGGTGTAAAATTTACCATGTAATAGTTGATAAAGGTTCCATTTTTCCTTGCAATGAAGAGAGCAACATGATATGCAATGACTTCTGCTGATCTGATTGTTGCATTCTGACCATACACTTGATAGCTTTTAACACAAAAATGAAAATCTTTTAGCACTTCATTTGTTATATACATAAATAGAAAAGTAGAATAAAAGAAGCTTACAAGCTTGTCCAGTTCTCTGTCCAGATAGATGGTTTGTTTGGTGAATTAGGCCCTTGAAATGTTTCTCCACATTTCAACCCGTTGCATGCATTAATCTGCAGTAAACAAAGTTAGCTACAGTTCCTTGAGTACTTTCTTTTTTCTTCATTCTGTCCTTGAGTATCATTTTTTTTCTTCCAAATTTTATTAGTTTAGCTGTCTTTTGGGTTATAATTCTATAAAGCACGCAACTCAGAGCTTTGATTCAGTAGTAAGAGTACAATGTTTGATGCGTGGATTATGCACACGTCAAAAAATTGAACATTGTCCTGGACCAAGTAGTCTAGTTTTTAACTTGAGAAGGATGAGGATTGAGCACATTATCCATTGAGTTTTGAACCATGCATGAGCTGACAGTCGAGGACTTATAAGGTATCACAAATGGTATTTTACAAAACGTCGTTATCTGTGATAGAAAGTAAGAAATTTTTTTAGTAGTAACTTACAACAGGATCAGGAGCATCATCTTGCTTGCACATACACCATGGCACCCCTGTTTCAAGTCCGACTGCCATCTTTGCCGCCCATTCGACGTAAGGGGGGCCATTTTCTCCGAAAGCTTTTTCTACATTTTGATATTCATTCTCAATCTGCATGTATAATTAAAATGAGTTTTAACTTCTAAACCGGCAGTATGAAATTATTTTTACACTATCAATTCATCCGTAAAGTAATTATAAGTAATAGTTTATAAAAGTGAATTTAGTAGCATGAAATTTAAAATCAGTAAGAGTAAATATTTTTAGGTATAACTCTCGTTACTTGTACCTCATACTAATAGCTCCAAGTGAAGTATGTATAAATATTGTGATTTTGTTCTGTTCTTTGCTGCTCATACAACTACCAAAAACCACACACGTATTCTCCGGTACTCCATACCTCACTACCAGAAAAAGAAAAAGACCAAAAATAACTCAAGAAATTGATTTACCTAGTTGTTTAATGATAATCATCTTATGTCATACCAAAAGAATGTTTCAGTATAGTGAAAATTGATTCATCTTGTCATAACAAGAAAACTAACTTTTGTGCCAACAAGTTCACGACGCCAAACCTTCGTCGAGTTAAGCAAGTTGACTCATTAAACAGATCAGTAAAAAGCTACTTAAGTATTGAAAATCAAGCCCGTATAATATTTATGAAGTTAACGGTTCACCACTATGTACTCAGAATGACACAATTGATCTTCTCTACAGCCAATTAACACGTAAGAAAAAATATGGAGAATTCACCTGCGAGAGTATGATTGGACCTCCTTGTGAAGCGTATAGTCCTTCTGATTTCATTAAGTTCACTATCTTTGTTGTGAAGTTTTGCATGTAAAACTGTCAACAAGATAAAACACAATTCATTATCGCACTTGTATCTTCAAGAAAGCGAATAGTTAAGCTGTTTTCACTTTTCGAATTGTTAAATGATTCAATATGATACATGGAATGGGAGGGAGAAATTTTGAGAAGATGAAAATTACCTTGAAGGGTTCATTATTTGAGCGAAAAACAATGCCAGGGACATCATGTAACCAAAAGGGGAAACCTCTATAAAGATGAATATAGCTTAGTCAATTTTCCAAAAAGGGAGGGCCCAATAATTAAACATATACATAGAAATACACTTTGGGATTAAAGGTGCAAAAGATCATATGTGGCAGCATGTCAAATTACCCGTAAGTCCATTCACCCTCAATATAGGGTCCAATACGAAGGCAAGCATAGAGACCTTGTTTTTGAATTTGCTTCATAAATGCTACTATGTCATGCCTCCCACTGAAATCATACTGAAAATTAAATATTAATTACACTAAGAGACATTGGGTTAAACTATTGATATGAATTCACAGTTTGCGGTCAGTTTATTAAATATGCCTGTAAGCATATACATGAGTGTTATGTACATGTACTTTGTTTTTGCTATATGAAATTAGCTTCCATTGGAAAGCATAAAATGTAGGTATAGTCTGGGAGCTAGTCATATTTTCTTATCTTACATTTAGTTATTTGAAGATAGAAAATTTAAAAGTGATATATTGCAATTGTTAGGCAGTGAGAGATTTAGAATTTAGACGTTATAGGTTGTGAATTGAAAGAGTGTGTTTTAGAATGTATATCTAACTTTATTTATGTTTTCTAAGTATATATGTAAGATTGATCTCTAAGTACTAGATTCTGTCGAATTAGTGAACTTGTTGTGGGAGGATGAAATAATACCTGTCCAGGTTGGGGCTCATGAAAGTTCCAAAACACGTAGGTCTCAATCACATCTATTCCACCTTCTTTAGCTTTCGATATTAGAGATGGCCACATCTACAAGAAATAAAAAAATGGTTAGAACCCAAAAGAAAAGCAAAAACAGAAAGCAATAAATAAATAAATATATGGGAGCCATAATAAATTCGAACGAGTCAATGACATCCAAGTAAAGTGGTACTAATAATAATTACTAATGATAATAATAATGTGCTAAAAGAATAAAGTAATCTAAGAAGAACCAAAGATATATAAACGTACAGAACAAACAAATATAAATTCCGGAGAAGTTTATCAAATATATAGTAACGCAAGTACACAATATACAATAGAACAAAATATACTAGATCCACTATTTGTACCTAGAAATTCGAGTAACTATTCAACTTCAGTCCTTGGATTATATCTTACTCGACTGAGGTCACTGCGAAATTTTCACTCTTTAACTAAATTCTTTTGTGAATAGAATGGACACATACAGCAAGTGCCAAGTGGGTTGTGATGCACATAAAGGAAGAGGAGGAAGGAGACACAATTTTATTTTATTTTTGCTTAAACCGAAAGGTGTAAAGACAAATAAATTGTTTTCGTATTAATTGGAGGTGTAAAGTAAAGAGTCACGAGTTATATCTTACTATAACTATATGAACGTGAAAAGCACTAAAAAGGGGGGAAAAGGAGGAAGAAAGAACCTAGATTATAGTATGTCGCAGAATCCTCTAACATTGCACAAGCTATTAATTCTTCAACATTAAATATTATACGAAATACGACACGGTAAGAATTTGGATGTAAAAGAAATTTAAAAGAATTGTAGGTAACCATTCTACGTACGTCTTGAAGATTTATGTCTTTTAGATCTGTCGCCCCGTGATTCTGATTTATTTAATTCAACAATGAACTATTGACTAGTTAAGGATTAGTATGGGGATTCTCTTAATAAAACAATTGATGTTGTTTTATACTCAATCTGTCCCAATTTATATGATACACTTTTCTTTTAGTCTGTTCCAAAAAGAATGATACATTTCTATATTTAAAAATAACTTAATTTAAAACTTCTCCTTGTATCCTTAATGAAATGATTTACAAACACACAAATATCTAAGACTTGATTTAGACCACAAGTTTCAAAAGTTTCCTTTCTTTCTTAAATTCCTTGCCTTGTCAAATTATATTACTTTGGCGTACGGAGAGATTCAAATGTAGAAAGAAATTACTTGCACTCTTTTTAATAAACAAGTAGTAATAATAATGTAATGGAGAAGATGGTCGGGCAATAATACCGTTACGTTTAATGAGCTCTGTTACCTTAATATGGTTAAATACACTAAACTATGGTGAAATTAAATTTGGTGTTTATAGTTCGAACACTCACATTTTAAGGGCGAAATGGTAAAGATACAAAAACATGAAACTAACAAGTGCAATTAACCTATAGTGTAATCCAAACTATGTTTTTCCAGGAGAAAGAAAATCTAGGTAATGAGAATTTCAAGCTAGGAATAAGTAACATCTTGATTAATATACTGTTTTACAATCTAAACAAAAGAAAGTTGTTGAAACAACCTAGATAAAATATGATTTAAGATGCAATTCCCAATCTGAGTCTTAATCCTATCTAACTCCGGATTTAAAAGTCCTATCGACTGGAATATCTTACTTAAGTATTACTTTAATGGTTTGCTAACCTATTTTATACTGCTTATATTAATCCCACTATGCACATGGCTACAATAGAGACCTGCTAATGTCTTGTTTAAAAAAGAGTGATCTGTCAGTCCTTTTTTGGTTTTATCCTCTTAATTTCTTATTAATTAATTAACTGTTGTTTTGACATAAAGATGTTGTCAAGAATTCCACTTTTTGTGGTAGCATATGTCCAATATAAGTACACCTATGTTACTAATTTTATAGGTAGAGTTTAGTAATAATAAATAATTTTTTATATTTTTAGGTCACTTTATTTATTCTAGCGTGTAATATATGTTATTTTCAAAATTTCAAATCTCACATTTAAGGAGGCTTACCTATAAATATTATTTACGCTAGCAATGTATAGAACTTAAAACTATTATAACTACATACACATAAAATTTATATTATATACACAAATAATATAAAGATATTTTATACGCTCAATTTGTGCAAATTAACAGATTAACTTTCCAACGGCGCGAAGTCCGTGGAACCGTTACGATCAAATAAATTTCCGACAGTAATCTAACAAAAACTTCGTTAGAATTTCATGTTTTTTAGTAGTGTGTTTATCAGTCAGGTTACTTATTAATATCTATCACAAAATTTACTTGTAATTACTTTATAGATATCTTAATTATTATATAAATATTATTTTATATACTATCAGTGTATATAATTTTAGGTCATACAAATATAAAACTATACTGGTATAGTAACCGAGGGAGAGAGAGAGAAAGACATACATCAGGGGTGCTTCTTGGATAATGAATAGAACCAGAAAACAACATCTTCCTTTGTCCATCTATTATCAACGACCTTCCATCATATGTCACATTGGCACCGCCGGCAGCCACCGGCACCACCACCATCACCGCCATTACTGCCACCGTGACTAAACCACTCCGCCATAGCAGCCACATTTCCATCGTTTCTTCCCTCTTTGTGAAATTAAAACACCCTGAAACAAGCTTATATTTATGGTTTCAACAAAATACTCATTTGAAGCTTGGAAGCAAAGACTGACTGAAAGATACAAAAGAGTTAAAGAGAGAATTTAAGGAAGAGGCAATAACGTACTAGAGTGGGGATCATACATTCATGTGATTGTTAAGTACACTCAATGTATTGCCTTAACAAATGGGATACTTGCGTCCGTTTCTCATCTTTTATAGTAGTAAATGAAATTTCTCTGGTAACTTATTTCTTTTTTTAATGAAACTCACTTTAATAGAGTACTATATGTATTAAGATGCTTTACAGGAAGAAAGAAAGATAATTGGACAGGTTGTACAAAAAGACCATAATGATATTTTCCGTGGAACGCATGTGTGGGGGGAAATTTCATGACCCAACTACTAGTCTTGGAGTCAAAATGATTAAGTGGTTTTTTGACTTTTAAGTTATATATATGCAAACGGTACTGTAGATAATGTTGATATTTGTTATTAATACTATATTTTAAGTTGTTATATCAAATTACTTATTATTTTTAAAGCCATTAATCAATGTTTATTATATAAAGTTATCTGTTGTTACTTCTAAAATTAGCCTATTTGTATAATTTTTTTTAACATCATTACTATTTACATAAAACTTAATTTGTTTCTTCAAAGGCCAGAAATTACCATTGGAAAAGGACAAAATATGAATTTACCGTGTGTAAAGGACAAATTATGTACTTACTTATTCTAAGTAGTGGGGACAAAAATTCTCTCTCAAGATTTGATTAGGAGTTAGGACAAGGTAATTTTGGATAGTCAACCGCGAAATACTCACTGTGTCCCAATTTATGTTACACACTTATTTTTAGTCTATCTCAAAGAATATCACCTTTATATTTAGAAATAATTTAACTTTAAAATTTACATTTTACTCTTAATGAGATGGCCATACAAATTTAAAGCTTGTTTTAGACCACAAATTTAAAAAGTTTTTATTTTTTTCTTAAACTGTGTGCCAAGTCAAAAGGTGTCACATAAATGGGGACGGAAGGAATAGCAGTATCTATTCCTTACATCCATTTTGAATATCGATAAGAAATTAAACTATATATATCGATTAAATATTATATATATATATATATAATAATAATTTTTTAATATTCTTAACGAAGTTTTTGACTTCAAACACTATATTACTACTATATATAAGGGAGAGTACCCATTTTTTGTAGTTCTCACATGAATTTTATATTTTTTATCCCTAATTAAATTTTTATTGACTTACAAAGTCTTCATACATTTTGGTAATTTTAGGAACTTTAAGGCCTTTTTTCATACCATTAGGAGTGATGATTTCATGAAAAAGGTGATAATGGGCCCCACAAAGCACACTAATCATACAAATTATGATCTTTTTTTATTATGTGAAAATATTATATTAAACTTGTTTTAAATTATATTTTTTCTTAATAATTTATTATAGACACGTAAAGAAATCATCCGATCATTCAATCTATATCTTATATAGTCTTAATTATTGAATTAAAATATTGTTCTTATGATATTTTTTTTATTGATGCTATTTACTATTTATCTTATGATATTTTAAATTTTTAATCATCCGATTAAACGTAAAATATATATATATTTTCTCCTATAATTTTGTATTATACATGCTTGCAAGCAAACCCTCCCAGACCCCACTTTGCGGGATTTCGTTGGGTATGATGATGTTGTTGTTGTTGTTGTTACGTGCTTGCAAACATGCATAATTAACAAAGATTCCACTTAAGGTAGGATTGAGTTTTAAAGTAAAAGAATAAACACTAATAACTTATATCATTGTTAAATATTTTTAAAATGTATCAGAAATGTAAATTATAGTCTTTCTGTCTCAATCAAACAAAGTACGATAGCTAATTAATCTAAATTTACGTGCATACCTTTTTAACATAAAATTTTTCTAATAAATGACTATATTAAAAGAGGAACTATAAAATATTTGTTCATTTATATTATGAAAATCTTTGAACAAAAATGTAGTTAAAGAAAATACAATTGGATCTCCAAACAATAATAATACTGAAAAATTGTAAAAGTATATTTTCACTTTTTTAATATTAAAATATTTTGGAAAATACGGGATAGTCAATATTTTATATAATTTCGGATAAAATAGTTAAGTTCAACATGAAAAAAAAAATTAAAATGTAGATTCCATAAAAAAGTTCATTAAATTAAGAAAAAGGAAAAAGGATTTTTTTTAACCTGCACTTGTTGAAAGGAAAAAGAAAGCTTAAAGTTGAACAATTTAATTTCATTGTTTTTGCAGTATTTTTTCTATTGTTTCATTTGAAATAACATCTACAAAAGTATCTTGCAATACCAAAACTTTTAATATATTGATCTATAAGTTAACTTTATTGATTTCATTATACAACAATATTTAGTATTTTTGGACAATTAGTAGTATCTTTTTGTAAAAAAATAAATTAGCAAATATGGGTTCAATTCAGAGAAATAAATGAAATTAATATAGCATATGAAAAGCTCATTGGATCATCGGAGACTATTATCTCAAAAGTTCAGTAAAATAGAAATTAGAAAAGCTTTCATTTGTTAGTCTAATATATAAACTGAGAAAAATATTTTTCTTTAACTTTCATATACCTTATTTTTAATTTAATATTTTAGAATTCTTTAGAAAGTGTCAAATTACTATTAAAAAAATAAAGAAGCAAGAACCAAAAAAAAAATAAAAAAAAAATCTGCAAATTTAATTTTAACGTCGATTTGGCCATATGACACTAGTAAGGTCATACATTCTTCAACAGAGACTCTCTCAAGGGCATACTTATTCTTGTGCAAAGCCAAACTAGTCATAGATTTTAGAATTGTTATTGCTAATTTGCTATGATGAAAGTGAATTATAATTCGAAGAGCAAAACAATTTTCTTGTTTCACATCTATAGTTACTCCTTACATAATTTTTTTAGCCTTAACTACTTTAGAAGACATAGTTTTATTTTCATTTCATGTGATAGTTAATATAAAACCGATCATTATTATAACTTTCTTTTGTTCTTTTTTCTTTCTGTTCCACCAAAATATAAAATTGATTCTCTCACGGAAATAAAGTTCAACCGATATTTATTTTTCTCAAGAGCCATTCAGATTTCTACACACACATTTTCAGACGAAAATGTAAATTATGTCTAGATCTTGCTAATTTAAGTCAAAAGTAATATAGCCTTTGGGGGGGGGGGGGGGGGGTACTGTGAGTCTGCTTCTTCTACATAGTTATCTAGTATCCGAAATTTATTGGTATGATTAATTTAGACTTTTATTCACGTGGACTTTATAAACGAAAATTTTCTTACCTGATTTTTTAATTTTCAAGATTCAAATCTGGAACGTTTAATTAAATATATAAAAAAAAAATTCGCTCATTTCTGCCAAATCCCTTAGTGGGGTGAATCCACTAACATGTGAGTAGAGCAAAAGCGACAGGACTTGTCACATGAAGACATTTTGTTTTCTTTTCTTTTCTTGTAAAGCCTGACAATGTTAAAAGTATCCTCAGTAGTGTTTGATGGATCATTTGGTCAACCAGTTAACAGTATAATGGAGTACCAAAATCGATTCTGTGACTCACTACCGCCAACACAATTTAAAAACAAAATGGCCTTTTGGCGGAAGAATTTTTATTTTCTAGATTTTCGATTCAGACTTCTTTTATTTTTTTAAATTGCAATTCGAAACAGAATGGAATTTAGTTTGATTTGGTTCAATTTTTTTCTTTGTCAGTTATATTATTTCAACATTTGATTGTGACAAAGTTAAAATTCCCCTACTAAGTACTAACATGCTATACAACATCTTAGACTTTGAAAAGCCCAATGACAAACTTCAAATCTGCAATAGATCTAGTTATCACTTTTTGTTGTAATTAGCCAACCGAAAAGGGAAACGGACAATGTTTTTTGGGTTCATGTCTATTCCTAGTATGAAAACACAATTGTTGATTTCTCTGCTTTCCCCTTGTCCTAATTTTGTGACAATGTTTGCAATATCCTACTCAGGCCATTTCTTTCTATGTCCCAATTAGACATCACTACAAAATATTGTTTTACGTTTGCTAAGCAACATTTTTGCAAGCAAATGTTCTATCTTTGCAAAGATCCATCTTAGAAAATGAATGAGATAGGAAGTGTAACTCATACTTAAGCAAAAGTTGCAGCTGCTTACTGGCTACAGCTCCATATAATGAAACCAAAAAGACTTTCATTTGATAAGAACAACATTAATTGTGGAACTACATAGCATTTTATTTCTTTGATCGTTGAAGAATTGAACTACCATGAGTTGCCTATCTGTTGATTAGCTAACTGACTCAAATTTGACCTTTTCGTCTACAGAAATTCAACTTGTAATTATATAGATGTACACGTGATAATGAATGTATCTATGCATCACTTTAATTCTATAAATCATCCATTTATGAAGAAAAAAGAATCGTGAAATAATTAAGTTGTGGTCTCATTCACACTGAACATCAACCAGTAGAGACTTGGGAAGTCCTGGACAGGGATCACCACCGAACTTCTTATATGAATGAGCAATGGTGCATTTCCTCTTCCCTAAACAAGCCTGCAAAATTCATATGTATCATTCAAAACTTGTATCATGGACAACAAATGACTGCAATGTATTATGTACAGAATTATTTTTCTACTCAAGAAGAGAGATGAAGGTAAGTGGTTAGATAATTTACGGGTGGCAAAATGGGTGGTTTCCGCTGAATTTGAACTGGTCAAAATGGGATAAATCCATAAATAAGGCTACGAAGAACCAAGGGATTTCATATCAATCTTTACAACTACTTCAGGAGTACTCAACAGTCAACAAAATGCTTTTTCCCCTGTATTTTCTTAGAATGCTGGGAAGATGTACTGGTTCAATTAATTCTCCCTCTATGCATTGAGTAATTGTCTAATCCTGCACAAAAGGTAAATTTTTTGCCGGTTGTCCTTTTTCCAAATAACTGCTTAGTGAATATTCTTTATTTCTTTTGCAATTTATGAACCTTTTAGATCACGATCTAAAGATCTATTTTGGTAAACTGAAAATCTTACGAGGAAATGTTAAATCACAGTGTAAAATTTTGTAAACGTTAGACAACAGTCAGTCCCAATGGTTACATTTGCGCAACTCAAAATGAGAGAAAAATCTAAATGATGACCTAAAAAGGGGACATTTATATAAATCAGCCGCGCAAAAGTAGTTGGGTTGAGTGTTGAGTCAAAGAATGGATCATAGCTCAATATCCCAATTCTTACCAAAAAAAAAAAAAAAAAAATTCTTATTATTTGTTTATTTACCAAACAAAACTAATAACTTTTCTTCTTCTTCTTCTTCTTCTTCTTCTTCTTCTTCTTCTTCTTCTTCGTTATCAATTCTATATTTAACATATTAAATAATTTTTTTATTTAAATAACAAGGTTTTATAGGTCGATTTGGACTACATATTTTACCCAAATTGATCCAACTTGTAGATGGCTGAATTTGAGCAGGTGAAAAGATTTGAATTAATAAATGAACGGGTCATTAACCTGTCCGAATTTGAATGAGTTGAGCAAATCGTATTTTCGTGGACTAATTTTATTACCATGGACTGATATATAAAAATGGAGGAAGATCAAACAAAGCATACCTTTTCCGCAATGGCTTTAGAATTGGAGGAGTGGCATAACCCGGTGGCATAATCATCACAATTACCAGAAGGGTTACCGAAGCTTGCAAACAAAATCTTGGAAATATTGCTTCTTGGAGGACAATTAAGGTACACTTTTGGTCTTCTACCATGTTGCCTTTCACTAAGCTTATGAACATCCATAGAAGTGTCATACTTCCTCCAAGATATTACTGGTGGTGGGTTCGAATCCGTGACGTGCGCACATACTTTGGTGACTGAAACTGTGTCGATGGTGATGTTTAGAGGGTTGCCTATTTCCTCCTCAAATAACACTAATAGATTGTCGTTAGGTTTCAAAAATGACTTTGGAACATTGTACCTACAAATATACACACTTAGAACATTATTATATGGGACTCTGATTCCCTGGCTAACACATCTAATTGAGTTTAAGTTTGGTGCACCAATGGAGTATAATTTTTTTTATAACATCAGGTTAAGTTGACGTATAACGACAAACTTGACATGACAACCTGAGAAATAGATTAATAGCCTGCTATAACCAGTTAAATTGAACTGATGGTGTAAGAAAACTAATAGTATTGTCAGTGTAATCAACATTGTTTTTAATAACTTAATTAGAAAATTGATTAACATACAATTGTCTCCATCTCAATTTATGTAATAGTGTTTGACTGGGCACAAAGTTTAAGAATGAAAGACTTTTGAAACTTATATTCTAAAACAAGTCAAACAAATTTTTGTGACTATAAATCATCAAATTATAGGTAAAATAGAAAATTTAAAGTTAGACTGTTACTACTAAATATAAAAATACATCATTCTTTTTGGATTGACTAAAAAAAAAAAAAAAGAGTGTCATCTAGGACCATTACTACATACCAAGTTTGTGAAGGAACACCTTCAGATGTGTGAAATGAGATCCAATATCTTCCAATACTTTGGCCATTAACCCAAGCTTCACCTTTTCCCATGGATCCCAGGTTTAGGGCAATTGGATCATCACTTTTGGGTGCATGGAAAATCGACTGTACAATTGCAATTCACCGATTATTGGTCTAGTAAAATAACGAATATATTAATTTTGCAATAAAAAGTTTGTTCTCGATTATAGAATCCGATTGATTCAGGATATGCAAGACCAAATCCAAGATCATCTATTTTCTTAAACAAGTAGAAATACATAATATAGTGAACAAGTTAAATGAAGGATCAATACACTTACCTTGTACCATGTGAGCTGTTGAGTAGAAGAGCCTAAGCTGGTCCAATTACCACTCTTTGCTCCTTCTGATGTGTAAATTTGTAACTTTTCCCCTAACAGCCCAACCTTAGAACACCATTTTGAAACAACGTTAGCTTAACTCAAAAACATGCTCTCTAAATACAGACTAATTGGTAACTAATTAGTATGAATGTATGAATGACTTGAAGTAAAAAATCAGAGCTCCTCTGTTTTAAAAATAATCAGTGGAAGAGTTAGCTAAAGCTAACTGGTTTTAATGCAAGACTGTACATTTTAATTTGTCTTTGCGTTATTTGTTTAGTGCAGTTTCAGTTCATGAAATGAGATCTTGACTTCAGCACATAAAACGGTTTAGATACAATTTTTGTGACTTCTTTTCTGACAAAGAATTAATAGTTGAGTAAAAAAGTCATTAAGTTCTATTCTTTTTCATTTAGCAGGTTAACTGCCTTATTTTCAAGTTTACTATTTCCATGAGTCATAAATGGTTGGTTATCTATAATTATCTTTTAGCTAACCTGATAATGCAAGATTTTGTTTACCCTGTTAGTGTTTAAAAGTTGAACGAAGTGTGGTTATTACCTGATAACCCCATGAAAAATCAGTGAAGTTTTTGACCCCTCGACTGTCTTTAATCATCACTGAACGTACACCGAGACCCCTGCGCTCAAGATGTGCTCCTGAATCCTGCACATTAAAAGAAGAGTAAATTTGTTTGTCTATTTTTGGCCTGGTGAATATTTTCTTCTTATACTTGCTGCTACAATAATTTTTTCGAGAACAAGAGATCTAAGAACTGCAATCTGAAAAAGAAGTGCTTATATAAGCAATAGTAGTAATAACACATAATTCCAAGACAATTAAACTACAATATCCAATGATCCAAGATTAAGTACTAACTGGTAAGCCAACTGTTGCACTCAGTAATGAGATCTGGTTTTTCCCTTTATTTAGAGCAACCGTGCTTTCTGCTGTAAATGATGCATTTCTAAATTGTCCATGACCATAACCTACAAAAAGAAAAGACAATAAATAGTCCAAAAATATAAATGAACAGTCAAAGCTGTAAAACTATGCATGATTATGATGCGATAATTATAGAGAAGTGCTCACCTACAAGATGGCCATTCACATAAGCATGCAAAACATGGCCTAAGGACTTCACACTTAGTTCAGCCTGCTGCTCCTCTAAGTCCTGCTCCAAACTATCACATAAAAATTGTGGCTTAAGTTAGTTGACAAAATAAAAGAATTTGGTGACAGTCCTTGCTATTAAAGAGATTTTCGTTTAATTTGCTACTAGAAGCAATTGCAAGTTATGTGACATATATACTATAGTTATTTGAAATTCAATTACCTGGTAGTATACCAAAGATAATCAGAGGCATCTTTTGTAGTATTCGTTTGCTCCAGCAATGTTTCTGATCTCACTGTGGTTGCATCAAATTGTGGAATAGTCTCTTGGAATTGTTCCCATTTCTCAGTTGAATCAAACTTGACCACTGGCCTATAAGTTCTCGTGTTGAATTGTGTACTCACCTAATATCACACATGAATTATCCTATTCAATGACTTTAATGTAATTAAAACATATGCACTTTACTGTGCCAAAAAAAAATTGTTCTATTACTTTATGCTATTCATGAGTACGTGAGATTGCTCGAAAACTGACATTCCAAATGAACCTACATACGTACCTTAGCTGTATTGAAGGCTACAGTCTTGCAATCAGGCAAAATGCTTATAGATTTCGGAGGTAATTGATATGTCAAATTTCGGAATCGCACTGTTACACTTTTATTACTACCATCTGTGTTCACCAGGAATGCTGAGCAAGCTCCTGAATCTCCATTAAATACATAAGCCTGCAGGTTTGAACATTTTCAAATGTTGGTGCAGTTTGTCATTGAAAAATAGGAATCATAGCTTTGTACATTCTTGAAAAATGTAGGCAAAAAATACGGCTTGTGTAATGTGTTACCTCCTGTAGTGGACCTAAAGACTGCACTGTGGGAAAAGCAGAAAGTATGGCCTCAGAGCATAACTTTACTGCTGCATGTAATTCTTTCAGATGACCCCATTTTGGCTGTCTAATTAAACCTGCATCACAATGCTTATTTATTGAGTTTAAGTTTTACGCACTGGCAGTGTATAACTAAAGTAAATCCCAGTGATAACCATTAGTAATAGGTAATATAAAAAAAAATGGTAATTAACTTGTCATCACTTAGCGAAAAAAGATTATCGGTGCATGTAACTTAAATTTTAAAAAAAAAAATGCTAGGATAGCTTACCATACTCATCAAGTGGAGCCTGATCATAATAACCTGTAATCATAAATTCTGCAGCAGTCCTGCCAAAATTGGTGCCTCCATGATACTGATTGTGAACAAAGAAAACAACAAAAGCAACGCTTCAATTTCAAATAATTTGACGTCGGCTGTATGAAACTCACTGACCGTATTTCACTATTTAGATTCGTCTCAGGCGAAAGGTAAAACATTTCCAATTACTAAAATCTTTTATTGACAAACATGTAATATAAAATTAATAAGATCAAAGTACTTAGCATTAGATCAAAGTACCTTAATATTTTATGAAAATTTACCATGTAATAGTTTATGTAAGTTCCGTTCTTCCTGGCGATAAACAGAGCAACCTGAAAGGCAATGTCTTCTGCTGATCTGACTCTTGCATTCTGGCCATACACTTGATAGCTACAAATAAAAATAAACTTTAATTTCAGCATGTTTTAGTTATGAATTAATAAACCTGAAAGCAGAGTGCTTAGATTTTGCAGAGTTTGACAATTCTTACAAGCTAGTCCAGTTCTCTGTCCAGATTGATGGCTTATTTGGAGAATTAGGCCCTTTAAATGTTTCTCCACATTTCTTTCCATTGCATGTGTTTATCTGCACAAACAATGTTTTTATGGTTTAAATGAAATATAGCAAAACATGCTACTAATGTTAATTACCATTTTTACTACCATGCTAAAACTGGTAGCAAACATTTAATTTTGCTAGTTCTTTCTAGCATCTCTAAGATGTTCCCAGTAAAATTAAATGATAAAAAGAAAAGATTAACATAATTTTAATAAGATTGTAGTTTAACTTGACAAGAGAATGAAGGAAAGAGACAAGGTAACTTCTAAGAAAATAAATAGCAGTGAGTTTAACTTTTATACATCGACATCGTGCAACTTTTTACGATATCAGATCACTTAAAAGTGAGATTAGCAAACTGAAAAAATAAAGCAGCTTTTGTGCTAAAACTAGTTAAAATACATTGATGGTGCAAACATATTTTTAAAATGCCAATGTATTATAAGTTAAATTCATTAAAAAAAAAATGAGAGAAAGAAAAGGAACATACAATAGGATCAGGAGCATCATCTTGTTTACACATGACCCAAGGCACACCTGTCTCAAATTCCACAGCCATTTTTGCTGCCCAACGAACATAAGGGGGTCCCTTCTCTCTAAATGCTTTCTCTATATTTTGATATTCATTCTCAATCTGCATATGTTAATTAAGCTTATCATCACTCTAAAAAGAATTAAATAAAATGAAATAGAAGAAAGAGACCACTTTACTTACAGAATTATTGAATAAAATTACAAAAAAGTATCAATGTGGTGGCTTTCTGGTGACAAGGCCAACTTAGAAGAAATAAAGGGAAATTGAGTTAAAACGAGTTTACAGGCACAAAAATAGTTTCTTTAGAGATATTAGAATGACAAATAAATATTATACCAAAATTGATGAAATTAAAAAGATAACAAATAGTACTACAACTGAAACATGCAAAAAAGTTGTCAATCGTGAACCCAAAGGAATTTAGAAGTGTTGTATAAAGATTTTGAATTGTCGACATGTATATGTATATATATATATGCAAATAATGGCATGGCACATAAGAATGTTATCTATATCGAACCTGTGAGAGTATAATTGGACCTCCTTGTGAGGCATATAACCCTTCTGACTTCATCAAGTTCACCATTTTCGTTGTAAAGTTTTGCATGTAAAACTGTCACAGAAGAGAGAGAGAGAGAGAAAAAAAAGTTAATGTTCCTACCAATTCAAGCAAGCAAAGTGGTCAAATTGAGAATTGGATGGTAAATCACTGATAAAATTATTACTTTGCATTTTAGAGGTGAGATTCAATTCTGTTCAAACATTTTATTATTAGAATAATTTCCAAGAAAAAGGGATTATTACCTTAAATGGTTCATTATCAGATCGATAAACAATGCCAGGGACATCATGTAACCAAAATGGGAAGCCCCTGTGAAATTCAACAAGATTTTGCTTGATACCATCAAAAGGATCAAAACATAATACTTAGGGGTAAAAACGAATTAAAGTTGAACAATGTAATTTAATCCCTTTGTCCAAAATTGACAGTTAATTTAGCTCAAAAATTGTCCCAACATAATTGTCACTTCAGATATTCAAGACTAAAGTTGGCAAGTAGTTTTAACTCTACCCTTAACATTAAAGAAGAATACATTGTACTTATTGATTTTTTAGTGAATGTGAAAAAAGTTAAAACGACAGTTAGAATGAGACGAGTAATATAGTGTTTTACCCATAAGTCCATTCACCCTCAATATAGGGCCCCATGCGAAGGCAAGCATATAGACCTTGTGCTTGAATATGCTTGATGAATGCTACTATGTCACGTCTTCCACTAAAATCATACTGATATCATAATAAGAAGAAATTAGTTAGTGTATTAGAAGAAAAGAAAAAAGAGAAAACTTTAAAATTCGGGATGTTTTTAGTTCGATAAAAAGTCATTTTCAGAAGAATATTTTCAATGAGAAAAACATCGATGACACAGCATTTTGTCCAATACCTGTCCAGGTTGGGGTTCATGAATGTTCCAAAATACATAGGTCTCAATCACATCTATTCCACCTTCTTTAGCTTTCGATATTAAAGATGGCCACATCTGTCATAAACAAAAAGCAAAATCGAAAAGAGAAAGTTATCACATTAGACATTATGTTACACATGATATTTGTTCTTTACGGAATGTCATAGAAACTTGAAAATGATAGGCAAGTACTACGAAGTTAAAAATAAATATAGTTTTACTTAATTGCAAAAAATAAATCTCTGTACAACCTATAAGGAGTTAAGCCATTCTATGTACACATATTTTTGGTATTTATAAAACTTCCACTCGGAAATTCGATTTCGTAACCTGGGTGGTTAAAAAAAAAATCATTTTCCAATAACTAAACATAAAAAATAAAAATAAAAATCATCTCATGGAAAATATTTTCTTGGAATACAACTTCCGTCGTATCAATTGAATCTTTAGTTAGTTTTCTTTAAAAACCGAAAATGATTCAGGCAGGAGATCAGTCGAATACGGGCTAAAGTCTGGTAGCTCGTGGATGTTGTTGGAGAATTGTTTAAGGGCTTTTAACATATTTGGCCCCTAGCCAGAATAATTACAACTGCTAGCCAAATAGAAAAAAACATATATATTAATTATGTATAGTATATGTATGTACACATTACTATATATAAATATAATTTTCATTATTATTTTGGTGAGCGGCTATACAGTGTAAAAATATTTTTCTTTTTTACTCTGAATTCTTATAGTTAAATTGGAAAGGTGACAAGTTTTCCAGCAACCAAATAAAAGAAGAAAAGGAAGCAACTATATTAGCGGTGATCATGACTACATGAAAATCTTGTTGGAGGAAATTCTGGTTGTTATAATTGTTAGTTGGGAGGGAGGGTAATGATGTAATCATCCTAGGGGAGTAGTTTTAGCTTTTTGCATTGACAAAGTTCTTTCCTTCACGCTTCTTTTGAGGTGGTCTTTCGTATCTTCTTGCGCACAATTTTATTATTAGTACAATTATTAGTTAATTCTAAATGGAGGAGAAACGAGAAATTGAATTTTTATGAGTTATAAAATCTACGTAATAGTGATATTAGGTGTTAACAGTTGAATTCTGAATTTAATTTTTGTATACATTTAGTATTTATTTAAGTTACAAATTTTAAAAATCTTTCTTTTTATTCTTGTATTTCTTACTCCACTAAATAAAATCACATAAATTGAAATGGGACGAACGGAGTATTTATTTTGTAATTTTACAACAATAAAATATGAAGAAATTGAAAAATTGTGATGAAAGTTGGTATGTTTTGTGATTGATTAGAAACTTTAAAAAAATTCAATTATTAAGATGTTAAGTAAGCAAACCCTTTACGAAATTCTAGAATCGTTTTGTTGTTTCCCTTGGAGTTATCACCAGAGCCTTTGGATTTCAAATGGCACAACCGAATATAGATTCGTTAATTATTGAGTCTAATTATGTTTGTTTATATTACATTTACAATTGGACAAATGCTAGCGACTATCTATTCCAATCTTTTTAATAAAATAATTTAGAAAGCAAGAAATCATCTATTGATTATTGCACTAAGTTGTTTTTGTTGATACACAATTAAGCGCCCTAGCCCATTAAACTAGTACAACTCTATAATTCAACAAACTTAAATGCAGGTAGATACACCCACTGTCTTAGATTAGAGTTGTAGTTTTGTCATTAAGAGTCGACTAAATTAGATGACTGAACTTGTTTATCGAAAAAGATAGCGAAATATCATCAGTAACAATACGTGATATTCATATGTGATATATATACTATTTATTAAAATCAAATAAAAAGTTTTAACTAAAACTACTTATATGAAAAGTGAAACCAAGGCATGTAATTCTTCTCTCTTCCCTCCCGGACACAAATATATGCACCAAATATTCATTTCGAGTTTAAGTTCTATCAATAAATATTTGTATATAATTAATCAGGTCACTTAAAAAATAATTACATATAATCTTTATATTAGTGTTCATCGGTAATCTGGAAAAAATGATAACAAAATTACCTATTATAACAAATTAAATTAAATTGATAACATAATAAATCTCTAAGTTGCAGTAGTACTGTATAAAACTTAAATATGTTCCTGTAGATGTTAGTATATCATATCATCATAAATCTGTCATAAATATACATAAACAGAAATAAAGGGGGAAGATTTACATTATTGACTTTGAGTTTGGCAAAATTCAAAATTCAGTAACTTTAACTCATACATGTAGAGATGGATTTAGAATTTAAACTCTATGAATGAGTTCAACATTTAAGGTTCTTATCTTATTTTATTTTTAAAGATATGAGTTCATATCTGCTCTTTATTGCAATTTTAGTAAATGTTTACATAACTTTATAGTCGCACCGAAAGTACAGGGTTCATATGAAGCATTCGCCACTGCATATATCAACAAATAATCTATCTTACATCAATAAATTGTCCCATATATCCTAAAATTCAGAACCCATAAACATTAAAATTTGTATCCACCACTGAGTTAACACGCGTCTTCATATGCATGTGGGGATAATTAAGCATTCAAGGGTGTGGCCTAGTGGTGAATGAAGTGAGTTGAAAACTATAAGGTCCCAAAGTTCAGTTTCCAGCGCGTAGGTAAAATTCGGTTGTTGTTTTCTGTCCAGCGCCCCTTGGGTGGATAGGTTGTCATATCCAAGTGGCTTGTGAGACAGATCGATATCCGTAAAATTACCAAGACAAATCGATCAGTCAGACACTACGGTCATAAAAACAAAAAATGCATGTGGGGATGAATGCACAACACAAATATACATGAGCAAATATATGGCAACTAAAACAGAGAAAGACATACATCAGGGGTACTTCTAGGATAATGAATAGAACCAGAGCACAAGAGCTTCCTTTGTCCATCTATTATCAACGACCTTCCGTCATATGTCACGTTTGCACCGCCGGCAGACACCGGGACCACCATCATTACCACCAATAATGCCGCCGCGACTGACCAGTTAGGGCATAGCCACTGCAATATTCTCATCCCCCTTAATTTATTTCTCTCTTAAGAGAATAAGACTTAATTTATTGTGTTTGAAATTTATTCATTCTTGGAAGCAAAGAGTACTGAGATTGACAGGAAAGGAGGTTATATGAGAAGGCAAGCTATATAGGTGGAAGGTGTTCTTATATATTAAGCATATGATGCAAGAAATCTTGTCTTCAAGTGTGACATGTAGTAATAATATAAATGGTTAACTTGTTCACATTTTCTAAAGGGAAATTTCGAAAAGTTTTGTGAAAGAAGAAAACTAATAGATACTCTTTCCATTTCCATCATGCCATGATATATATACTTATACGATTTTTAGAGCATGTCATCAATAGTTCTACATTTGAAAATACAAATTTATAATGTTTCTCAATGTAGAAACGTATTGTATTATTCTTTTTGAAATAAATTAAAAATGAAAGAGTATCATATATATATATATAGAATAAAATCGAAAAAGTATATGGTTAGAACAAGAATTTAATTTCTTTCTTAAGATATTATGCGGAGAAAATTTGAAGAGGAGAAGGACACGATAATGAAAAAAGAAAGATAAATGGACGGCAGCAAGGGCATGGTATAATTTAATTTAATTTAATTAATGTGAGAAAAAAAGGCTGGACGGGTATTTCAGTGTGATGAGTTTAAAAGGAAAAGATTTTCGTGACCTAACTCCAAACGTCATGGACTTACCATGACGGATTCTCTATTTATTCCTTTCTATCTTCCTTGTGTTTTATTTTTCTATTTTTTTGAAAGATAATTGTTAAATACTTACGTCTATTAAGGGCCTGTTTGGAAAGCCACCTAGGAAATTGGAATTGGATGTAATTAGGCGTAATTACACGATTTATTTATTTGTTTGTGAGGTAATTACGATTAGGTGGGAATAGGTGTAATTATTGACGGTGTAATTAGACTCTCAATTACTCGGGGGTGGGTGTATTCTGTAGCTGATTCTTTTACTTATTTATTTTTTTATTTTATTTAATTTCTTTTCTTTTTTAATTTATATTATTTAATTTCTTTTTTATTTTATTTTAATTTCTTTGCTTTTCTAATTTATTTTTCTTTGCTTTTCTAATTTATTTTTTATTTCTATTAATTAATTTATTTTTTATTTTTACTTTTTAATTTTTTTTAAAATATATTTTTCTTTTTATATTATTTATATTTCATTTACTTTCTTCTCATTCCCAACTTTTACTTCTTGTGGGTTCATGTAATTGCTCGTATTTTTTTTTATTATTTTATTCATTTAGCCTATTATTCTAATTTTTGGAACTACATCTCTTAATATTAGAAAGAATGAGTCATTAACAAACTTGACATATAATGAGTGACGTTATTAAAGTAGAATTTCATTGTGAATGTGGTTATAGACTTATATTTTGCCTTGCTTTTGAATTATAGGAGTATTACTTATATTACGTTGGAACTTAATTATGTAATGTTGGAATTTGACATAAGAGTATTATGTTAAAAAAATTTCTTTTGGATTTTGAATTTGGTTATATTTTCGACTTTAATTTATTTGCTTTATTACTACTGACTTGTTATTTCGCATTGCTTGTTGTTTATTTTTCACTTATAATTGATAGAATTTTTTTAAAACATTTGAATAATATTGTGGCATTATATTTATAAATATTCTTTTTTTTTTCAAACATCAAATCCCATGATGTTCTCACAAAAAAAAAGTATTCTTTTAAGTTTTATAATCAATTAAAACAAAAATATTATTAATTTGAAATTATATATCAACTATTTTTTTACAATATTAGTTACAAATATATGATTATTAATTAACGTATTTTCAAGAAACAATGTGTTATTAAATAGCTAATTTAATATCATTTATAAAGGCACATATTTTTTTTAAATATTAATTTTAAATTTTTTATAGTTAAGTTTATTTTTTAAATTAAACTAAGCTGTAATTACACTTGTGCAACCAAAACAAGACGCTTGTAATTACCGTAATTACATTACGACAAACAAAAGGTGCTATTGTAATTACAATAATATGTAATTACTAGGCTGTGTAATTACTAGGATAGTAATTACACCAATTCCAATTACCAGGTGGCTTTCCAAACAGACCCTAAGTCTACAATATTTTCACGTTATTTAGTGCAACAAGTTTAACACTTACTGGAATTCCGGAAAGAATTTAATGCAAATTTACATATTGAGATATTTTGCAAAACTTCTCATGAGAATGTGGGTTTTCCTTTGTAAGTGCTGCATATAATCGAACAAATGTCAATATAGATGAGGGGTCATGGACAGAATTTGAGGATTGACATGTTACAAAAATCACAACGTAATCTGCATTTTGACCATAAGCGGTTTTGGTCCTGTACTATTATTATACTATCATTTAAATTTAGAAGGAAAAGAATTATGACTCATTATTAATTCAAATTTAAGTTTAGGGGGAGATGGTAGTTTGGAAGATACAATTAAAACATTGGCCGGCTTAAGAAACTTTCATTACTTGGCGTAACTGTTATGAGGACTGCCAATTGAGGTGATTTCACCTTTTCTTCTTTTTTTTCTGTTGTTGTCTTTTATGATCGAGAAATTTTTCTAAGCTATTATTTTATATCAATCACAACTTTAAAATTCACGGATGAAGAGCTTAACGTTTTACCTTTGTTCACTTAAATACTAAAATTAACTCGGTTAGCGTACACCTCAAATTGAACAATGGTAAAACGTTAAGCTCCTTATCCGCGAATTTTAAAAGGTGTGATTGATACAAATGGTAGCTTAAGTTAAATTATCTTTAACAAATTTTAAAGGTCACAAATTTGTGAACTAAGACAATTTGGATTATTTAACTTTTGCTCCATTCACATGGTACGATATCGATTTTGTTAAGATATCTGTAAAGTTCCCCATCAATCTTCTTTTCTTTGTTGGCTTTATGCCATTTTGCAGTGAAAGGGTGGGCGAAATGACATTCTTTTTCTAATTTTTTATGGAATTTTATGTCATCAATCTTGTTACTTTAACTGTCTTCCATGTGATCAATGTAGTGGCCAAAATTCTTACATTGTCCTTACAAACCATTTTAAATGACTGCAGGTTTCCACTGCAAGCACCAGAGAATTCTCTAATTCAGCACACATTCCGGGAAGCGAACAAGGTGGCACATAACCTGACTGTTCAAGCAAACTCTTGCACGGACATCATGCATGGAATGGGAGAAACTAGTTTTTGGAATGTTCCTCCTATTTTTACAATATCGTTTTTAAACAATGATCTTTTAGAGGTAGCATCATAATTAAGATCTACCTCGATACAACAATGACTATTTTAGAGGATGCATCATTAATATCTTCCTCAGCACTATAATGCCTTTAATTTCTGTCTTTATTTATAAAATCCTTCGTTTAGTTAAAAAAAAATGTAGTGGCGAAATTCTGTTTGGACTATGTCCATCAACTTTTGACTAAGAAATTACACCAAATGATCTTAAAAATGGATGGTCTTGAATTTTTTATCCCTATTATTCCATGAAAAAATTATCAAGGTGAAATTTATGAAATTTGAGGTGTATACCTGTTTGAGTCAAAATTCGTATTTTACCCAAATAGTTCAATTTGTTCTAAGGTTAACCATAGTTGGTAGTAATTTGATACGGATGAAATAATTAACACAAGCAAAATTATTATTTATCGATAAAGACTAAGTAAATAAAAGGAAGAAGTAGACTTATGCCAATTGTGATGAACAGTAGTAATGAATTTCCTCCTTTCCAAGAATGAGTAAGAACTTAATGATCAGAGAATAATGATGATGAGAATAAGAAACACAATAATCAGTAGAAGTATCTTTTTTTTTTCCAGTCAGTACTGGATGCCTAGGTATACAAGTGAAAATCCTATTTATAGGTATATGATCTTATTTGGTGCCCTTCCCGTTGTATGTAAGTAAGGGCAATCATTAATTACTGAATTAATGATTGTCATTTAATTCCTTGATTCTAGCCGTTATGAGCCGTTTTGTCATTACTGCATTAATTCCATTTAATGCGTAGTAAAGAAGGTCTTGTATGTTGTTTCCGTTGATGTTCTCTTCGTTGACCAGTTATTCGGTATTAGCTGTCTCTCCGTAATGCTATACTCAGCATTACCATCTGATATCTCTACGTTATTGTAAAAATCGACATGTGTCGACTACATGTTGATCCACGTGTTAGATGCATTTTTAACCCATACAGATAGTCCCTCAATTTTTCGAGTTCATTACAAAGATGTTCCCGAGAAATTGTCTTGCCGATTTTCATCAATCTTCTCTTGATTAGACATTTGAATCTTCTTTCCGTGGAATAGGCACTGTTGTAACTGACGACAGATCGTGGCCCACTGACGTGATGAGTACGTGGCACAATCAGCGTGCTGAAAAGACTCGCATTAAATGATGAAGTCAGACGTGGGCCATATGGCCGTTGCCGTGCCCTTCATTTTCTCGCCGTTTCCCAAGGTAATGATGGCGGTTTTACCTTTTCTACAAAAATTTAAATTTTACCTTTTCATTATCTCAAATTTTTCGCTCCAAAACCCTCAATTTCAAATTCCTTTGCTTCTGTTTCTTCAATTTGTTTGATTTCTTCAATTTATAATCATATCTTCTCCTTCATCTTCTCAAAATATTTCATCAGAAAAGATCGTTATTGTTGACGCTTTTTACGCACGTGGCGCCGAAAACCTAAGGATAGAACGCCCCAAAAATTCTATGGGTGATCTATTATTCTTTACGTCGTTCCAGTGCCTTCATCTTCATCAACTTCCGATGTTGGTGATGATGAAACTAATACGGTTAATGTGAATTTACCTTTCCGTTGATAGTGTAATTCGAAAAATCCTTCCCATACTACGTATCTAAACCGTTTCTTCCGGTGCGATAATCGAGATATTTCGTAGTTGGATGGGGAAAGAATGATTTTTGTTTCTTCAATTATTTCTCAAAAGTACCGAGGAGTCTCTTGATTCGTAGGAAAGCGTGTCCTTTGGACAAATCCCAATCTCGATATCGTAGTCCCAGGAAAGGATATGCCCGCAATTGCTCATCTTCCCGGATATTCGGCGGTGTACATCTACCCTTTTACTATTGGCTTTTCTTTGCCTCTTCCGCCGTTGATAGAAGAATTTTACCGACGCTTGAATATTTGTGTGGCACAAATTACACCTGGGGTCTGCCGACCGTTTCAGTGCACGGAGCATGTTGCTCGTCCGGTCGAGCGGATATTACTCTCGATCATATTTTATATTTGAATTCGATTCATTTTATCCGGGCTCTATGATTATGTTTGGTAGGCTCGGGGGATCTAGTAAATTGTTCGATGATCCCGAAAGATGGTCAAGATTAGCACTTTGGTTCCGACGAGTTCGTATTTATCTCCACCGCTTCGTATTTGGTGAACCAGAGAACGGGGTATCTTACCGAGAAATGGAATGTGAGAGACAATATTATTTTCCTTACTAAGATTTTTTATTTCCTCAATTCTTCTCTTTAAACTCCTCCTTTGTTTAACAGCTTTTAATCCTGGATTGGTTAAACCTTCAAACATAAGGGAATTTACTGAAGCTGTGATTCGAGCTTCAGTGAGTATTCGTATATGGGCGACGTATGCCGTTTCTAAGGGTATTCGTACTCGTAAAGAAACGAAACCAGATGGAGTTTCTACGAAAGGCAGAGGTAAGGATATTTGAAGAAATATCTTACTTTGCAATGGCGAAAGAGTTTATCTTATATTCATTTTATTTTTCTCAGGTCCTTCGAAAAAGGTGATAGTAAAGAAACGACTAACTTTTCCGAGTGATGATGAGTCAGCGTTTGAAAAAATAAGATCTCTCACTAGTGGTCTAATGCCGAATTTAAGGATTCCAAGGCTGTTGGTGAGCCTACCTTGAAAAAGAAAAAATTGAAAAAAATAATTTCTTGTGGAGTTGTCAGATGCTGTTGCCGAGAAGATAGGAGGTACGCCTAGTAAATTCAGGCTGATTGATAAGAGTACTGATTCTGAGGAAGACTCTCCTTATCGTCACAAGGGGGTTGAATTTCCCACCTCTTCTGATATTGTTGTCATTTCAGATGAATCTCTGGTGAAGGAGATAGAAAACTTACCAGTTGTTACTGAGTGCCACAATGAAGGTGGTATTGCGGTTCCTGAGGTGGATACCATTGATAATACTGTTGCCGATAAAATTGAGACCTGTCTTCCTGGTACTGTTGATGAAGCTGCGGTTGAGGTTCCTTTTTGCGAAACTTCTGTAGCCGATGTTGAGGATTTGGTCGATACTGAAAACATTGATGCCAGTGCTGCTAATATCCCTACTAATACTCCTACTTCTCCTTTTTGAAGGCGAGGAACAAGTACCCATACTATTCCTCATAATACATCTCAACCCGTTTTCCGCTTTAATGTTGCCGATAAAGGGAAAAACGTTTGAAAAGAAGGCAACACTTTGCACGGGGTTGATTCTCGAGCACAAACTTCGAGGCAGATGATCCCCGCCACCTATGTGGATGAATACTTTCATTCCTCTCATCGTCAATCGTAGTCGTTCTTTTGAATTGTCAGATGAGGACAATCTTCTGGCCAATCCTTACGTGATGAGCCGTTTTGCTCATAACTATATTGGTCCCAAAGAGAATATGATTTTAAAAGATATGCCCACTCATCAAATGGACATGGTCGCTCTCGGGCTTATGATTCGGGCTCAAACATATTTATGTGGGAGTCTTAAACGTTCTGAAGTGTCACGACCCGACTAGGAGCGACGGAAAATTCGAAGTCGACTACCAAGCACCACTAATCATGCTAACTATCATACTCAACTGGGACATACATCAATCTCAACACGAGACTTATCATGAAATAACCACCAAAAATCTCCCAAAACACCTATATATACATATACGTAAGCCTACGAGGCTACAAAAAGGATGTACGGAATATACACTAAAGAAGCCTCATAACATGTAATACCCACACATAAGGATCTACGAGCCTCTAACTGGAATACTGAAATTTTAAGGACGGGACAGAACCCCGCCATGCCCCAAATATGTACACAAAAGAATATACGAATAGGTTTTCTCAGGAGTAAGCCGGGTGCTCCCGTACTGTTGCGAGTAAGCTCCTGAGCGTCCGCACCGTTTCCCTCGTCTACCTCGCGGGTACGAACACGGCGTCCATAAAGAAAAGGACATCGCACGAACAATGTACCGAGTATGTAAGGCATGTATGGTAACATAATAAGGAAACAGAAAGCATAAGCAGTAAAAGATAATCATGAATCGTGCCGTTTCGAGGTGAATCACGCATGCTCACTTTTACCTTTAAACGTATCATACATACATACATAAAATGTCTGAATCAATAACATCATTAGACCGCATCCGGGGTAATCATCTCACGCCGCCCACTATGGTGTCATGCCCGGCCAAATAGGCATGGTGTTATCATCAACCATAAGCCGCCCACCAAAGTGGTGTCATGCCCGGCCAAATAGGCACGGTGTAATCATACATATAAACTTATCATGAAGCATGCATAAGAGCTCAAATAAAAGTTGTACTCTATCGGAGTGACGTAAGGTCGGTAACCTCTGATTACGTTATGGAACGATCATCATTGCTATGCCTCGCCCCGAAAGAACTAATAACATGAGGTGAAGCAACAACAAGAAATAACATCAATGAAGTCATAAACATAGAATTATCGATCTCGTGAACGCATTATTATCATCATCATTATCATCTCTATTTCATAAGGAGCCCTTAAGGATCCCTAACTTTCACTTTTAAGGATGTAAGAGAGTCATGGGAATATAGAAAAGAAATCATAATATAGAAATCATGCCTTTGAAAGAAGGGGACTAGCCTCACATACCTTTATATCTCTTTAACTTTATCGCCTAATTGATTGCCTTTCAAGCTCATGATTCTACCTTCAAGAGAATTTGTACTAAGATTAGATAATCGAAACATACTTAAGCTTAAGCTAAAGCAACTAAGAGTTAACGACAATTTGGTGACATTTCCTTTGTTTCGATAGCTTCTTTCATAAAATAAGACAACTCCCCAAACAACAATAAGGACATCCATAATATCATAATCAATGGATTATTTAAGTTAAACATTGCTCACGTCTCAAATCCATCTTCAAGTCATCCATAGCCATAACTATAATACAACACCCTATTCACTCTCATATAATACTCCTTTAGCATCATTTGTAGTATTCATCACAAGATTATACTCATAACATGTCAAGAACTATAATTCAAGAATATCACTATTTCCATATTTGCACCCCATATTATTCTTCCTTCCATAATCCAAGTCTTTCAACCACTCAATATCCTTAATAACATGAAATAAGTGCAAAACTCACCTTTGAATATGCAGGAATAGTCTTTGGATGAAGATATTCCACTTGAGAAAACCCCAACTTCAACACTAAAGAAGTTCTTGATTTCCACAAACCCTAGTGAGCATCCACACCTTTGATTTTCACTAATCCTTGGTGTTTACTCCTTGATTTCCCTTGGATATATGATAATATGATGAGAGGATTATTCTAGAACCTTCAAAACTTAGAGAGAGAATGAAATCTGAAAATTTAGAGCATGATTCGTCTATTTATAGCTAAAACTGAAAGGTTCCAGAGAAGCAGTTCAATGAGCGGGTCGATGACCCGTCAACGTGTCGACGGTCCATCGACTTGCTCCGTCGACTCACGTCTGTAAAATGTCTGATTGCAGAAACACAGGGACGGTACACATCGACAGTCCATCGACATGTCGACGGCCCGTCGACCGTGACTGGTGCCTGCAGACTTTTCCCAATTCAGTTCAGATTTCGCCGATTTGATCCATTCGACTTATAGTCTTGTAACTACACGAAACAACTGTTGGTACATTCGTACATAGGGTAAGACACTCCTTGCCTTAAATTTCTCCAACGAGCTCTCATCTCTCTCTCTCTCCTCAAGTGTCTTTGAAATCTTAATTAGAATCATTAAGTATCCCTTCTTACTTGTGTAGGACATCATAACACCGTGACTTGCGTTAGTCTGTCTAGCGCACAACAACCTGAAATTTCAAGCTGTAACATGAAGTTTAGGTTAAACTTATCCAAAAGCTTCGTGAGGAGAATGCCGTACTTGCTCGTAGAAGTGAAAATTTTCAAGGCGGAGCGCAACTCTTCTGTTGCGGTGTTAGACAGGGCCAAAGATGAGATAGTAGTGCATCGGGCTGAAGAAAAGAATATTCGAAACGAACTGATGAGCTCGAAAAAGAAAAAGTCGAGGCTTTTCGCATAGCAAAGCAGGAAGAGTTGGTTATCGGTTATCTGAAGCAAAAATTAGTGGAATCGAATCAGCTTCAAATTGATCTCCAAAACAAATTGTGTCATCAAAGTACCAAATTCAGCAAACTTGATCCTCATTTTCATGCTTTGGAATTGAAGAATGTCAAAGATTTTGGAGAGCTTGCACAGGCTTTGATTTATCTAGATCAAAGTAAACATGATATCCATGCTCTCCGGAAAGAGTTGGCAGATAAAGAACGGGCTCTCAATAAGACAAGTGTTTCCTTGGCGGAAAATCATAAAAAATTCTCAGAGTTTATGGGTCGTTCTAAGAAATTGCGTGATTACTCAAAGAAACTCCTGGAACGGAAAAACATGTACAAGAGAAAAATTGAAAATATGGAGAAGGATTTTGAGGATGAAAAACAAAAGATTCTTAGTCAATAAGCATTATCAAAGCTCGTCATGATTTTTTGAAGACTTTCAACCCTTCTTCTTTCGATCACGCCTGTGCTCTCGCCGTTGCCGAGCGAACATGAAAGTTAAGCCGCAGAATTCCTCGGATATGATGCGGAGGATGAATCTATAGCCGAAGAAAAAATGAGCGAAGAGCAAGATGACGCCGGTACCTCGATGGCGGATATATTATCCGGACATGCATCAATTCTTGCTTCTGAGGATACCGTAATCGAGGAAGATCCAAACATTGATTCAAATGTCGGGGATGTTCCCAAGAGTGCTCCTGCGCAAATTGCCAAAGATTCCCTTCTCCTCTCTTCTCCGATAGTTTCTTCTTCTCATGTTTGAATTTTTTGTACTTCTTGTCCTTGTAAGGCATTGTTTTTTAAATAAAATTTCGTTTATTCATGTTTTGCCTTTATTATAAACAATCTCTTGGAAGTTTTCTTTAATTAATACCTTTCACGGGTGATCAATCCGATTAAGAATTTTAACATCAGAATCCTTGTAAGTAGACTTGTAATTTTAATTTGGGAAGTTCGACTTATTGGATAAAGAAGTCGTATGTCAAATTCCATTGTTATTAACTAATGGAATCGGAAAATTCCGGCATTAGTATGTATGATCGGAATCATGAATACAACCAATTAAAAATAATAATATGTATGTATGATCCGAATCATGAATACAACCAATTGAAAATAGTAATATGATCGGCATCATGAATACAATCAATTGTAAATAGTAATATGATCGGAATCATGAATGCAATCAATTGTAAATAGTAATATGATCGGAATCATGAATACATTATACAAACTTACAAAGATCATGTAATAATCAACTTTATTGCTAACATGATTATAAGTTTATGAGTTGAGCTCGGAGGCCTTTTCCGTACATTCCTGGGGCGATAGCCTCTATTGTAAGTCCCTGGTGATAGTCCCCATTGTTTTGTTGTGAAGTATGAAGAACTAAACAATGATGCCCGTAGTCCATTTCCCGTACATCCTACTTACTGCCTCGTTAAAAACCTTCCCGGTAAAACCCAAACGGGATAAAACCCGGGTAAGGGAAAAAGAGTACAGTTTGTCGAATGCAACTAAATGTTAGGAATGGAAGAGCTTTAAGTTGCTTATGTTGTAGTTGTTGGAGACAATCTTCCCATCCAAAGTTTCTAATTGAAATGTTCCTTTCCCTGCATCAGCTACAACCCTATAGGATCCTTCCCAATTTGCTCCTAGTTTGCCTTCGTTCGGTATCTTGGTGGCTGGTGTTACCATTCGCATGACCAAGTCTCCAATTTTAATTTGCCGTAATTTGGCCTTATTTTTGTAGTATCTTTCCACTTGTTGTTTCTGTGCTGTTAACTTGATCAGAGCCAATTCTCGGTGTTCTTCTAGCAGATCAAGTCCATCCTTCATTGCTTCCATGTTTTCTGCATCTGTTGCATGTGCATATCTTATGCTTGGCCCCATTACTTCAATTGGCACTAATGCCTTAGCTCCATAGACTAATGAAAAAGGCGTTTCTCCAGTACTAGTTTTGTGCGTAACTAGATAAGACCAAAGAACTTCGGGAAGGACATCTGGCCAACTTCCTTTTGCATTGCCGAGTCGCCTTTTCAATACTCTGAGTATCATTTTGTTTGTTGATTCTGCTTGTCCATTGCTAGATGGATGATATGGTGAAGACATTATTTGTTTGATCCCGAGATTTTGGAGAAAATTTATTATCTCCGTTTCAATAAATTGCTTCCCATTATCACAGCTTATTTCCTTTGGAATTCCGAATCGACATATGATGTCTTTTCGGAGAAAGTTAATAACTTGCTACTGTCCAACCTTTGCAATGCCCCTGCTTCAACCCACTTAGAAAAATAGTCAGTTGCAATAAGTAAGAATTTAACTTTACCTTTGGCTTCAGGGAATGGTCCCATGATGTCGAGTCCCCATTTCATGAACGACTATGGGGTAATGACAGAATGAAGTTTCGGTTCTCAGGGCCGATTACGAGATGTATATCCTTGACATTCTTTGCATCGTCGTACAAAGTTTTGTGAATCTTTGCCCATTGTGTTCCAATAATAACCTGCACGCAGCAAACATCGTGCTAATGATCTCCCACCGGAGTGGTTTCCACAATATCAGCTATGCACCTATTGCATAGCGGCTTCTGTGTCTGTTGGGCCTAAACACTTTGCGAGTGGCCCTCCAAAGGTCCTCCGATATAGCTCTCCGTAAACTAAGATATATCTAGCTGCTTTTACTCTTAATTTTCGTGCTTCTTTCTTATCTGCGGGTAGATTCCCTTGTTGCAAATAATCAAGTATCTCATTTCTCCAATCATACGCTGATCCCGTTGTACGTACTTCAATTTCGCAACTAATTGGATGCAATAAATGGATGACACTTCTGCTTTCTGGTTCGGCGGGATCAGCGGCTGATGCTAATTTTGCTAAGCCATCGGCCTCGACTTTGCTTTCCAGTGGGACTTGCTCTAATTCCCAGTTTTTGAATTTTGCAAAGAAGTCTAATATCTGCGTTTGATACTTCTGCATTCTTGATTCTTTTGTACTGAAAATTCCATTTACCTGGTTAACCACCCATTGCGAATCATAGCGTACCTTAGTGCTTTATGCTCCATATTCCAAAGCAAGTTTTAAACCTGCAACAACAGCCTCATACTCGACTTCATTATTAGTAATTTTTTGGGCATTTAATGGCTTGGCAGACCATTTCTTCAGTGGGTACTTTAAGTACTAAGCCTAATCCCGACCCACTTTCATTAGATGCTCCATCAGTGTATAGGGTCCATATCCCGGAGGATGACCCCGAATTTGTGATGGTTTCCTTTTCCGCTTCTAAAGTTAATTTTGAACAAAAATCCTCCACAAAATCGGCAAGAATTTGCGATTTTATAGCATTTCTAGGTTGATAAGTAATATCTAATTCACTAAGTTCAATTGCCCACTTAGATACGCATTCGATAACTCGACCGTTTTATGGAGAATACTTCGTAGAGGGAATGTCGTTACCACGACGATTGGATAGCTTTGAAAATAATGCCTTAATGTTCTAGCGGCATGTATTAAAGCTAGAGCCAATTTTTTTAAATGCGGATATCTGGTTTCACCATCTAAAAGAGTTTTACAAACATAATAAATCGGAGTTTGCTTACCTTCTTCTTCCTGTACCAGAACTGCGCTTACCGATACCTCAGAAACGGTAAGATATAGAAACAACTTCTCCTCGGGGTTTGGTTTTGATAGCAACGGTGGACTTGAAAGATACCTTTTGAGTTTTTGCAATGTTTCTTTACACTCTGGCGTCCACTCAAAATCTTGCTGTTTTTTCAGTACAGTGAAGAATTTGTGGCACTTCTCCGATGATCTTGAAATAAATTGAGATAACGCTGCTACCCGACCAGTCAAACTTTGCACCTCTTTTTTGCTGTTAAGATCATCGGGAATGTTTTCTATCACCTTTATTTGGTCTGGGTATATCTCTATTCCTCGCTTTGAAACCATGAATCCCAAGAACTTTCCGGAAGACACGCTAAATGCGTATTTTTCGGGGTTCGCCTTCTTACTTTCGAATCATTTTAGTATTGCAAAGGCTTCTTTCAGATGAATCAAGTGATCTTCAGCTCTTTCTGACTTTACAACCATATTATTAATGTACACCTTCATTATTTTTCCCAGTTGATCTTTGAACATCGTTGTCACTAACCGTTGATATGTTGCTCCGGTGTTTTTGAGTCCAAATGGCATCACATTATAACAATGCAAACGCCTCGGTCTATATTGTTTTTGTTTGATCTGCAGGGTTCATCTTGATTTGATGGTATCCTAAATAAGCATCAAGGAAACTCAACAATTCATGGCCGGCTGTTGCGTCTACCATTTGATCTATATAAGGAAGTGGAAAAGGATCTTTTGGACATGCTTTGTTTAGATCTGTTAAATCTACACACATTCGCATCTTTCCATTTTTCTTTGGCACTACTACTACATTCGATACCCACTCCGTATGCTCTAATGGTCTTATAGATCCGGCGTCTAATAATCTTTGTGCCTCTTCCTCTATAAATCTACTTCTATCGTCAGGGAATCTTCTTCGAGGTTGTCTCACAGGTCTGTGATAAGGATCAATGTGCAATTTGTGTGTTTCTACCTCCGGTGCTATTCCTGTCATGTCAGCATGCAAAAGGTAAAAATATCTATATTGTCACATAAAAATGAAATATACTTACTCGGTTGGTGCAGTTTGCATCTGACGAATTTACGCTTTTTTGGGGATGTGTCATCAAATGACATTGGGTCGAGATCCTCAACTACCGCCGTTGATTGTTCCTTTGTTAAAGGATCTTGTATATTGTCTCTTTCGACATCGTCGATGTTTGATTCCGTTTGATGCAGTATTTGGTAGACTTGTTTATCCTTTTTACCTTCTCTTTCCGGTTCGAAAGGTTCTACCTTTGGTACACCTTTCTTTATCGCTACGGCGTAACAGTCTCTGGAAATTCTTTGCTCTCCACGAACTTTTTCGATGCCCCACGGCATTAGAAATTTGACCATGTGATGATATGTTGATGGTACTGCTTTTATGGCGTGAATCCTAGGACGTCCAACTATCACGTTGTAAGCCATCGCAGGACATGATTGAAAATGCAGCATAGCTCCACCCAATTGCTACAACCTGGTAAAAACGATTTCACCTAGAGTTCTTTCGTTGAATTATTGAACCCATGGAGCATGATGGATTTGTGGATTATTTTGCTCGTCAATTTCATCTCCTCTATGAACCGGATGTTTATGATGTTGTGCGCACTTCCCCCGATCAACAAAAACACGTTTAATATCGCATTAAGATACGCAAAGTAATTACTAACCCATCATTATGCGGAAATTGCATAACGTTTGTCTCGCCGGCCGTCGAAGGTGATACAATCTTCGACGAGAGCTAGCCTATCCCTTTTTTCACTTCTGGTGGTTATTCTTTTGAACTTCACGCCTGAGGTGTAAGTGACTTTGTTGACGTCCAGTCCTCCTGTAATGTTGATATCTACACCACCTGTAATAAAATTCACTACTTGCTTTGGCTCAGGAAGTGGTGGTGGCGCTCCTTGCTCTCTATTCCGATAATATGTTTGCTTGCCTTTCTCCGAAAGCAACTCCATCAAATGTCCTTGCTCTAAGAGATCGGCAACTGCTAATCGCAATGCATGGCAATCCTCAGTCTTGTGACCATGTCCTTTGTAAAATTCACAGAAATGTTCTGGATTTCTTTGACTTCGATCTGATTTCATTTCCCCGGGCCATTTGACCCTATTACCCAACTTATCCAATGTTGCAACTACTTCTGATGTCAAAACATAGAAATTATAGTACGTGAGTTTTGGAGCTCCGGTGTTACAATTTCCTCGGGAAGTCCCTGCTACCGGCGGTGATCTATGCTGATATTGATTATTTCTTCGTGTACCTTCATGGCTTCCTCGTGGATAATATGAATCATAACGTTCTCTTCTATGCGTTCTATCTCCACCGTTTTTTCTGGAATTGCCTCTACTTGACGTATCCCTAGTTGATGCTGTTGAGTTCCTCGTGATCGGATTGATGATATCTTGCTCTATCTGAATTTTTGAACAGTATTGGTAATATATATCATCCCATGTCTTTGCCGGGTACTCAATCAAGTGTTTGGCGAGATCCTTTGTTGCCGGCGTTCCATCGGGATGTAATCCATGTCGGAATGCAATTCCAGCCTATTTGTCGTCAATTTGCGGCAAGGTGTTGCGGTGTTTTTGGATTCTATGCACAAATTCTTGTAGGGTTTCATCTCTCCTTTGTTTGATGTTGAATATATCTTCCATTCTTTTCTCTGCTTTCCTTGCTCCAGTGTGTGCTTCTTGAATTTATCTACTAAATCCGCAAAGGATTCAAGTGAATTTGGGGGTAATTTTGCATACCAATCCAGCGCTCCTCCTGTCAAAACTTGCCCAAACTGCTTAATCATAACGGATCGAGTCATTTTTGGGCCCAAGATCATAGGCCCGAATTGCGGATGTATACGCAGTGATGTGATCTTGAGGGCCGGTGGTTCCGTCATATTTTTTAATTTTTGGTAATTTGAAACTTTTTGGAACGTGTTCCAAATATGCAGAATCTTTCCATGAATGATATATGTAGTCACTATCGTCCTCTTTTTTGATAGCGGGTGGTGCCCCGGGTATTCTACTGATTCTTTCCTCATGTTCTTTGAATTTTTTCATACGCTCCTCGAACCGCTGCAGTATTGGAACAGGTTTGATTGGATTGATATCAACATCGCCATGACCTGTTGCCTCTGCTGCCACGCCGAGATCATCGGCATTGGTTGGCTCTCCGTTTAAGTTTCTTTGCTCAAGGGATACTGATCAACTTGAACCAGCAATCCCGTTCATACATACATATTATTATTTTTAATTAGTTGTATGCATGATTTGGATCGAGGGGGACTGGGAGAGGGGACTGCACCGACGCATATCAGGACACGTGGTGTCTCCCAAAGTGTCCGTTCTTCAATTTTTGTGTCTGCTTAATAATTTATTTTTTTTTAAATGATCTTAACTTGAAAAAATTCACTGGGAAGAACTTTTGTTGCTCATCAGACATAATTTCTAGCTTTTGCATATAAGGAAGAACTTGTGGTCAATTGAGCAAATTCTCTATCTCACATGCAAAATTAATTTATGTCCACAACTTATGCCCGATGGGCAACAAAATGCCTAGCTAATTTTCTGAAGTATAGACTATTTTTCAAAAAATTTGTTAGGCGGGCCAAAAAATCAAGACTACCTCTTATGGAGGCCATTTGTGAACTTAACCCGACCTACATCTCGTTACCTGATGGACCGGGTTTTAGGGGAACGGGATGAGGAATCTAGATATTTTTTAAATGTGTATAAAAACTTGAATATTTGAACAAGAGTGTGAAAAAAAGATTCCAAAGCTAAAACCAATAATTTATTTAATAGAAATTTAAGCTTTATATTTTTTTGATATAATTTTTAATTTACAACTTTGTATTTTAAATTAAAACCGTGCAAATTACATAGTCTTAAAGCTTTTTTCTAATTTTGCTATGATTTTGTGAGGCTCTTCCATTGAAATTGGAATATTTTGGTCAAATTTCTCGCACTAGCCATTGCCGTTTCCGCTTCCCAATGATAAGGATGAAACGGTCTTTGTAACTAAATATTGGCTATTTCCTAATCTATATTATCTTTTATTTTTATTATTAAAGGGAGAGGAAATCTTTTTCTCCTTAAGTCAAGTGACATCAGCAGAAAAAAACACATATAACTTAAGTATTAACTAATTTATCCTTGTGGCATCATATTAAATCTACATTCCAAATCACTGTTATCCATTTAAATTGAGGACATCGCAACAGACCAACAGTTGAACTTTTGAAGTCAAATTTGAGAAGAAGTAAACCGTATGTTTTAAGACTATACAAATTGCAGATTTTTAAATTAAGTTTAAAATATCAAAACAAATTTTAATTGAACTTGTGCTTTCAAATTTTAGAAGAAAGTTAACCTTATTTTTGCATTTTATTTTATGTTATTTTTATTTTTATCTTTAAAAAGAAAAAGACAAAAAGAGCAAAAGAGTAAACTAAACAAAACCAACCTATGCACGTCCCTTTTTTTCCCCATTCCCCAACTAACTCACAAACACAAATATACACGGTTTAACCCAAAAAAAAAAAAAGAGTAACTTGCTGCTTTTTTATAACTAGTGGCGGATTCAGAATTTTCATTCAGGATATTCGGAAAAAAAAAAGAAGCTAAATATACACTGTAATTTTTTGCCAAGGGTGTTCAAAAGTTAATATATGCACAAAAATACAGAAAATTTATCCTATATATATACGGTGAATTTTTTTCGGGGTGTTCACCCGAACACCCTCGACAACACGTAGATCTGCCCCTGTTTATAACAACTAAACAAAAATTTTTATCTCTCTCTCTCTTTTTTTTTTTTTTTTTTACTTTATTTATTGTTAATAAGTATTTATGTAGACTTCATAAACAGTTACTTCTGCTTGCAACAATTTACACCATTTCGTTTCAATAACTATAAAAATCAAATCGTCCCATGTTTGTTTCTCCACGTTGATTCATCATTCCATCTCTCTGCATTTTTTCTGAGAATCCACAAATATTATGTGCAAACATTAGCTCTTTTTTTCCTCGTGGAAATCGAGGTACGCATTTTTGTCTATATCTATTTATACTACTAAGAAGGAAACTGTATTAATTTTACTGTCTTCCGTACTATACGCATAATCATTTATAAATTTCTCAATTTTTGGCATAACTTTTTTTTTTTCAACCACAAATATAAAGAGATTTTATTTAGCAAGATTGTGAGTACAAATCTGTTCATCCATTGATTCTTCTTTCCTATTTTTTCTTCGTAATTCGATCAGTGACGTATTTCTCGAACCCAGAATGACCTCCTTGTGATGTATTTTATCTCAAAGAACGTTCATGACGGGAATAAACTTCCAATTCCTCTTGCGTTAGAAACAAAGAGATTTGAGATATTTTTCAATGTTATTGTTAATTGAATTGTGAAAGTCAATTTTTCTTCTTACCCCTCTTATTTAATGTTTAGAAAATCGACAATTATTATTTTAACTTACGCCATATAACAAATATATATTAGAATATTGTAGTGCAAAATACAAAATAATAACACTTATTTAAATTTGAGTTGAGTTATTGAAGCCAAAATTTCATTAGAGAATATATTTGGTGAAAAAGTGTCATCCCTATAATGATATTGGCTCAATCTGATTCAAGAATACCTTTCAAATTCAAATGAAGATAATTTTTAACATCGTATTATTTTCAAAAATTACCACTAATAAAAATTAAGCTGATTCATTATCATGTGGGGTATTTCTAAAGAAACATGAAGTGAAAAACTTTATGACTCTTCACTAATGAAAAGTAGAGAAGGGTTGGAGACTTTAATGACGACGATGGCTAAATAACAAAAAAAAAAAAAAAAAAAAAAAATGAAATTGAACAAATAAAGAAGTTTTTCCTAATTTCATTTGAGATATTACTAATCACGTAATACTTATTAATTCAATTATAATATATCATTGTTCGTTTTGAATCATGTTATATTTTCAGGTTATTTGTCTCAGATTTATATAATTATGCTACTTGAGTTTCATTTAAAATTTATTTCATTAGTGTATGATTCATTTTACTTAAGTTCACAAAGTGATATTGCATTGCAAACAAGATGACAAATTGCGATTTTGTTAGAGCCTGTTTGGCCTAGCCAAAAGCCTTTTTTTTTTTTTTGGGGGGGGGGGGGGGGGGTGGAGGAGCAAAAACATTTTTACGGGATATTTGAGGTGTTTGATCAATTAGTAAAAAGCTTTTTAAGTAAATAGAAATAGTTTTTTCAAGTTGGGGAGAAGTTAAAATTTCTCGCTTCTTGAAAAAAGGCATGTTTAAACTTATTTTTTTAAAAGACAAAAATATTCCTACCATAAATACATATTACCAAGTATATCCCTCATTAATCCATAATTTTTAATTAATGATTCTTTAGCTTTCACTTTTGTAATATACTTTTATAATTTGTGAAATGATTTTGAATTTTATTTTGGTTGTAGATTTTTAGTATATTTAAATCAACGTGTTGATATTATATCAATATTAATAATTTTGTTCTATTTATAAATGTATTATATTAATTAAAAAATTTAATATGTACTTTTGAAGTTTAATTAAATAAAAATAAAAACTTAATTAAAATCTTTCATAATAGATATTTAAAATAATTTCTTGCTGTAAAATAATCTTGATAGTAAACGTTCATTGATAATTGTTCTTTTTTGTAATTTGACACTCAAAAGCACTCTTTTAAGAAGATTAGCCAATCACAATCTTTCAAAAGTACTTTTCAAATGAATTAGCCAAACAAAAATAATTTCTCACCAAAAGTACTTTTCTAAAAAACACTTCTCAAAATAAGCATTTTTAGCCACTTGGCCAAATAGGCTCTTAGTTCCATCCGCGCATCGCGCGGATCCTAATACTAATTACATTTTAAATGGTAGCTAAACATAAACTAGCAGTTCGAAAGTGGCTAGTCCACCTGTCATTGGCACGAATGCCCTTCTATTGGGGTGGTCTTTAATTTTTGCTTCTCAAATCGCTGATCTTTAACGTTTATTCTTCGGCACTTTAAGTAACAAAAAGTGGCCGAAAATACCTTTGATATCGAAAAAAAATTGGTCTACTCACCTAATTTTGCAAGGCATAAGTTTATAGAAACTTTGCCTTGTCCGGCATAATTTCTGTAGGAATTATATTTTTGGGCATAATTCGCTCGGCACCACACACCTTATGCCTGAAAATTTAATTCCTATAGAAATTATGCCGATCAAGGCAAAATTTCTATAAACTACGCCTTGCGAATTAGTTACCACAAAACTTAGGCAGAGTAATTTAATTCCTACAGAACTTATGCCTGACAAGGCAAAGGGTCTCTAAACCTATGCCTTGTGATTTATTTATTTTTGGTAAGAAAACAACGAATTCATTGCCTTTGCTGGGGATCGAACCCCCAGTCTCTCGTTTCTTAGACTAGCAAATAAGAATACTTTGGCCCACAAATATTCATTAAATGAGAAGCATTTTTTTGTGCAGAGTGCTGTTATATCCCATTTAAACCGGGTTAAATTAGGTACAACATATTGGAGATTCCTACTTTTTGCTTCATTTTAGGAGTCGCCACCTAATTGATTTTAAGGTGAATTAGGGCACCTAATTATTAACTAAGGTAAAGCTAACTAATCCTCCGTTAATGGTCTGCTTAATTTTCAACTCTAGGTAAGGGTTCTAATTATCCTAAAGGGAAGGGGTTAGGCATCCTCTAGGATCCGTTAACTACGGTTTACCGGCCAAACTTAGGTTAGTATAAAATATAGTATTTTAATATTTTATAAGTAATACCTTTTAAGTATTTGGATGGTTAAATAATGAGATGTCAATCTAAGTTTAAAAGATTATAATAAATTTTAGCAAATGACAACCAAAATCATTTTCTTTTTTTATCTTTTTTTTTTTTTAAATTTATTAAGTTTTAATTTTTATTTTATTTTATATTAAAAAAAAAAGCCTTAAAATATAAGTATAGCATTTTAGATATTTTACAACCATTTGAGAAAAATAACTTATAACTAGCAAGCTTATAGCATTAAAACTTAAATAAGAGCAGTCAGCTTTATAGTTTTTGAAACGGGAATAGAATATAAAAGAAATCTTTACAAATCTTTGGCACTTTCACATATTTAAATATTATTGAATTCGAATGATTCGAAATAAGTTATATAAAACAGTATTCTTTTACCTCAAAATATGTCAAACTGAAACGGAATTTTTAATCTAGTTATTTGGAAAGCCGCGATATTAGCGAGAAAATAAAATAAGATTTGCAAAATAATAATAATAATAATAATAATAATAATAATAATAATAATAATAATAATAATAATAATAAGATACCTGTTCAAACAAGGCACTAATATATTTTAGCGGATATAATACTACCTTCGGAATTGTTTCCATTCACCTTCGCTTTCTTATATAAATATTTACCTCTCTTTATATGATGGAAATGTTACTTTATTAATAACAAATGATTAGGATAGTCTAAATGATAAAATAAAAACCTACTCTAACTAAGTTTATCCTAAAATCCCAAAACAGGGATATACCAAGCATAAATAAACCAGCGATCGTATCTAACAACTAAAATGCAATGAAATAAAAAAATGAAAATGGAATGATTGATAATAGAAAGAGAGCCAAAAGAAGTCCCGAGCAATTTTGCTCGTTCCTCTTGACAGATTTGAGGCATTTAAGGAAAATCTGCGGAATGGACTCCATGCTCAGTAATAGGAGAGTCTTGAGTTAAGATTCCGAGTTTGCAAGAATCCCGAATTAAGACTCCATTTCTCCCAAAGTGTACATGCAAAAAAAAAGGGAAGATAAGAAATTAATGAGACAATTCAAATATTTAAAGAAGAAAATTCCCGAAATTGGATACATCCATGCTACAAATATCATCGAGAACATCTTCTCTTATAATGAGAACTACTATGAAATGAGAAGAAGGCATAAACTACTATAAAATGAAAAGAAGGAGAATAAACTCCGTCGCAAGACATTCATGCCAAATAACTCACTATTGAACTAATAAAAGAATCTACCATAATTAAGAAGAATACAGCGAAAGGAAGCAAAAGTACTGAGATACCAAAACACGAGATCCCAAACATACGAGCAGTGACGACTCACTGCTATGTCTTACAGTTATATGCACTAATAATTAATTCACGAAATGGGCGCAATTAAACAAAGGTGAAAATATCTTTGTACGTTAAGACTTGAACGCTAAACATAGGATATGTTATTCATTAGTCTCAGCACTTTAGACTTAAAACTCAAAGGGAAGTAGTCATTTTCTGCAGAATCATCACCAGATGCACATAAACTCAAATAAATATAAATCAACTAGTTTCCAAGAAAACGACCAGCTAAAACAAAGAAAGCTAGACCCCTTTTGTCAAAACATATTTGACGTCTCAAAAGGGAAAACTGATTTAAAAATAGGATAGGAAAGGATTGGTAACATGTTTAAATAGCCACACAAACCTATAAATGTATGTCGATCCAATGTAGAGGAGGGAAAACAGATAATAAACTATAACTGAAAACTCTAACATTTGGTGCAATTCAAGTAGCAGGAAGTTGAATATTAAAGGGGAAGAACTCAGTTAGAGATGGGATCTGGTGAACTTGAAAACCATAACATGTTAACAGTCAAAGAAAAGGTGACCAGAAGGCATATTTCTGAATTATTTTCAACAATAAACATGAAAGAAATGCATTCTTTGGATTGACACGCTTTCACTAAAACCGAACTTAAATTCCCGTAAGAACAGGAGAAGACAGCCCCAAACACGCGCTAATACAAACTAGAGCTTTTGCGATACTAAACGATGTCTACTGTGACGGAAAAGTGAAACCTCAATCCACAAAACTACTAGACTCTTTAGCACAACAATAACATAGAGGATTAAATACTTAAATAGTCATTTTTTGTTTTTCAAACAAAGAGTTAAAGGGCTGGAAAACAAATTGATTACTTAAAATAGCGAACTACAACGACATAGATGGAGTCTAAACAAGAAAAGAAATGCTGAAAATAAATATCTAAGCTTACACCCTTATACTTTCATCATAACTTAAGCAGACAATGAAACCAACAGGGAAACAAGCACAACATCATCTAAATTTAATCCTTATGAAACTAAAACAGGATCATAAAATTCCATACAAGCTCATTTTCTAACATATGAAGAAAGAGTAAACTAATCACTTAAATCCGAACAACATTTTAAACTAAACACTTATACTAATGACAGAACTAGAAAATGATAAAATAGACCCAGACCAAGAAGAACATAATTAATCTAAAGATTTAGTCTACTTGTATTCACAAGCTAGCATAATTCACAACGGGCAGCAATAAGATTAGGAGAAGCTAAATGCTGAAATAACGAGAGAATTACTGACCTTTTTCGGGTGCAGCGAACTAGGGCTTTCAAGTCCCGGATCCACGCTCAAAACACGACGAACCCGAACCCAATTAGATTAATCAAAAATTTCAAACCGAAAAGTGAAATATAGCTATCTAGAATGATACACTGGTTATTTTGCTTTTTTTTTTTTTTTTTTTTTTTTTTTCAGTGAGGCTGTTTTCATTTTTTTTTAGGGGGGGTCAGGTTGTAGCTGTTCGACCCCCCTAAATGAATGCTAAAGGGTGATATTTATAGCTGCGAGCTAGGGTTCTAGGATCGACTTTTAGGCGGGATTTAGAAGTTAAGGATTTCAAACGGTAATAAATCTCTAAGGGCAAGAATCATAGCTACTTTTTGGACAGAGCAAAAAGCTTTCATTCTGGTTAGAAAAGGGAAATATAAACAGAAGTACGAAGGTAAACGTTCGTCAACCTTGCTCGAACTCATCAATGTTTGTCTTGTATTGAAGATTCGATTTCAGATTTCACCCGAAAATGGAGAAGTCTTGGTTTGAATCGGAGATATTTGACTCTCTTGATGCATAACTTTGGAAAATCTTCCTGTAAGGTACTGAAATCAGTAGCAAAGCAAAATCTTTACTCGAATTGAGAAGGGCAAAATCTGAACTTGGTTGAGGGAAGGGTGAAAATCGATCAAAAATGGACAAAAAGACAAATGTTTTCTGCCATGGAGAGAACAAGAAAAGAGGCGTCTAGGGAAAAAATGTTAGGGTTTCCAAATGGTAGAAGGTTATTTTAGTCATTTAGGACAACTAAGTTGGGGTAGAATGGTATTTCCCAATTAACTAGCCAATAAGGGGGAAACACGTGGCAGAGGCGTGTGTTGGATGTGGGAGGCGTGTCTTTGGTTAATTGAGAGGCGTGTGCCAGCCTTATGTTGTGACCGCTTGGCGCCTTATGTGGCGCTGACGGGGCGCTCGCGTGGCATCCGCATGGCAAGGCGGGTATGGGAATGGGCTGTGTGGATTGGGCTCTTTTCTTGGGCTAATATTAACCAAAATAATGATCAGATTTTTTTTTTTTTATATATATAAATTGGGCTAGTATGAAGCCTATTTATCTTGGACTTAACATGCTTTCTTCCTAATATTTATTTGGGTTTCTAAATTAAAAATGAAAGACACTCTTTAGGTAATTATATATCGCACGATATCGTAATAGCCGCGCGATAACACTTTTTAAGGTCTGAAAATAAGTAGTAAAATAAATGCGATGCATTTTCGCGTAAAATGATAAATAGGAATGTTAAAAGCGATCATGACGATCATAATATTAAGTGATGGCAATATGACGAAAATAATAATGATAATGACAATAATGATAATAATAAATGACAATAATAATAATAATAGTCACGGTAATAAAAAAATGATAATAGCCAATGACTATAAAACGACGATATTAATAAAAGCTAAATCGTAATAAAATATAAATAATCGTTCTTAAATTATTAAAAATATTAGAAGCGCAAATAAATATTTCGAAAGAAAGGCGGGACAAAATCGGGTGTCAACAAATGCCCCTCAAATGCCTTTGGTCTTTAATTTTTGCCCCTTAAATTGGTGGTCTTAATTTTTTTCGCTTCGCCTAATACCATGAGGTTTGGAGTACGAACCCCGGCTCAGTAAAAAAAAAAAAAAAAAAAAGATAATTTCGCAAGGCAGAAATTTATAGCAAAGTTAGGCCTATTCGGGCAAAATTAGGCCTTAAGGCAGAGTTTTGAATGCAAAATCTACCTCAGTCAGAGTTTTGCATACAAAATACCTTTGCCTGAGGTAGAGTTTTGCATGCAACACTCTGCCTTAAGGTAGAGTTAAGGCATGCCTGAAGGCAAAACTCTCCCTGATCAGGCAGAGTTTGACTCAAACTCTGCCTGAAGGTAGCAAAACTTTGCGTGCAGGCAAATTCCTGCTTTACAAATCCAAACTGTACCTTGTGATTTTTTTAAAAAAAAATTTTTTTTACTAAGCGGGGGTTCGAACCTGAAACCAAGAGATTCTAGCGAAGGGAAAAAATTAAAGACTACCCCGAATAGGGCAATCGTGTAAATTGGCTAATGAAAAGCAGGACAAAAATTAAAGACCAATTCGTATAAGAAAGGGAAATCCGAGTAAAATATTGATCACTAACTAGCAGTCCCAAAGTGCCTAGTCCACCTAATTTTGACATGAACAAAGCCCAATTTCTAACACAGAAGTATATTAGGCCCAATCAAATTCATTTTTTTGGTCGGATTGTCCTTCTTTTGGGGCTGTCTTTAAATTTTGTCCCTCAAATTAGTGGTATTTAAATGTTGTCTTTCGCCTGAAAAGGTGGCCAAAAATACTGAGGTTTTGGGTTCGAACTCTATTTCAGGCATAAAAATAAAAATAATTTCGCAAGATAAGGCTTTGAAAAAAATCTGTCTTATGCGGCATATGTTGCCTTAAGGCATAACTAAAAGTTTGCCTTATAAGGAAACTTATGCTGAATCTGGCATAACTTTAAAGTTATGCCTTAAGACAACTTATGTTGTCTTTGGCAGAGTTTACCTTAAGGCATAGCTAAGTCTTAAGGCATAAAAGTTTGCCTTATAAATTACCTTAAGGCCTAAAATTTATGCCGGATCCGGCAGAATTTTAGTTATGCCTTAAGGCGCTTATGCCGGATTCTGCATAACTTTCCCCAAGGCTTGCCTTGCGAAATTATTTTTTATTTTTATGTCGAAGTCGGAGTTCGAACCCAACCTCAGGAATTATACTCGATGGACAGAAAATTAAAGACCAGCAATTTGAGGGACAAAAATTAAAGACCACCCCGAATGAGGGCATTCCTGCGAATTTTCACAAGCCCAAAACTTCTCTTATCTATCTGTTTTGTTAAGACAACCGCCAATAGCATTTTTTTTAAATCCCAAAAACCTGCTACTCTACGTCTTGGGCGAATTCTTCAAATTGTGAGTGATTTCCCTTCAGTCTCTCTCTCTATATTTTTTACCTCTTTTATGGGACGAGAATCATGATGTTTTTAATAGCGGAATACTAATTTTGAGTTGGCTACTAATCCGTTCTTAATCTTCCTTTGAATTTTTCAAATCAATTTTCTTAACTTCTTTGTAATCACTTCCCAAAAACTTGGTTGATCAGAAGAAGTTGTTTTCTGCCTTTTGTATGATTCTTATACCAAATATTATTAGGAACAGACAACTGACAATGATAAGAACAATTAGAAAAAAAGAATAATCGTTTTCCTTGTTAATAATCGTTTTTCCTTGTTACGAGGTAGTTAATATATTGATGGTTATGCTAAATTTCACAGGCCATGCCATTACACTTGATTTCTCATGATAAGATTAGCAAGCAATTTAATTATAAGATAACTATTATAAGAAATTTAAGCTTTATATTTTTTTGATATAATTTTTAATTTACAACTTTGTATTTTAAATTAAAACCGTGCAAATTACAGTCTTAAAGCTTTTTTTCTAATTTTGCTATGATTTTGTGAGGCTCTTCCATTGAAATTTGAATATTTTGGTCAAATTTCTCGCACTAGCCATTGCCGTTTCCGCTTCCCAATGATAAGGATGAAACGGTCTTTGTAACTAAATATTGGCTATTTCCTAATCTATATTATCTTTTATTTTTATTATTAAAGGGAGAGGAAATTTTTTTCTCCTTAAGTCAAGTGACATCATCAGAAAAAAACACATATAACTTAAGTATTAACTAATTTATCCTTGTGGCATCATATTAAATCTACATTCCAAATCACTGTTATCTATTTAAATTGAGGACATCGCAACAGACCAACAGTTGGAACTTTTGAAGTCAATTTGAGAAGAAGTAAACCGTCTGTTTTAAGACTATACAAATTGCAGATTTTAAAATTAAGTTTAAAACATCAAAACAAATTTTAATTGAACTTGTGCTTTCAAATTTTAGAAGAAAGTTAACCTTATTTTTGCATTTTATTTTATGTTATTTTTATTTTTACCTTTAAAAAGAAAAAGACAAAAAGAGCAAAAGATTAAAAAATAAGACGAGTAAACTAAACAAAACCAACCTATGCACGTCCCTTTTTTTCCCCATTCCCCAACTAACTCACAAACACATCTACACGGTTTAACCAAAAAAAAAAAAAAAAAAAAAATTAACTTGCTGCTTCTTTATAACTAGTGGCAGATTCAGAATTTTCATTCAGGATGTTCGGAAAAAAAAGAAGCTAAATATACACTGTAATTTTTTGCCGAGGGTGTTCAAAAGTTAATATATGCACATAAACACAGAAAATTTACCCTATATATACACTGTAATTTTTTGCCGAGGGTGTTCACACTGTAATTTTTTGGCGAGGGTGTTCGGGCCTCGACAACACGTAGATCCGCCCCTGTTTATAACAACTAAACAAAAGTTTTTATCTCTCTCTCTTTTTTTTTTTTTTTTTTTCACTTTATTTATTGTTAATAAGTACTCATGTAGACTTCATAAACAGTTACTTCTGCTTGCAACAATTTACACCATTTCGTTTCAATAACTATAAAAATCAAATCGTCCCATGTTTGTTTCTCCACATTTATTCATCATTCCATCTCTCTGCATTTTTTCTGAGAATCCACAAATATTATGTGCAAACATTAGCTCTTTTTTTCCTCATAGAAATCGAGGTACGCATTTTTGTCTATATCTATTTATACTACTAAGAAGGAAACTGTATTAATTTTACTGTCTTCCGTACTATACGCATAATCATTTATAAATTTCTCAATTTTGGCATAACTTTTTTTTTTTTTTTCAACCACAAATATGAAGAGATTTTATTTATCAAGATTGTGAGTACAAATCTGTTCATCCATTGAATCTTCTCTCCTATTTTTTCTTAGTAATTCGATCAGTGACGTATTTCTCGAATGCAGAATGACCTCCTTGTGATGTATTTGATCTCAAAGAACATTCATTTCGGGAATAAACTTCCAATTCCTCTTGCATTAGAAACAAAGAGATTTGAGATATTTTTCAATGTTATTGTTAATTGAATTGTGAAAGTCAATTTTTTCTTCTTACCCCTCTTATTTAATGTTTAGAAAATCTGCAAATGTTAGATTAAGGAAATCTTTTGAAGACAATTATTATTTTAACTTACGCCATATAACAAATATGTATTAGAATATTGTAGTGTAAAATACAAAATAATAACACTTATTTAAATTTGAGTTGAGTTATTGAAGCCAAAATTTCATTAGAGAATATATTTGGTGAAAAAGTGTCATCCCTATAATGATATTGGCTCAATCTGATTCAAGAATACCTTTTAAATTCAAATGAAAATAATTTTTAACATAGTATTATTTTAAAAAATTACCATTAATAAAAATTAAGCTGATTCATTATCATGTGGGGTATTTCTAAAGAAACATGAAGTGAAAAACTTTATGACTCTTCACTAATGAAAAGTAGAGAAGGGTTGGAGACTTTAATGACGACGATGGCTAAATAACAAAAAAAAAAAAAAAAAAAATTGAAATTGAACAAATAAAGAAGCTTTTCCTAATTTCATTTGAGATATTATTAATCACGTAATACTTATTAATTCAATTATAATATATCATTGTTCGTTTTGAATCATGTTATATTTTCAGGTTATATTATGCTACTTGAGTTTCATTTAAAATTTATTTCATTAGTATATGATTCATTTTACTTAACTTCACAAAGTCTGCCTTATAGATTACCTAAGTCTTAAGGCATAAAAGTCTGTCTTATAAATTACCTTAAGGCATAAAATTTATGCCGAATCCGGCAGAACTTTAGTTATGCCTTAAGGCGCTTATGCCGGATCCTGCATAACTTTCCCCAAGCCGTGCCTTGCGAAATTATTTTTTATTTTTATGCCGAAGTCGGAGTTCGAACCCAACCTCAGGAATTCTACTCGAAGGACAGAAAATTAAAGACCAGCAATTTGAGGGACAACAATTAAAGACCATCCCGGATGAGGGCATTCCTGCGAATTTTCACAAGCCCAAAACTTCTCTTATCTATTTGTTTTGTTAAGACAACCGCCAATAGCATTTTTAAATCCCAAAAACCTGCTACTCTACGTCTCGGGCGAATTCTTCAAATTGTGAGTGATTTCCCTTCAGTTTCTCTCTCTCTATATTTTTTACCTCTTTTATGGGACGAGAATCATGATGTTTTTAATAGCGGAATACTAATTTTGAGTTGGCTACTAATCCGTTCTTAATCTTCCTTTGAATTTTTCAAATCAATTTTCTTTAACTTCTTTGTAATCACTTCCCAAAAACTTGGTTGATCAGAAGAAGTTGTTTTCTGCCTTTTGTATGATTCTTATACCAAATATTATTAGGAATAGAAAACTGACAATGATAAGAACAATTAGAAAAAAAGAATAATCGTTTTTCCTTGTTAATAATCGTTTTTCCTTGTTACGTGGTAGTTAATATATTGATGGTTATGCTAAATTTCACAGGCCATGCCATTATACTTGATTTCTCATGATAAGATTGGCAAGCAATTTAATTATAAGATAACAATTGAAAAGAACTTCCCACAATAGAATACCTAATTACTCTCGTCAGTTTATTCGGTGCACACTTAGAACTATTCGTAGTCGTAATTGGACTTCGCTATAGGTGCTTGAAGTGAAAGAAAAATCGAAAAATCAACTCCTAGTAAGTTATTTTTTTTTTCTCTTTTCAATTTTGCTGGGAAACCAGTTATCTTCTATCTATATATAGGAGAGGCAAAACACTCTTGTAATCACCAAAAAATTCCTATGTAAAAATAAAAAATAATAATAGAAAAATAAAAAAACTGCAAACTCAAAACTGCCCTTTAAGAAAAAAACTTCTCCTAGAAACAGACGATTCCATGGTTAGTCTTTGTGTACTAAGTCTGGATTGGAAACAATGTGAGAAATTTTACTTTGTTGCTTGTGATTATTAGAATTTTGCTTTTCTCTGGTGTTTTCATGTGGTCATACTTTTTTCTGAGTTTTGCTTGAACTTTTAGTTAGGTTATTGTTGATGTACTGGCATTCGGACAATTTTATGTCATTTTTTAAGTAACTCGACAGTATGTGGGGTTATTGATGAGCATTTTCTAATCTTTGGCCAATAACGATGAGTTTTGAGGCGCTAGAGGGGATACTATAATTACTTTACAAAAATTTTGAGGCACTATGAGTGAGGAGAATAATATAAACTTTTTAGTTCTGCATAAAGATCGAATTTAAATTGCTTAATATGATATCTGCAGAATTTGCATCTTTAAGTTATTCTAATGGCCTCAAAATGTTTTTAAGTTTTGATCTTAACTGTATAGGATACGGATAATATGATATTAGAATCCTATCTTTTCAAAATACATGTTTTTTGGTTTTAACAAAAAAACAAAAACTGTTCCTAACAAATTGATATAATTAATTTTCGAACTTGAATTTGAATAAAATACCAATTTCTTAATATAAATCAATGTTCCACGACTTTCCCTCATTGTGCATCAATAAGATCATTGCAATTTTCTTTCCTATTCTTAACTTTGATTCCTTTCGTCAATTTCAGGGAAACAATGTTCACATTTACATGAATTATAAACCCGGCCACTGCTTTGAATATATTGTCGGACGAAAGGTAAGAGTATATAGATCTTTCATCATTCTCTTTTAGCCACTTAAGAAGTTTCTCGGTTTAGCTAATGTAACCACTCATTAAAATAACAAATTAAAGATCTTTCTCTTTTAGTTGATATTTGCAAAATATTCTGTTAAATACAAATTTGTGCCAGAGTTGATTCTGTTCAAGTAACAGGATGTCAATTTTTCTATTTCTAAAAAAAAAATAGCCCAATAACTTTAATTGTGCTTTGAATCAATGGCAAACATTAAAGACCTTTACCACAGGAGTTCAAAATTACTACAACAAAGTTAAGTATTAATATTATAGAAGTAGTGGTGGAGTCAGGAATTCAATTCAAATAAGAGAATTCAGAAAAGGAAATGATGCTAAAGAAATTCAATAATATATATATATAATAATTTTTCAATGAAGGGTACACCCCTTTTCCCCCCCCCAAAAAAAAAAAAAAACAAAGTTCACTATTTTCAAAGTTTATTATTTTATCAAAAAAGCTTTAATTTTGTTTGTTTAAGAAATAGCAGCCGCTCCAAGTATCTGATGTTTCAAATGTCATACGGTACTAAAAGTAATGACTTTAGAATGACATTAGTAGAGACTAAAAAAGGGTTTCTACTTGGAGTTTTTATGTCATTTTTGTGATCCGTCACGGGGTTGAAGGTTTTATTTCGTTTTATTATTCATTATGGACCAAAGATTGCCCGAAAATTCTGGGTAGTTTCTTTTATTCATACCTTTATCAACTCTTTATTATATTAAAACAACGCGAAGAGACATGTGAGTCTATTTTAATTTTAAGTAATAATAATAAAAAGCCACATCGCAATATAATAAGACTAAGTAATGGACAATATGAAATAATACAGTGAAGATTATGAAAGGCAAAAATTGTTAAAATTGAACTTTCAAAAGGTTTAGTATAAGAAGTCTAAAGATATTACATATTTGAATTTGAAATGAGAATAATTTTAAATTTATGATTAGAAAATTACAATTTAACATGTTTAATATTCTTTAAGATATTCCGCGCATCGCGTGGGTATTAATACTAGTTTACATTTAAATGATTCGGAGGCTATATTTATTTACAACGGTCACTATCAATGCTTTAAATTATTGCTGCTATAGTAAGATTATCCTTTCCTTCATTTGTTTCTTGAACTCATTTTGCTTATTTACTAAGATTTTATTTAATTTGACTTTTGCAGGAAATGAAAGAGTATAAGTGAAAGCATTAAATGAGTTTGTTATTAGTGATTTAGAGAATGGGGAATGTGATGACTGCATTATTATCAGGTTTTGGTGAAATTCTTGGCAAATTGCTTGGTCATCCACTTGATTTTTTGTCTGGAAAGGCTTGTAGGTAAATGTTTATTCTCTTTGCCTCAACAAATTTTTTGGTCTATCTATGGGCTATTTTTACAAAATTGTCTCTGTTCTCTAACTGCTTCATTGTTTTCTCTTTAATTTCCCTTCAAAGTGTTTTATGTTCTGATATAATTAATATTTCAGTTCAGTATGTGCTCCAACATGGGATTTTCTATGTTATATAGAGAACTTTTGCATCCCTCAACTGATGAAATCGGCCATGGTTTCAATCCTCTTATACTTCGGTCAGTTTCTACCTTACAATTTTAGCATCCAATTATATTTGTTATTAAGATTGATTGAATGTGACTTTTTATGTAGTGATCCCGTTTAAAAAAATGAAATAGATTGATTGAATGTGACGTTAAATATATATATATATATATATATATATATTGATTGATCACGTTATATATATATATTGATTGAATGTGACTTTTTATGTAGTAATCACCTTAAAAGAATGAAAGCTACTGTATTTACCATATCTAAGATTACTAAAATGATATCAAGAACTTTATGCAAAATATACCTGGCATCAAATACATAAATCAAAGATTTCCATAGATTATTGATTTGATTATCTTGATGGAATTGTTATAGGAGAAATGGTCAAATTACTTCATTACGACAAAAAAAAAAATCTTAATTTTATCTTTCATCTTGGTTGTTAATTAGTAAATCGTCTCATATTCGCTCCTGAATCTAACATAACTCTAACATGAAGTGCAACAGAGAGTAATTTTAAATCATAGTTAAAAGAAAAGGGGTGAATCATATTCAAACATTAATCAGGCAAATACGCGCGATTTAATTTAAAGAATATAACAAATTCAAAGATGACGTGGATTGAATTAAGATATTTTTACCCTTTTGATTGTCGTGGTTGAATTATTATATTTTTCTAACACATAAAAAATATTGTTAAACAAGTTATTGGAAGTGATTACTTCATTGTAATTAACTTAAATTTCCTTTGTTTATTTGCAGTTCTCTTATTCCTCTACTTACTTTATAAGTTGGGAATTTGTCAGTGCATATGTCACATACTGTGTAGAACTACTTGGGCTTGCTTCACCACTTGCTTCTCAGCCCTAGATTGCTGTTGCACTTGCCTTTGTTTCAAGCTTCAACAACTTCTTCTTACACCTAGACATAATAGAAGAAGTAGACATCAAAAAGACATTGAAATAGCAGTGAATATTTCTAGCAATTCTAGTGAAGCAGAAGGCTCTATAAAATTTGATGAGACAAAGAGAAGAACAAGAAGATCGATGAGGGAACACAGGAAAGAGCATATGAGAAAGTCTTTGAGGCCAAAGAGTCATAGAATGCAAGCGGGAATTTTTGATGAATCAATCCACCACAAGAAGAAAAAGTTCAAAAATGGGAATAGTAATCACTTTAGCCCTTTATATGATCACATTCGAGTGAGTAGAAGACCAAAATTTGCACAAAAAGGAACATTCAAGGGCTCAACACATCCACGAAGGAGAACATAAAGGGGTTCTTAGCTATGTTGCTCGGACTCTTCAAACATCTCGTCAAGTGTGTGTCGGATCCAAAAATAGTGCATTTTTTTGGGACTCGACACGGGTGTGGTAGCACTTTTGGAGAGTCCAAGCAACGTAGGTTCTCAGTCCTTTTGTCTTTTAAATCTTGTAAATTTTGAAGTGTTCTCCTAACATGTAACTTATGTACCTTAATAGTGTAAAAAAATGTTATGTTATAGGACATTTTATCTTGTTTTAACAAAAAAGTCTTTGTATTCAAAATTACTGGTCCAATGTTTTATTGACGGTTATACGTGCTATCTTTTATCATTTTTTTGCGCGGATTGCCCTTCTTTTGGGTGGTCTTTAATTTTTGCCCCTCAAATTTGTGGGCTTTAATATTTGTCCTTCGCTTAACACCTAGAGGTCCTGAGTTTGAACCCAGGCTCAGTCAAAAAAATAAAAATAAAATTGCAAGACATAAGTTGGGATTCGCAGGGCAGAAAGTTGAATTCGCAAGGCATAGATCCAACTTATGCTCATGGAAAACTTTTACCCAAAATTAGTTTTAAAATTAGGCCTAACTTTTGCCCAAAGCTGCCTTAAGACAGAGGTTTGCAAAATTCCAAGAAAATATTATTTTTTTTCGTCTTAAGGCAGAGTTTGAAACCCAACTTAAGTTGGGGTCTAACTTATGCCCTGCAAATCCCAACTTATGCCTTGCAATTTTTTTTAAAATTTTTTTTTTTGACTGTGGAGGTTCGAACCCGAAACCAAGGGGCTTTTAGCGAAGGGAAAAAAAAATTAAAGACCACTGATTTGAGGGGCAAAAAATTAAAGACCACCCCCAGCGAAGGACAATCCTGCAAATTTTCCTTCTTTTATTTATCAACTAGATGGGCAAGGCTCGTGCATGGAAGTTGGTGTACCTTTTAAAATTCTAATCAAAATGATGAGACACCATAAGAAAATTCAAGCTTCGATTTTCCTATCGTCTGGATAAATTCATCCACGCTTACATCAGAAACAATGTTATCTTAGATCAAATATACATATGATATTGATATGAGAAGCTAAGAGAATACTAATTCCCCGATATAATTAGATGAATTGTAGTATGAAACAATCAAACTTGAAGTGTAAATTTCCAGAATATACTTAAAAATGAAAATATTCTGCTGCCAAAGTGTTCAGGAACCTTCACCAAAGAGGAGAGCATATCACACTTTAAAGGAGTATTAAACTCCCATCTAGATCGGGAGTACAAGTCACTTTCCAGAAGAAGAAAAAAGAGAGAAGAAAATTGACGCATTAGATTATTAAAGAATACAACTTTAATAATTCTCATGGTTTCTGCTTCCTCACCAACTGTGAAATGTAGAGGCACAAATCTCATTCTGCCTTTGGTACAGTGAATCTTCTCAATGCTTTTAGAAATTACAGGTTTCACGCCCTACAAGAGTTTTCTTCACTTATATATGCACAGAGAAGAATCAGAAAGAACTGAACAAAATTTCCAGTAGCAATGTCCAAAAATCCACTAGGATAAGGGACCCTGTAGCCCAAATCTTGCGAGCTTCCACTCCTATACTTGACTCCATGTCTTGCGCAGAAAACTTGTATTCATGAAAGTATCATGTATTTAAGAAATTTTATCAAGAAATAAGCTCTGAAGCATCTAGTACTATGATGTTTCAGATTTTAAAATGTATAAAGAACTTTTAATTGGATAATGTAAAATGTATAGAAGTCATGAGAATGGTTGGATAATTGGTTTATATGCCCCCCAACTCGAGATTTTGATTCATAGAACTGGCCATCAAATGTATATTTATCCAAACTCTTTCTTAATGTGAAAGATCTTAAAAGGAAAGACACAATCGAAAGATTAGCAACCTAATGGAGGAAAGTACCACAAACATAAAGTTTCTCCAATGGAAATTCATAAATTATTCTTTTGGTCCAACTTCCCCTTTTAACAGCTTGTTTAGGAGGTAGATGATGGCAAAAGCACCACATCCATAATGTCATCATTGCCACGATGACTATAATGATGTGAAGTCATAGCTATCAGCATCCTGCCCAATAAGGTACTTAGCAGGACTATATTTGTGAATGCTTCGAGTAGGTGAAATTTGTTTTGTAGTTTAACCATCACAAAAGTTCAGCAAGCAGTAGGCGTCCTTCGGATCCGCATCCTTCACCTTATGGGGCTTTGGATGCCTCTAACTGAATTAAAAGGACTCGCGGAAAGGATCCAGGTTCTCCACTGGCTACATATAAGTGTCTCACGTGAAATTTTGAATAGAGAAGTTCCTTTAGAGAGATGACAATTGTGGTTTCCTTATAAATCAATTAAAATACAATCACGTTCATATATCTCACATCTTTTTTTCCCCTCAATTGTGTAGATATCTATGGCAAAGGAACTATTAGCTAATGCCACAATAAAGAAAACCAGAAATTCTCATCTCCAATGGAACTACTGTTACAGCAGATAGAGGAAACAATTTAGTCTGACGAACACTGCTGGAGTCCATCAATTCTTTCCCTTGCGTAGTGCACATTAAATTTATGAAGATGGACATACTATACCAGTATGAAGCCAAAGACTTGGAAAATGGATACACTAACCCAATCTGAAGTTATCACGTAAGGGTTCGACGCATAAATTAAAACAATTGTCTACACCAATCCAGTTGTATCAATCTCTCCTGGGTTTGCTGCCCTTGTGATAATTTCAATTTCTACAAATGTTGCTTCAATAAGATTATTCGTTTCATTATTCCTCATGGTCAAGCAAATAAAATAATTAATAAAACACATACAGGCTTTTTTCTTCTTACACACTGGAGACTGTCAAATGACGTCTTCTTCTTTCCCGTTATGTAAAATGGAAAACTGAAAGATAAGAAAAGGAAGTTCCCCCTGTACTTTTTTCTGGGTTCAGGTTCCCTAATCTACCATCTTGGCTAAACCTGCCTCAAATATCTACTATCTTATACCCAATAAATTTTATTGGAAGAAAGAAAAAAAGGAAAAAAATGATTCAGTCCTACAAAGAGAAATCATGTTTAGTAATTCTTGATGGAGTATATCTTTTGGGAAGTTCTCTCTTTTTGAAATACTATGTGATGTAAGGAATAAATCTATTTTTAATTCAATGGAGTTCCTGATTAGATTGTTGAAGGATAGTTCAGGGTTCCGGTACCATCCCAGAAACAAGAAGTTGAGTATCATTCAATTAAGTTTTGCAGATGATCTTTTATTGTTCTGTAAAAGAGATGTGAGCTTTACTATACCAGCACTTTCAGCAATTCTCTAATGCTTCTGGTTTAGTGGCAAACCAAAACAAGTGTAGCATCTATTTTGGAGGGGTACCAGAGAGTGTCCAACAAGAAATTGTACAAGTACTTGGCTTCACTGTGGGAAAACTTCCATTTAGATACCTTCAAGTTCCTCTAAGCTCTAAGGGGTCGTTTGGTGTGAAGGATAAGCAAAAATAGTCCCGGGATAAAATTTTAGTGCCTCCTTATTCCATGTTTGGTTGGAATAAAAATTCGGGATAACTAATCTCGGGATTAGTTATCCCGAGATTGTAGCCTTATTTTATCCCACCTTGAGGGTGGAATAACTAATCCCGGGATAGCTTATCCCAGGATTAATTATCTCGGGATAAGTTGTTTCCCAACCAAACGATCCCTAAGAGTTTGTCTATAGCACAATGTAAGCCTCTACTTGACAAGATGCTAGGCATAGTAACCAGTTGGACAAAAAAATTTCTATCTTATACAGGAAGGCTACAACTGCTTAAGAGAGTGATAGCAATACAAGCATTTTGGTCATAGATTTTTCACTGCCTATGAAAATTATTCAGAAAGTCGAAACAATTTGCACGAGATTTCTCTGGACAGGTGAAACAGAAGCTAAGAGGAAAGCACTGGTGTCCTGGGACATACTATGCTGGCCAAAATCAGCAGGAGGTTAGAACATCACTGACATTTATGTTTTGGTACAGGGCTGCAATAGCGAAACAACTTTGGTGCCTTAGCAAGAATAAAGGTAAGTTGTGGATCCAATGGGTACATGCATACTATTTCAGAGGCAGAGAAGCTTGGAGCGTGATTGCAATACAGGCTTCTTGGATTGTACAGAAAATCTTGCAAGTTGCAAAACATATCACTAAGGCAAAGTTAAGCATAGATGAGATACTAATAGTTGATGAATTCTCCATCAGAGACATCTATAACCAGCTTAGAGGGGAATTTTCTAAAGTTGAATGGAGGAGGATCATATGTAACAATCAAGGCAGTCCAAAGAGATATACATGACCTATTTAGCCATCCAAAGAGACTTTACATTAGAGATAGATTAGACAAATTGGGAATATATACTAGTCTAATCTGTCCTTTGTGTGAGATGGATTTGGAGAATCATGAGCATCTTGTTAGTGCTATGATTTTAATGATGACAAAATATTTTTATGTAGGTACACTAATCAAGGAACACAAAGATGCAGCAAGCCCATTGGATAAGTGAAGCTCAGTCAGCTACAAAGGGAAACAGAGGAATCCAAAGATGCAGCAAGCCCATTAGACATACAAATCCCAATTGACAAGTGAAGCACTGTTGGCTACAAGGGAAACAACCATGAAGTGCAAAGAAAATAAGCCCATGCTTATTTTGGAACAAAGTACCAGATCAAGCCAAGATTTCAATTGAGTAAAATTACAGAATCTTATGATATGTCAAAGGAAAGGAAATCAGTCAAGGGATCAATCAGTGCCAATCATGAAGATTTCAAGCTTAATCAGATCAGGATCTACAAGGAAATAAGCACCAAAGTTGAACCATTCAAACAAGGCAAATATTGTACAAGGAAAGAAGTCGTACAACATTAATACAAGGCGGATACTATACAGGGAAAGAAGTCGTGCAACATTAATAGCTCTTGCTTTATTCTTGAAAATTAGGATCCTCAATACTTCTAATTTACAAGGATCAATTCTCTTGGGTTGACATCTCTGCAAAAAGAGTCTAACGGCTACACAACTGAGGAATATAAATACAAGGCTCTAGAGACGAAGAAAAATATACCTTTGTCTCATTCTCTCAAGTTCTCTGCTTTACTTTTCATAAACATTGTATTCCTGAGTGATATAGTATAAAGAAAAAAAGAAAAAAAAGGAAAAATATAGTATAGTTTGTGAGGCATTATATCCAAAGATTACAAGTGTATTGAATGTAGACATAGGAGCTCCATTCAAACAACAATTGTACCAAACCTTTTACAAAAGAGCTGCAGAAAACACCTTTGCAACCCAAGGGGACTGGATTAGGATTCACATTGAATCTGAACCAGTATAAAATATCTAGTGTCATTTAGTTTCTGCAAATTTACTTCTGCATTACTTTATAGTCGACTACTCTGTTCAGATAATTGACTGCATAAGCAAAAAAATTTACAATTCAGCCCCCTCTTTGCACTTGCAATTGATATTAGAGCAAGGCCTCACGTTTAGTTGCTTAAATGCACGTGAGAAAAGATCTAATGGCTGGATATCAAATTCCTGGATCAATCTTTCAAGATGGGCACTCAACAACAAGACCACCATACTTCAATGGTGAACACTACTGTCACTGGAAGGAAAGATTTAAGATTTTTGTGCAGTCAACAGACTATCAAGCTTGGATTGTGATCAAGAAAGGGCCTAAACCTGTTCCAAATGTGGATACGAGTAAGAAGGACGCAAACGCGCCAAAAATTGATTTGGAATCACATGATGTTACTAAAGAACAATAAGAAACACTGCAAACAAATGCTAGAGCAATAGCCTTGCTTTACTGTGCAGTTAGTGGAGAAGTGTACGCAAAAATATCCAACTGTGAAGCTGCCAAAGAAATGTGGGATAAGCTTAAAGTCACCTATGAAGGAATGTCAAAAGTAAGAGAAACCAAAATTGATGCGCTGAGGCATGGTTATGAATCTTTTATAATGAAGGACGATGAGAACATTGAATCAATGTTCACCAGATTTAGCAAAATCATTGGAGAACTCAAATCCCTTGGAGTAACTCATACCAACTCTCAACAAGTTAGAAAACTTGTTAGGAGTTTACCAAAGACTTGGGAAACCAAGGCAATTGTCTTGGAGGATGGAAATCTGGACAACTTTACTTATGATGAACTGAGAGGAAATCTGATGGCTTTTGAAAAGAATCATATTCAAAGATATCAGAAGGATAAAAAGTGTAATACCCCGCGTTTTCGCAGCATAAGTATGACATGTGCCTCATCGTAGTAATGGAGTGTCGGAGACGTCCCATGATGTTTTGAAAGGCACAAACCATGGAAAGTACGTAACAACGAAGAAAAAGGGTGAATTACGACCTCGTAAGTCGTAATCGGGAAAGAGTATTTTGAAACACGAGAACATGGCCGTCATTAGTATAATGAATGACAAATATCATGTATGGAGAGTTTCGGAATATTTCGAGATAGAGTAGAGTGACGAAAATAAGCTCGACGAAAATTTGGGAAATTCACGAATTTTTAGTCAACTTTGGAGGCGCATATCTCATAGTATATGTGGAGTTTTAAGGTGTTTTAAAAGCCTAAAATGAAGTTCGTCGAGTCTAGTTTGTAATGCAACAAACCGTTCATTGATAGGACATCGGAGTAGAGAATTATAGACGTTACAAACTGAACTGTCGACGCGGAAACAGCATTCCGATGCAGCATCGCTTCAAAGACGCGCTGCACTGTAGCTACAGTGAAACCGACTTTGGCATTTTTTTAAAGGGACAGAAACCTCATTTTTTCAGCACAAAAATGTTCCAAAAATTTCCAGAAAATTCAGCCCTTTAAGGGGCTCTTGGCCAGCCCCTCTCCCTTCCTTTCTACATAATTAAATTGAGGGATTTCATGGCTAATTGAAGGAAAAAGATGGAGATCACAACAGCCATGGCAACTCACGGCCATGGCTGTTCTTGAAGAGGTTACATGTTGACTTTAAGAGCTTGGCTTCTAAGGTAAGATTCCATTCCCTTTTCCATGTTTTGGAAATGATTAATCTTGGTATGAATTGGTGGATGTGAAATTGAATGCAAAAATTGTGTGGGTTGATGTTGAAGCTTTGTTTGGGCCGTGGGGGCTATTTTAAGCTAGAGGTTGTGAGCAAATTTTAATTAGTATTGTTGTTGTTGTTGTCATGAATCAAATGATGAAAATGAAAGTTTAATGATTCAAGTTGAAGTTGCAATTGTTGTGGGCTGTTTTAGAAGTCAACGTGATTTGAATGTAGTTTTATATTTATGAGAATGATGTTGTTAACGTGTGGATTGTGGGTGTAGTTCATGAATTTGGAAGAGAGGAATGTGTTGTTGTTGTTCTTATTGAGTTTGGGGAGGTTTCGGGTGGAGTAGTATATTGGTTGGGTTGTTTTGAATATTGTGCGGATTGTTTGAAGTGTTCTTGAATCTTGTTTGAATGATCTCGGATTAGTACTTGAACATGTGAGCGTTGATGTTGGCTTGAATGCATGTAGTTGAATTGAATGTAAATGGAATGTTGTCGAAGTATGTAGAAAAGAGTTACTAACGTTAGAATGCATTTTGAATTAATTGTTGATATTGTTAGTATGATTGTTGGTATTGTTGTTGAAGATTTGGCCGAGTTGAATTCTCGGGGTTGTTGAATTTATAGGGGAAATGCTGCCCAAATTTACGAGATAAAGTGCTAGTTTGGGATTGAATTCCTAAGTACCTATAGCTAACGTTTGGTATCTAATGACGTTGTTATAGATCTTGGGAAGCCCAAGACTTAAGTTCGGATTAGCTTAAGAAGCGGACGAGGTATGTAAAGCCTATTCTTTCTTTCTTTCTTTTGGCATGTCTTAGTTGTAAGTAAGCTATGATACGAACCTTGGGGTGATTCTATTCTTAAGATCCGAGCATGTCTACGATTCTTATTCACTTCTTAATGTTGGCATTCTTAATGTAGTCGAACTATGGTCCTTATGTCTTTTGTATGATTGGATTTCAAATGTTGCATAAAGAGTTTTGCTTCTAAAGGATTCTATGTCGAATAATGTCCGTAACTTTCATAGACGGGCTCGGATCGCTTCGATACGTTCGTAGAAGATTTCATAACGAGTAATGCCCGTAACTTTCATAGGCAGGCTCGGATTGGTTTGATACTCGTCCGTGGTCCCCGAGACTTTCCTTTGTACAGTTCTAATGCCTTTTGAAAGAACTTACATGACTATCGTCTTAACCCCCGAGCGTTGATTACTTACTTATCTATTGAGTCTGTAATGATAATTTATTTGCATATGGTTACTCACGACTCTGCTCGTGCATTCGTTGTTACATCTTTCGCCGAGTCCCGGGCCGGTTGTGTCATCGTGCGCACTATGCTATATTCGAGTATGATGTGTTATGGTTCATCGAGTCCCTCGCTAGAGGGTCGGGTACCGTATATATGTTCTGGTGTTATGATGTGTTATGGCGTTATGATGTGTTATGGGGATATGCTGGGTTACGGAGATATGAAATCTTCTGGAGTATGATGTGTTATGGCGCCAATGACGGGTGGGCGACCATATTCCCTGAGCCCCATGCATGATTTGTGTTTTAATCAGTAAGCATTTTGGTATTCCGGATATTGCACTTATTTTCCGTACTTTTTGTTCCGATTATGATCTGTTTCTTCGTACTTCGCTTTGCATACTCGGCACATATTTCGTACCGACCCGCTTTCTTCGGGGGCGCGTTTCATGCCCACGAGTCGCGGACGCCCACCTTGGTGACCCGCTAGCTTAGGACATCTACTCTGCTATCTTGGAGTGCTCCTTTGTTCCGGAGCCTATATTTTGGTACAGACTCTTCCGTTGTATATGTATATGTTTATCCAGGGGTACGGCGGGGCCCTGTCCCGTCATATGATTTTGTTGTTACTCTTAGAGGTCTGTAGACATACATGTGGGTTGTGATTAGTTACCGTTCGGTTGTGTTTGTTTGATTTATGTTTTGGGCGGTCCCATTCGCCGTGGCAGCCTTGTCGGCTTGCATTTGTATATATTTTGGGACGTTGTGCTTTATGATAGCCTTTTATATATATTTGTATATGCGGCAGGATTTGGGACTACGTCGACCTTTGTATATGTACACGTTATTTGTATCTTTGATTTTGATTAATGGGTGTGTACGAGTGTCCAGCTCGGGCACTAGTCACGGCCTACGGGGTTGGGTCGTGACAAAAAGAAAAAAGTCACGTTGAAGAATCTGATGAAGATTTTAAAGAGGAAGAAGTACCCATGATTTCTAGACATGTGATTGAAGCCATGAGAAGATCAAGAAATAACAGAAAAGGTGGTTCAAATTTCAGGAAGGGTAAGACTTTCACTGTGCAACAAAGGAATGATGGAAAGTGCTATGAATGTGAAAAATATGGCCATATTGCATCTGATTGTCCTGAGGCAAAAAGAAAACCCTCCAAAAACTATCAAAAGCAAAGAGCTTTCAGCAGTTGGAGTGAAGATGAGCTTCTGAAGATGATGATGAAGGAATGGAGAATATTTGATTCATGCCCATTGGTGAAACAAGCGAGGTAAGATCTTATCAGCTTCTACTGTAGTGAAACACAAGAGTTGCTTGATCAAACTTTAGAAGATTTAAATAAAGTTTTTGATGAGTATAGGAAACTTAAAAGAGAAAAAAAATGACTGGGAACTTAAACTAGAAGTAGTCGAAATAGAAAGGGACCTTCTTCAAGAAGAAGTTAAGGATTTGAAATTGCAACTAAATGGGTTGCGCAAATCCACCAGTCATAGTTCAGTCAGGTCTAACCAGTCGACTTGTAGCAACAAGTCAACTAGGAAAAGGACCTATCAATGATGGAAATACTTTTGGTAAATCTAGAGGTGTGTCGACCTATTATGAAGAGACAGATCGGTCGACTAAATCAACTGAAAGGATGTCTCAAAGAAGAAATCATTTCATTAATAAGTTGACTAACCAGTCAATCACTGAAGAACACTTTTTCCAAAAATATTTTTGTTGTGGAAAAATGGGTCACAAATTTTTTCAATGTCGATTTCGTTATACATCCTCTTCAGGCTGGATATGGAAACCCAAAATTGATCATCAAAAGGCTAACCCTCAAGGACCCAAGGAAGCTTGGGTACCTAAGAGAAAGTAACTACTCTGTTTTGCAGGAACACCACAAGAAGAAATCAAAAGGCAAATGGTATCTAGATAGTGCGTGTTCCAGTCACATGACAGGAGAATTCAAATCGATCGCGATTTTGACGGACGACTGGTAAGTTTTGGTGACAATTCAATAGGAACAGTAATTGGTGTAGGAACTATTTCTTTTAATAATTCTTGTGATATCACTAACGTTTATCTTGTTAAAGGACTCAAATACAACCTCCTGAGTATCAGTCAACTATGTGATTCTGATCTAGAGGTGAGATTTAGAAAGACAGGTTGCGTCATAGAAGATACAACTGGAAAAGAAGTCCTTCCTGGAAGCAGAAAAAAGAATATGTATGTGCTAGACTCAGTTAAAAGTCTAGCTGGACACATCTATTTGGCTTCAATGGGAGAAGATCCTTAGATATAGCACAAGAAACTTGGGCATGCTAGTATGCGACTAATTGAGAAATTAGCTAAACATGATCTGGTTTTAGGCTTGCCTAAATTAAATTGCTTAAAAGATCATATATGCGATGCTTGTCAAAAAGGTAAGAAAACTAGAAGTTCCTTTAACTCCAAAGATATTGTATCTACTTCCAAGCTCCTGCAGCTTTTACATATGGACCTTGTTGGTCCTACTAGAACTGCTAGCATTGGAGGAAAAAGGTATGCTTTTGTAATTGTTGATGATTTCTCCTATTTTATTTGGGTTATATTTCTTGCTCATAAAGATGATACTATAAAGAATTTTAAGTTTTTTTGTGAGAAAGTTCAGCGCGACAAAGGATACAACATTACTTCAATAAGAAGTAATCATGGAGGAGAATTTGAAAATAAAGCATTTGAGGACTTCTGCAATGAATAGGGTTGTACACATAACTTCTCCTCACCAAGATCTCCTTAAAAAAATGGTGTTGTTGAAACAAAGAACTGAACCCTACCAGACATGGCAAGAACCATGATTATAGAGCACAACCTACCACATCATTTTTGGGCAGAAGCTATAAGCACAGTATGCCATGTACTAAACAGGTGTTTGATTCGACCTATTCTAAAGAAAACCCCTTATGAACTATGGGGTGGCAAGTAACCCAATATTAGTTATTTTCATCCATTTAGATGCAAATGTTTTGTGCACAATAATGGAAAAGACAACATCGGTAAGTTCGATCCTAGAAGCGATGAAGGTATTTTTGTTGGTTATTCAAATACTAGCAGATCTTATAGAGTATTTAATAAACGCACTATGTCAATTGAAGAATCAATTAAATGTTATTTTTGATGATACTAATCGCTTGGTCGAGAAAGAAAATTTGCAGATGAAGAAAACTATCAACCTTCAGTCACTATGATTACTTCTTCAACTGATCAAAATAGTTCCCCAAAGAAAACTAATTCTGCTGATGAGTTGACTAATTTTACAATTGGGCCTGTTCCAAACGAATGGACGAGTGAGCCAGGCTATCTCAAGAAGTTTGTTATTGGAGAAATAAATGAAGGAATGAAGACACGAGCATCCTGCAAAAATAATGCAAATTTGGCTCTTATATCTCAACTTGAGCCAAAGAAAGTAGATGAAGCTTTAAAGGATGATCATTGGATTAAAGTAATGAAAGAAGAACTAGATCAGTTCGACAAAAATAAAGTATGGAATCTAGTTCCTAAGCCTGAAAAAGGATCAGTAATAGGAACAAAATGGGTCTTCAGCAGGCGAAGTTGTGAGAAACAAAGCACGACTAGTTGCTCAAGGGTACTCACAATAGGAAGGAGTCGACTATGTTGAAACATTTTCCCCTGTTGCTCGGTTAGAATCTATTTGAATTTTACTTGCTTATGTTCCTTTTAAAGGTTTTAAATTATTTCAAATGGATGTTAAAAGTGCTTTTCTAAATGGATTTATTGACGGGGAGGTATTTGAAAAACAACAACCAGGTTTTGAAAATCCTAAATACCTTTATCACGTGTTCAAACTAACTAAGGCTTTATATGGTCTTAAGCAAGCTCCTAGAGCTTGGTATGATCAATTAAGCACTTTCTTAGTAGAACATGGGTTTTTCAGAGGAAAGATTGATACAACTATTTTCATCAAAAGAGCTTCTGGAAATCTTATTATTCAAATTTATGTAGATGATATGGATTTTGGAAGTTCTAACTCCTCTTTGTGTAAGGAATTCTCTGATCTCATTTAAAGTGAATTCGAAATGAGTATGATGGGAGAATTAATCTTTTTCTTGGGACTTCAAATTCATCAATCCGATAATGGAATATTCATATGTCAAAGTAAGTATACAAAAGAACTCATTCATAAGTTTGGACTGAGTGATGCCAAAGATATGATAACTCCGATGAGTCCTACATGTTCCATTGACAAAAATGATACAGGTAAAGCTATTGATGAAACTAAATATAGAGGGATTATTGGTTCTTTACTTTATCTTACTGCTAGTCGACCGGATATCATGTTCAGCGTTTGCAGGTGTGCTCGTTTTCAATCAGCTCCTAAAGAATCTCATCTTAGTGCTGTAAAACGAATAATTAGATATTTACTTGGAACAATTTCCTATGGATTATGGTATCCCAAACCTAATCCCTTCAAATTAGAAGTATTTTCTGATGCTGACTTTGCAGATGATAAAGATGATCGTAAAAGCACAAGTGATTCTTGTCAACTACTTGGAAAATCGTTAATTTCCTGGAATAGCAAGAAACAAAGATCTGTATCTCTTTCTACCACTGAAGTTGAATATATTGCTATTGGGCAATACTGTGCTCAACTATTATGGATGGTCCAACAATTAAGTGATTATGATTTGCTATTTAAGCTTATTAAAATTTTATGTAATAATTCTAGTGTTATATGTCTGTCTAAAAATCCTGTGCATCACTCTAGAGCAAAGCATATAGATATTAAACATCATTTTATTAGAGATCATGTTCTTAGAGGAGCTATTGAATTACAATTTGTTTATACTGAACATCAACTTGCAGATATTTTCACTAAGCCCTTACTAGAAGAAAGATTTTGCATGCTTAGAGAATCTTTAGGAATTATTGCTAAACCGATTTAGCTGCATTGATTTTGGTAACTTGTTGTAATTTTTTTTCCTGGACTCCCTTTTCCTTAATTACCCGCCTCTAATTTTCCTTTTTTACGCACGTCTGTCATAATTATCTTTCCCACATCTTTTCACTATCTCTTCAGATCCCTTTCCACGCCTCTCCATTTCCCCCCATAAACCTTCCACCTTCTTCTGACCTTTTATCATCCCCAATGTAACACCCCAAAATTTTTAAACTAACACTTGAATTTTTGATTGACCACATCTTGATAGTAAGGGTATATTTTACTTCGCACTTCCTGAATGTGAACTTGACGACATGTGAAACTTATTTGAAGTGTTATGGTGTAGTATGTAAGATACTCTTATTATTATCTTAGTAATTTATTTGATGGATTAGATAGATATTTATAAAAGTGGGAAGCCTTTTTATTTTATTTTATTATTTTCTTTTAATCTTATCGAGTAAGATACATACCCTTTTTATTTTATTATTTTCTTTCAATCTTCTTGAAGTAAGATACATACCCTTTTGTCTCTTGTCCTCTCTACCTCCAGAAATTTCGTTTTCTACAAGGAAGCAAGACACCAAAACCTCTCTTATCTCATAATATTCATCCACTAAATCAATCATCAAGACTTGCCTTGGTTGAGCCCCAAACAACTCCACAAGATTGAGGTAAGTTACAAACCCGTTTTTGGATTGGACTTCGTTAGTGTTTTGACATAACTCCTTGTATAACGCTCCGTTTTAAGTGCTTCAAGATGTTATAGAAAGCTATTTCATATCCCTAAAACTTTTGTTCAGGCTCAAGAACTTTTTTGCTTGTATTTACTCGAAAAAGGGTGATGAAGTACGGGCGGAGTGCTTCCGTGAACCTTTATTTGCAAACCCTACATGTCTTCCGCTGTTAGTATTTTGAGCATATCTTTTTGTACAAAACTGCTATAGGGGTGATTCGAATTTCTATGAGACCCTAAGACATATATCTACAACTTTCATTAAGGCCACAAAGTCTATTTTTTCCGTTTACCCCTTTATATTGGACGGTACAAGACGAATTAGTATGTTGGGAATTCTTTTTGATGGTTTAAGGCCGATTTTTTGATTTCTTGTTTAGTTTGACGTAAATTTGGAAACTATGAAAATTAAGTAGATATTTGATTGTGTATTTAAGGTATATATGCTCTTGTACAAGCTAAGAGGAATTGTTTGACGAAGTGGACTTTGGTTGGTCTATGGCGTAGACGATCTAAACTTCGCGAGTTGTGGTAGAACTTGTTGTGTGGTAAAACGCCAAGGTTTGTGTATAAACTTGGACTTGGAATATATTTGTTTTCTGAAATTTTTGAAGTACCTTGATGGGTTGTTTCCTTACTCTTCATCCTATATCATTGTATAGTTATTATCTCAAGTATTGCAAAACTTTTCGCTAAATCGCCTAGACTTGTACGGATTGTGATCATTTTGCATTCTTGTTGGGACTTTGTCCTTCTTGTTACGGTGACTTTGTCATCGATATAACATCCCTCGATTGGTATCTTGAGGTCTTGACTTTGGATTTGCATTTCGTCTTGATGATGGATTTTCGTCCATTGTCGAGTACGAGTGGAAAAGATTTTCAACATGGCTCTTGATTCTCTTGACTATTGGGTGGCGACTTCTTGATTCGGGGCTTCGGTCCATCTTGTTATTGATTGTGCTTAGTGTGATGGCATGACGTACATATCGGGCGAAATTGGTTATTTGACAAACTCTCTTGAATTGAATTGAATTGTAAGCTTTCTTGATACTTGAACCTTCGAATATTGATTTTGACATTTGGAAACTCTTCAAGCTTTTGATATTTGATACTTTGATATAATTGTTTACTTGATTTATTGTTATTTTATTGAGCTACCTATGACGGATAAGGGGATTAGAGAATCTAATGGCTCCAAGCCCAAAGTTTATACACCACTAAGCTTTATGCTTAGCGATAGTTGTTTTCTATCGTAGGTAATGTGCGGGAAAGTCTTGAAGATGGCCATTTGGAGTAGACTTTTGGGAGCCTTATGAAGATCACCTTTGCATAAGCATCTAGGTCTTGTAAAATTTTGGGGACTTGTACATGATTCATATGTGGTCTTATGTATGAAAATTTGGAGGCTTGTTGGACACAAGACCATGGATTGTTAGCTTGAACTTGATGACTTGTTTTGCTATTTTAGGGTGTGCTTTCAACCCAAGTCATGCCATGTACTGGGTTTATATTTTGCCTTGTAATTATGTACAAAGGAAGCTACTAGTTTCTGCGATAATCGCAAGTTTGAGTTTTGTGTGTTTTATGGACCTGCAGTAGTGTTGATTTGAAAATATAAATTTCAAAACGAATTTTCTTAATGTGTCGACTATTTGAGAAGGGAATTACCATTTTAAATTGATATTCTGATATTGTATTTCATCTAAGAAATTTTCGAAGGGTACAATGGAAAAGAAGAATGTCGCACTTTCATCCCTTTGTTTTCGCAAGCTAGCCTATTTCAAGCTATTAAATATTTTTGTGAATATCTTTTGGCATAAGTTCTTTTAAACGTTGTAAGTGTAAAATTAGCTTTTGTTTCGTAAGTGGTATCCTCCCAAAGGGGATGCTACACCCAACCCCGCCATTAAATTTGACAACCCTCTTCTTCTCTCTCTCACATCCCTCTCCTTCTCCGCCATGGCTTAAACTTAGAAAACCTCCCCTATCTCTACTCACAGAAGCTCTAGAAACAAAGACAAATGCAAAGTTTCATCCCCTGTTAGGATAGACTTTGATGGTTCCATCGATTCCTCTCCCCAAAACTCTATAGCCTCATTATCTTTTCGATTCTCTAGTAAACGTGGCAATGCTGATGAAGACTGTGGTGAATCCTCTAAGAAATTCAAATTTGACTATGAGAATGCCTTCCTTGACCATCGAAACTTTTGGACTACCCCCAATTTCGACCTCTTTCATTCTCTTAAAGGTAAATCTTTTGCTCATGGTCGAATTGCGGACTTTGATGTTATCTCCTCTCTGCACTGTCATAGCCAACATTGCTTTGACTTCTAAGGCTAGGTCGACCTCTTTTCTTATGCTCCTTCTAGAGTCTATGAACACCACATTATCATGTTTTATACCAACCTTAGAGCTACCAAGGATGATGAGGTAGAAACCCTTGTATTTGGAACTCGTATTCTTTTTTACTGCCCTGGTTTTGACAAAATATTTATGTCACGACCCAAACCGGAGGTTCGCGGCGTCCTTTCCCGATGACACCGGATCCCTTCGGGGAGCCATACTACCATTCTAGTCATAAGTCACGACTTCTCGTGAACCTTTAATTTATGAAATGATGCTTTCGTCAAGTAAAACCTGAAATTTTTTTCAATAAAACTCTTTCATCATGTCAGGGACTTCTCCCTTATCGTTAATTCAAGAAAACCTTTAGGGGTCGTTTGGTTTGAACACAAGTTATGATGGGATTAATTATGTTGGGATAAGTTATACTGAAATTATTTATGTTGGGATTAGTTATCCTGATATTGTTCCTTATTGATTGTTTGATTTGTTGTATTAAAAGTAACATGCATAGCATAACTTTTAAGAGAAAATTATTTGTTTACAAAAATACCCTCCATCTTCTGTAGTAGAAAAAGGGTTTTGAGAACCTCAGGGCTATTTTAGTCAATTTCACTGTTTTATCTTGGGATAAGTTATCCCAGGATTACTATTCCATCCTCTAATGAGTATAAGTTATCCTAGCACTATTTTTAATTCGGGCCTGGATAACTTATTTTTTAGTAACCAAACAAAGGATAAGGTGGTACTAAATTTTTATCTCATCACTATTTTTGCTTATCCATCATACCAAACCATCCTTTAGTCACAATGAAATCTTTAAAAATAAAGCATATGAACACATCGACCTACATGGCCACTTTACACAATTGTCGACATCTAGACGCACTACCCACTGGACACTGTCTGCAAAAGTGTCTAACGTACACGAGATAATATAACATAAGTTGGGCCGGGGCCCCAACATACCGCAATGGCATCCGACTCAAGGATATACATAAGTACTACGTGCACTTTACAATACTAATATGTGATATAATGGAGCTCACCAATCCAAGTAACTGGCTTTGTCTACCGGGAACATCCTATAGATAATGTCCTCTACTATGCCGTATACACCGCGTGGCATGAAACGCAGCGTTTCAGCATGGGACGTCGCACAAATAATGCGAGTATGTATGGCATAAGTAATATAAACATAAGAATCGTGAATTGATTCAAGATATCAAACCAACCGACTATTTGTATGCATCCGTATTCGAGTGTCGAAAGTATTTGCATAAGTACGTATCCTCGACAATGCCTACGAGCGCATAACATGCATGCTCTCAATGATAATCATGCTCATGTATATATACAGGTCATTGTGCTGAGGAGCGTTCAACCGATCCATTATTTCATATCCCATCGCGTCTCGGAACCATCATCATCATCATCATCATCATCATCATATACTTCGCGGAACGTGCAGCCCAATCCATATATCATCATCATGGTGCACCAGCTGATCAAGTGGTAATGCGTATATAACGCCTATCCCTTTTTCCATACCTCTATACATATAATATACGCGTATATAACGCTTCATCGGTCACGGTCAATGTGCGTATGTATAATGAATGTAATGCATATGTAAGATGAAACAATAAAACTCTCGAATAATATGATGTCTTTCTAACTGCGGGGACAAGCTGGCGAGCTAACATTATATTACCGATACATGAAATCAAGACCCATGAACAAAGGAACATAATAACGGGTGCACGGGATCATCAAAGACTAAAGTACTCTGGTGGAAAAAGAGTAGAGTAATATGGAACCTCGTTACTCGTTTGTTCGTTCGTATCAAAGGATCGTGCCAAAAAATGACGGAAGGATATTTTTAACATAACTTTTTCAAAATTTCTTAACTACTTAACGCTTATCCTTCCAAGCTCGTAAATCTACATTTAAGAGAATTCATACCATTGTTAGGATCATCTTCATATGCTTGCCTCAAGCCTCCAAATTAAATCTTTTTAGAATCTGCCAAAATTCGGGCAGCATCTCCCCTGTTTATACCCCTAGTCCAAAATCACAATACCAACAACCAACACAACAACAACAACTCTAACGTCAACAACATCATCATCCATACCAAAATATTCCATAAAACATCTCACACGATGTTTATCCAATTCCTCAATCCACAAATTCGTTATACGATTATTTAATAACTTTATTTTCGTAAATAAACCTAAATCAATATCAATAAGGAAGAAGATTGTCTCTCGCTAGAGGTCGCAATATCTTCAATATTCCTCGATTTCAAGGATTTCGCAATACAATATTATAATCGCAACTACACGTTGTTCGAATCTAAATTCGGAGATTTCACTTGATTCACATTGAAATTTTATGGGTGGAAGTTGGGGAGAGATTTTAGAGATTTTGGGGAGGTTTTGGGGTGTTTGGATGAAGAATAAGGGGGTAACCCCCCCCCCTTTTTATAACGTTCTAGAGTCTGCATGCACTGACCTAGAAATTACTCAGCGTGTTCGCGCCACCTTGGGGCGCGTTCTCGCTGAGTTATCCTTTGGTCCTCTGCGCGTTCATGCCACCTCCAGGCGCATTCATGCAGAGTTAATCCTTGCTCTGGCAGTCTGTCTTAAAATGCTCATAACGTTTGTGCTATATCCCGTATTTTGTACGTCGGGATAATCCGAGTCAACCACGATAAGTTAGGGACAAGACTATTCCGGGAGACGGAATGGAGATTTTGAACCACGATCTTGTTTTAAGACATGAGTTGCTTGTAATTTTATTGGCATAAAATATTAAGGAAATTTGGGACTAAAATGCATTTTGGAAAACTTTTAATTCATGGGATTAAAAAGACTGTGGCCGGCCACATGTAGTGTGTGGGCCATGGCCACATGGAAGCTTATATGTTGATTAAAAGATGACTAAGTCATCTTATTTTTCATCTTCACCCTTAAGGAAAATTCAAGAAACTTGGAGAAGGAAAGAAACAAAGCCATATTCGGCCATGACCAAGGAAATTTGAGGTCCAAAGATTGATCACAAAAAAATACTTTCTTCTAGTTTTTCTAACAATTGAAAGGTTCTCTACAACAGTAGTTGTCGAACAAGCGCCCCCGATATTCTTGCAAGAACAAGTCCTAGCGGTAGAAAGTGGAGTGAAGAACAAGATTTAATCTTCTTTATATTATGAATGGTAACTCCATGTCTTAGTATGTGGAAAGGAATGAAATTTTGAAAATATGGATGTTAGGGTGTAGCTCAGTGTGCGTACAAAACTCGGGGTATAGGTGTGTTGGGGTAGGGGTGGTGAATTAATTGTATTTAGCATGTTTGGGTGTTGTTGTGTGTATGGAAATGGATAAAATCATGAAAGATTGTGTGTTGTTGATGGCCTAAAATGGATGGTTTTGTATGTTGTTGAAAAACAAATTTTACGTGGTATTTATAGTGTTGTCGTCATGGATTCTATGATAATAATGAAAGTTTAATGAATCAAGTTGAAGTTGTAATGGTTGTCATTTGAAGTTAATGTAATTCTTATAGATTTTACATTTATGATAATGACATCGTTAACGATAGATTGTTTTCATGAGCCCTGGAAGAACGAAAGGTGTTGTTGTTCCTTCTCGAATCGGGGGAGATTTCGGGTAAGGTGGTGGTGTGGTTGGATTGTTTGAATATTGTGCGAATTGTTTGAAATGTTCTTGAATATTGTTTGAATGGTTTCGGATTAGTAATTGAACGTGTGAGTGTTGGTGTTAGTTTGATTATATGCGGTTGAATTGAATATAAGCGAGACAAATGTCGTCGCATTATGATAGACCGTAAAGTGAGTTGGGAATGTTAGAATGCGTTTTGAATTAATCCACGTTGTTAGAATATTTGTTGGTATTGTTGTTGATGAATTTGTTAGTTGAATTGATGGGTTGTTGGTTCTGGGAAAATCTTTCGGATCTCGATAGAATTAAGTGTTAGTTTGGAATTGAACTCTTAAGTGCCTTTACCTAATGTTTGGCATTTAATGGCGTATTGTAGATGGGAAGTTAAAGTTTGGATTAGCTTGGATATCGGAATGTATCCTACACCCGTCTTCTTTGGCATGTCTTAGACGTTGAAATGAAAAGCCTCGGGGTGATTTATTCTTACGATCCGAGCGTGTTTCCATCTTTTCATTCACCTCTTGATATTAACATTTTTAATGTAGACATGTTATGATCTCGAGTCCTTTGTATGTTTAAATTTTAAGTGTTCAAAATTTTGTTCTTAAAAAGATTGAAACTAAAACGTGCCGTAATATCTAAAAAGGCTCGGATCGCCTCGGTCTCGTAGGGGTCCCGTCGTATGATGACTCTAACTTCCATAGGTGGGCTCGGATTGGCAACTTGTGGGGGACTCCCGAGATGTTCCGTTGTATACCTTCTTGATATTTTGATTTGAACCTAATTTGCTTATATCCGACCCCCGAGTTTGGTTACTTATTTATTTACGGAGATTAAAGCGAGGATTGTTACTTTAATTTCGATACGTTTATGTTTTTCTAAAGTTCGATTTGGACATGTTAAGAGAGAGATGTCGAAAGGTACTTAATATAACTATTGTCCCGATTTTCAAATGATAGTTCGTTTAATTTATTTATGTGAGTCTGTTGAAATGATTTATGTTCCTTATGGTTTCTCAATACTTTTCGTGGCCATCAATATGTCTTTTCGAGTGTTTTGTTAGTGGCATTGTTGTTGTTGAGTCCATGTTTTTTTTATATATGTATATATGATGATGTGATGGTGTGATGAGATGGGGATGGTCGCTGTGGATGGCATATGATGATTCTATTCACCGAGTCCGTACACTGTAGGCCGGGACACGCTTGTATATATGCATATGTATATGATGATTATTTACTTATGTTTATGATATGATCATGCGCATGATTTATATGTAAAGTAAGCCTTTCGGTACCGGCTCGAATGTTCTATACTCTTATTTGAGTATTTTTTTTGTTCATGCTTTACATGCTCGGATATATATCGCCGACCCCTTTCTTCGGGGGTCGCGTTTAATGCCGATGAAAAAATACTTGTTTGGGTGAGCCGCCACTTTAGGGTTTTACTTAGCGGACTTGGAGTTCCCACGTGAGTTACACTTTCAGGCATCCTTTTGTGTATATATGTCCTATGTCTATTCGGGGGCGGGGCACCTTTGTCCCGTCATACGAGGGCCGTAGAATCCAAAGATGGGCCGTGGGTAGCCCGTTGTGACATGTTCGTATATATGATATATGTGTATATATATATATGTGTGTGCGCGATGTCGTGCGCTACGTACGTATAAGTTCCTATTATGTTTGCTATGATCTGATTATAGTCGATAATTAGGTGGGAACAAAGTACTCGGCGCTAGTCACGGCCTATTTCGGTCGTGACGCTTGATTCCGATCTTCGGATGCGCTTGTCGTTGGAAACTAGACTTCATGAACTTCATTTTAGGCTTGTACTTTGCTTCAAAACTCCTCATATACTAAAAGATTTTCTTTCTCAAAGTTGGGTCAAAATTGCCCCTCATATTTTCTCTAAAGTTCCAAAATAATTTCTTATTCACTTGGTCTCCAATCCTTTGAACTTATTATATGAACTTAAACTCTAATAGCCATAAGGTAGACACATATAATCTTATATATACGAAGGTAACTCCACAGTCCATACTTAAAACAACCAACACCTAACGAATCTCACGTACAAAACTACGGGGTGTAACAGTTTAATATCAAAAGCTCTTGTTTTTCTGCTTTACCTTGCAACTCCTGGCCCTCTGACTTTGAAGTTTCCTATGAACAAAACAAACGGTTCCCTTGACACTCCTGGTAATCTTCCTACCCATTGAGGACCTAAAAACTTGTCATTTGAAACTCGTGTGCTTGCTCATATAGTTGCCACCACCATTATGCCTCGCGTAGGTTCTCTTTTGACTCTCACTCAGCATGACGCTCTCCTTACCTACTATTTAGTTAAAAAACACAAACTTCACTTGTCCTCTCTTGTCATGAACCATATGTTAGAATCTGCCTCTGATCCTACAAACCTGCCCTATGGTATGTTAATTACTCGAATAATGGAGGCCCACAATGTCAATCTTGATGACCATCCTCCTCTTCCTGTTAAACAGTGCTATGACTCTAGGGTGTTTGTCAACATGGGTTATATTTGCATTGATGATGTTTGGGTTCTAACTAAGGATGTGGATAAGGATCCTGAAATTCCCTGTCCTCCTGTTTTGCAAAAATCCAAGCCATCTTCTTCGAACCCCCTTCTTTCGAAAATTCTACTGACATTCTTTCTAAACTGTCTGCTATTGATGAAAAGCTTGATTTCTTCAAAGATCTTCTTGTGTGCACTCACTTTCAAATAGAGAAGGTACGTGATATCTCCAAAGAAGCCAATGTTGATGTGGCTCGCCTGCGTATCAAAATTGACAATGGGTTAAAGAAAGTAGGTAAGTTGGCTACTAAACTCCAAGGGAGTGTCGATGGTCTTCCTGCTAAGATGATTGCAACTTTGGACGCCATGAAGGATGCTATGGTTAACACCTTAGCCTATTTTCTTTGACCTTTTGCCCAGCAGCAGCAGGAGCAGCACTCTGAGGGGGAGCAAGATTAAAAATACTTTGTCTTTTGTGTTTGTTTTAGACAATGTGTTGGTTTTGGACCTAAGTCCATCCTGACTTGATTTGTGGCTGTTTACTTAGCCTTTTGTATTATTTTGTGGTTGTTCATTTAGCCTTATATCCTAGTTATATTAGTCTGTTGTGTGTGTGTGTGTGTGTGTTTTTTTTTATTGATGCCAAAGGGGGAGATAACACTCAACTACTGGACATTAGTCAACTATTCATGAGGAGTACAACTACTGGACATCTCCAACTATTCAAGGGGAGTACTATCACGGACTACAGTCAACTACTGAACTTCAAGTGTTTACAGAGAAGTTGACTACATTGCTTTGAGTATTTTTTTTGTCATCATCAAAAAGGGGGAGATTGTTAGTGCTATGATTTTAATGATGACTAAATATTTCAATGTAGGTACACTAATCAAGGAACCCAAAGATGCAGCAAGCCCATTGGATAAGTGAACCAAGGAATGGTCCAAAGATGCAGTTTGATACAAAGCGAATTGACAAGTGAAAATCCAAAGACCATGAAATGCAAAGAAAATAAGCCGGTTTATATTGGACATACAAAGCCGAATTGACAAGTCTTATGCTATGTCAAAGGAAAGGAAATTGGAAAATCAATGCCATTGGAAACAAGTTATCGTATCAAGATCTGCAAAGAAAACAAGTACCAAAGTTGAACCTTCAATTGGAAAATAAAGTACAAGGAAAGAAGTCACAACATTTACAAGATTGCCGTACAAGGAAAGAATTATTAACTTTGCTTTTATTCTTGGAAATTAAGGAACTCCTAATTCAAGGGATCAATCTTCTTCGACGATATATTCCAAAAAAGGTTTAGGAATATAAATCAAGCTCTAGAGAAGAAGAAAAATATACCTTTGTCTCAAGTACCAAAATTTTTTTTTTAAAACAAGAGATAAATATTGTATGACGAGTGTTTTGAGTGTAGACGTAAATCAAACAATCATTAATACAAGGACGTTTGATTGTAAAAGGAACAGAAGTCATGAACATTAATACCGCCCGCCCGCGCTCTTTTGCTTTATTACTTGGATATGATAAAAAACTCCTCCATTTTATCACCTATTTAATATATCCCCATTTATAAGTCCATTATAAACGAAAATCAACTGAAGAAAATCCACATATGAACAACTTGTTAAAGAACAACTTTAAAGAAAATCTGAAGAAAAAAATGCTGAAGAAAGATACGAAAAAAAATAAGGATGAAAAATCTAATCTTGTTTTTTTGGAGTTATTTAAGAATTTATTAAACTCCATTGCTAAGTCTGGAGACTAAGAACACCAAATGGGAATTTTTGAAATAATCAAATTAATGGATGAACTTTGTTCTATTTAGTGTTCTCTTCCTATTCACATTTGGGTTTGTTTCATTGAGCAAGTTGTGTGATTTTTTTTTTCAATAGTTGATTTTGATGATAACTGTTGATAAATATCCTTTGGGAATCCTTAAAAAAAATGGAGTATGGAGAGATATTGGGGGTAAATAATTTGTGCCATTTAATAGGGGTAACATATGCAAAAAGGGCCATTTTGTTGCGAAAAATTAACGAGACCCAAGGTTATGTAGTTGGCATTTTGGTCAAACGTTGGGGGGTATTCTCTATTTCTCAACAATCATTATACCAAATCTTTTACAAAAGAGCTGCAGAGAACACCCTTGCAACCCAAGGGGATTGGATTAGGATTCACATTGAATGCGAACCAGTATAAAATATCGGTGTCATTTAGTTTTTCTGCAAATTTAGCTTTACGTTACTTTATAGTCGACTAGTCTGTTCGTATAGTCCGCATAACGAAAAAAAATTACAATTCACCCTCCCTCCCTCTTGCACTTTCACATCTATTTTTCAAATGGACATACTCAACATAGGTGTGGGATAAACTACTCACATGGCAAGGTATTTCAAAAGGGACACTAACTTGGGCTGAAGAAGTTAATGGAGCTGTTAGATATGCAAAAAGGATAAGTTCTAAAGCAATTTTGTGTAGGACGGTGCTGGCAAGAGTAGTGTATCACCTATGGTTAGAACGGAATCAAACAATTTAATTTCCAGCAGAAGAGTAGACCACATGATGTTTTAACATGGAGGATTATCCACCAAATTTGAAAGTGCAAGAGGGGGAGGGGGGGTGAATTGTAACTTTTTCGCTCAGACAGTCGACTAACTTGGAACCCTAGTCGACTATAAAGCAATGCAGTAATAAAAGTGCAGAAAGTAAATGACACCAAGTATTTTATACTGGTTCAGATTCAATGTGAATCCTAGTCCAGTCCCCTTGGGTTGCAAGGGTGTTCTCTGCAGCTCTTTGTAAGTGGATTGGTACAATGGTTTGTTTGAATGGAGCTCCTATGTCTACACTCAAACACTCGTGATCTTTTTGATACAATGCCTCACAAACTATACTATATCTCTCCTTTCTTTTTTTGTTTACACTATATCACTCAAGAATACAATGTTTGTGAAAAGTAAAGCAGAGAGCTTGAGAGTATGAGACCAAAGTATGTTTTTCTTCATCTCTAGAGTCTTGAATATATAGTCTTCAAATCAACTAGCCGTTTAGACTCTTTTTCAGCAGAGATGTCAACCCAAGAGAATTGATCCTTGTAAATTAGGAATATTGAGGATCCTAATTTCCAAGAATAAAGCAAGAGCTCATTAAGTCTGTAACATTTCTTTCCTTCTGTGGCATCACCCTTATTTGGTAGATACTCGTTTCCTTGTGCGTCCTTGATAGATAATCAATGTTGTACAGCTGTCTTCCTTATGCGTCATTTGCCTTGTTGGAATGGTACTTGTTTCCTTGTATATGCAGATTTGATTTAATGCTTGATTTTCATGATTGTGCTGATTTGATTGCTTGAGTAAAATCTAATCCTTGTTCCAAAAATAAGCAATAGCTTATTTTCTTCATGCCTTGAATTACTTTCCTTATGCAGCTAAATTGGGCTTGTACTCCTTTGCAGCCGACTAAACTCTTTTTGTCCATTGGGCTTTTCTGTCCAATGGGTTTGGTTGAACCTTTGAGTATAGTACCTACACAACAATTTGTCATCATTAAAATCATAACACTAACAATCTCCCCCTTTTTGATGATGACAAAAAAATACTCAAAGTGAGTGTAAGTGTAGTCAACTTCCCTATTTAACTTGTTGATTCTAATCCATGAATAATGCTCCCCCTGAATAGTTGAGTAGTTGACTTCTCCCCCTGAATAGTTGACTCATCCAGACTAGACTTTTTCTCCCCCTTTGGCATCAATCAAAAAGAGAGACACACAGCAAACCCAAAATAATAACAACACACAGAATGGAGTGATAATAGGGTTAGATCAGATGGCTGGATAGACCAACACCAAAGGAGTCCAAAAAGGGCTGATCAAACAGCCACAAACTATAGTCTAGTTCTAGTAAGGACAAATAAGCAAAAAGAACATAGTCAAGATGGACTTATGTCCAAAACCAAAAGATTGTCTTAAACAAATAGGTCATAACATAACTAATCTGCTGCCCCTTCCTTCTTATTGTTCCTCCCTAGCTTTTCAAAGAGCCGAAGGAGAAATACGCTAAGGTGTTAACCATAGCATCCTTCATGGCATCCGAGTTTCGAGTCAACTTAGCGGCAAAGACCATCAACACTACCTTGCGGTTTGGTAGCCAACCCACTTTCTTCCCTTAAGCCACCATCAATCTTTATACGATGTCGAGCAACATCAGCACTTGCTTCCTTAGAGACATCCCTGACTTTTTCCATATGAAAATGAGTGGACACAAGGAGATCTTTGAGGGAATCAAGTTTGTCATCAAGGGCTGATAGTTTAGCAAGAATATCAGAAGAGTGATCAGATGGGAGGTTCGAGGAGGAAGGTTTGGATTGTTGGAAAACAGGAGGACAGGGTTCTCGTGTTCTTATCCACGTCCTTTTGAGAACCCACGCATCATCCATACAAACATATGCCATACTGAAAAATGCTCTAGAGCCATAACATTGTTTAATAGAGATAGGAGGATGGTCATCAAGATTAACATGATAGGCTTCCATAATGCGAGTAATGAGCATACCATAGGGCAAATTAGTGGGATCAGAAGCAGATTCTAACATGTGGTTCATGGTAGGGAGAGAGATTGAAGCTTACGTTTTTTAACCAGACAATAAGTAAGGAGAGTATCACGCTGAGTAAGAGTCGACAAAGAGCCTACACGAGGCATGATGGTGGTGGCAACAATGTGAGCAAGTACACGGGTTTCAAAAGACAAAATTTTGGGGCCTAAGTGAGGGGGCAGAGAACCAGTTGATTCAAGAGAAATAGACCGCTTGGCCTGTTCATAAGAGACCTCAAAATCAGACGGCCATGAGTTACGAGGTAAAGCAGAAAAACCAGAGCTTTTGATATTAAACATTTCATCAAAGCCAGAATTGTCAAACAAAATACGAGTGCCAAAAACAAGGGTTTCAAGTTCATCATCCTTTGTAGCTCTAAGATTAGCATAAAACATGCGAATATGGTGTTCATAAACTCGAGGAGGTGCATAGGAGAAAAGATTTACCCAGCCTTGAAAGTCAAAAAACTGTTGAATATGACAATGCAATGAAGAGATGACATCAAAATCCACAATTCGACCATGAGCAAAAGATTTACCTTTAAGGGAGTGAAATAGGTCAGAATTTGGGGTGGACCAGAAGTTTCGACGGTCAAGAAAGGCATTTTCATAATCGAACTTAAATTTCTTGGAAGACTCACCACACGCTTCATCTGCATGGTCACATTTACTGGAGGAACGAAGAGACAACGAATTTGCAGAGTTGTGAGGAGAGGAATCAGAGCCATCAGAGTTTATCTGAATAGGGGATGAGGCTTTACTTTTGTTCTTGTTTCTCGAGCTTTTGCGAGTGGAAAGAGAAGAATGTTTTTGTGTTTTGGCCATGGTTTGAAATGAGTAAAAAGAGAAGAAGGCTGTTGAGTGAAGAAGAATGGAAGGATGGACGGTTTTAATGGAGTTTTTGGGGATAATGAAAAGTCATGGAAGAGGAAAGGTTTATGGGGAAGTGGGAGACGTGGTGGAAGAATGAAAAGACGGTAGAAAAGAGGGAAAGGGGTAATGATGATATTTATGAGAAGGCGTGAATTGGGGAAAGTTTAGGAGGCGGTAATTAATGAAGGGACTGAAGCAATTCAGTGAAAGGAAAATCAAACAAGTTACCAAAAATAACGCAGCTATATAGGTTTATTAATAATTCCTAGAGATTCTCTAAGCATGCAAAATCTTTCCTCAAGTAAGGGTTTTGTAAAAATATCAGCAAGTTGATTTTCAGTGGAAACAAACTGTAATTCAATAGACCCTTTGATAACATGATCTCTAATAAAATGATGTTTAATATCTATATGCTTTGCTCTAGAATGATGCACAGGATTTTTAGACAGACATATAGCACTAGAATTATCACAGAAAATTTTAACAGGCTTAAATAATAGATCATAATCACTTAGTTGATGCACCATCCATAGGAGTTGAGCACAGCATTGCCCAACAGCAATATATTCAGCTTCAGTAGTAGAAAGGGAAACACATCCCTGTTTTTTGCTATGCCAAGAAATTAATGATTTTCCAAGTAGTTGACATGAACCACTTGTGCTCTTTCTATCATCTTTATCACTTGCAAAATCAGCATCAGAGAATCCTTCTAGTTTGAAGGGATTAGTTTTGGGATACCATAATCCATAGGAAATTGTTCCAAGTAAATATATAATTATTTGTTTTACAGCACTAAGATGAGATTCCTTAGGGGCTGACTGAAAACGAGCGCATTTGCAAACATTAAACATGATGTCCGGTCGACTAGCAGTAAGATACAGTAGAGAGCCTATCATTCCTCTATATTTAATTTCATCAACTGCTTTACCTGTATCATCTTTGTCAATGGAACATGTGGGACTCATAGGAGTTTTCATAGCTTTAGCATCACTTAAGCCAAATTTGTGAACAAGCTCCTTTGTATACTTACTTTGACAAATGAATATTCCTTTGTCAGATTGATGAATTTGAAGTCCCAAGAAAAATGTTAGTTTGCCCATCATACTCATTTCGAATTCACTTTGCATGAGATCAGAAAATTCCTTACACAAAAAGGGGTTAGAACTTCCAAAAATAATATCATCTACATAAATCTGTATAATTAGATTTCCAGAGGAAGATCTTTTAATGAAAAGTGTTGTATCAATCTTTCCTCTAGAGAATCCATGTTCCACTAAGAAGGTGCTTAGTCGATCATACCAAGCTCTAGGAGCTTGTTTAAGACCATATAAAGCCTTACTTAGCTTGAACACATGATATGGGAATTTGGGATTTTCAAAACCAGGTGGCTGTTTTACAAAGAGCTCTTCTTCAATAAATCCATTTAAGAAAGCACTTTTAACATCCATTTGAAATAGTTTAAAACCTTTAAAGGCAACATAAGTAAGAAAAATTCGAATAGATTCTAACCGTGCAACAGGAGCGAATGTTTCATCATAGTCGACTCCTTCCTGTTGTGAGTAGCCTTGGGCAACCAGTCGTGCTTTGTTTCTCACAACTTCGCCTGCTTCATTTAACTTGTTTCTGAAAACCCATTTTGTTCCTATTACTGATCCTTTTTCAGGCCTGGGAACTAGATTCCATACTTTATTCTTGTCAAACTGATCCAGTTCTTCTTTCATCGCCTTAATCCAATGATCATCCTTTAAAGCCTCATCTACTTTCTTTGGCTCGAGTTGAGATATGAGTGCCAAATTTGCATTATTTTTACAAGATGCTCGAGTCTTCATTCCTTCATTTATTTCCCCAATGACAAACTTTTTAGGATAATCAGGCTCACTCCTCCATTTGTTTGGAACAGGTCCAATTGTAAGATTAGTCGACTCATCAACAGAGGTAGTTTCTCTTAATGAGAGATTTTGATCAGTTGAAGGAGTAGTCATAGTGACTGAAGGTTGGCAAACATCTTCATCTGCAAATCTTTCTTTCTCGACCAAACGGTTAGTATCATAAAAAATAACATGAACAGATTCTTCAATAGATTTAGTGCGTTTATTGAAAATTCTATAGGATCTGCTATTATTTGAGTAGCCAACAAAAATACCTTCATCACTTCTAGGATCAAACTTACCAATGTTGTCCTTTCCATTATTGTGCACAAAACATTTGCACCCAAATGAGTGAAAATAACTAATATTGGGTTTCTTACCATTCCATAGCTCATAAGGGGTTTTCTTTAGAATAGGTCGAATCGGACACACATGTTCAATACATGACATCTTTTTATGCTTTTCTACCCAAAAGTGATGTTGTAGATCATGTTCTAAAATCATTGTTCTAGCCATGTCTTGTAAAGTTCTATTCTTTCTTTCAACGACACCATTTTGCTGAGGAGATCTTGGTGAGGAAAAATTATGAGCATAACCTTGTTCATTGCAGAAATCCTCAAAGGCCTTGTTTTCAAATTCTCCTCTCCATGATCACTCCTTATGGAAGTAATGTAGTATCCTTTGTCACGTTGAACTTTCTCACGGAAAAACTTAAAATTCTTTAGAGTATCATCCTTATGAGCAAGAAATATAACCAAGTAAAACGAGAGAAATCATCAACGATAACGAAAACATACCTTTTTCCTCCAATGCTAGCAGTTCTAGTAGGACCAACAAGGTCCATATGTAGAAGCTTCAATGGTTTAGAAGTGGATACAATATCTTTGGAATTAAAAGAACTTCTTGTTTGCTTACCTTTCTGACAAGCATCGCATATATGATCTTTTGAATAGTTTATTTTAGGCAGGCCTAAGACCAAATCGTGTTTGGCTAATTTTTCAATTGCTAGCATGTCTAAGTCTCTTGTGCCAAACCCAAGGATCTTCTCCCATTGAAGCCAAACAAATGTGTCCAGCTGGACTTTTAACAGAGTCAAGCACATACACATTTTTTGTTCTGCTGCCAGGAAGAATTTCTTTTCCAGTTTTGTCTTCTATGACACAGCCTGTCTTTTTGAATCTTACCTCTAAATCAGAATCACATAGCTGACTGATACTTAAGAGGTTATATTTGAGTCCTTCAACAAGATAAACATTAGTGATATCACAAGAATTATTAAAAGAAATAGTTCTTGTACCAATTACTGTTCCTGTTGAGTTGTCACCAAAAGTAACTAGTCCTCTATCAAAAGTGCGTGATTTGAACAAGCTTTTGTGCTTTGTTATGTGACTGGAACACGCACTATCTAGATACCTTTTCCCTTTTGATTTCTTCTTGTGGTGTTCCTGCAAAACAAGGTAGTTACTTTCTTTTAGGTACCCAAGCTTCCTTGGGTCCTTGAGAGTTAATGCTTTGATGATTGGTCTTGGGCTTCCATATCCAACTTGGAGAAGGTGTGTAGCGAAATCTACATTGAAGATATTTATGACCCGTTTTTCCACAGCAAAAACAATTTTGAAAAGAGTGTTTTTTTAGAGAATGACTGAGTAGTCAACTTATGAATGTTTCTTGGAGACTTCCTTTCAGTTGTTTGAAAGCTTTTATTAGACTGATCTGTCTCCTCATAATTGGTCGACACACCCTTAGATTTTTCAAAGGTATTACTATCACTGATAGGTCTTTTCCCAGTTGACTTGTTGTTACGAGTTAATTTGTTAGATCTAACATAGCTATGACTGGTGGACTTACGCAACCCATTAAGCTGCAATTTCAAGTCCTCAACTTCTTCTTGAAGAAGATCCCTTTCTATTTCAACTACTTCTAGTTTAAGTTCCCAGTCCCTTCTTTCTCTCTTAAGTTTCTTATACTCATTAAACACTCTATTTAAATCCTCAAGTGTTTGATCAAGCAATTCTTGAGTTTCACTACAGTTAGAACAGTGATAAGGTCTTACCTCGCTAGTTTCGCCAATTGCCATGAAGCAAATGTTCTCCATTCCTTCTTCATCATCTTCAGAGACTTCATCTTCACTCTAACCGCTGAATGCTCTTTGTTTTTGATAGTTTTTTGATGGTTTCCTTTTTGCCTCAGGGCATTCAGATGCAATGTGACCATATTTTCCACATTCGTAGCATTTTCCATCATTTCTTTGAACAGTGGAAGTTTTACCTTTTCTGAAATTTGAACTTCCTTTTCTATTGTTTCTAGATCTTCTCATGGCTTCAATCACATGCCTAGAAATCATGGCCACTTCTTCTTCCTTAAACTCATCATCAGATTCTTCAGCCTGAGATTTGAAGGCAACCATTTTCTTCTTTTCATCCTTCTGATATCTTTGAATATGGTTCTTTTCAAAAGCCATCAGATTTCCTCTTAGTTCGTCATAGGTAAAATTGTCCAGATTTCCATCTTCCAAAACAATCGCCTTGGTTTCCCAAGTCTTTGGTAGACTTCTGACAAGTTTTCTCTTTGTTGAGAATTGGTGTAAGTCAACTCAAGAGATTTAAGTTCATGATGATCTTGCTAAATTTGGTGAACATTGATTCAATGTTCTCATCATCCTTCATGCTAAAAGCTTCATAATCATGCCTTAGTGCATCAATTTTGGTTTCCCTCACTTTTGATGTTCCTTCATAAGTGACTTCAAGTTTATCCCACATTCTTTTGGTCTCACAGTTGGATATTTTGGCATACTCTTCTCCGTTGGATCACGATGCACAAAGCTATTGCTCTAGCATTTGTTGATAGAGTCTCCTGTTGTTCTTTAGTCACATCATGTGACTCCAGATCAATTTTTGTATTTGTATCCTTTGCATCCACATTTGGGATAGGCTTAGGTCCTTTCTTGATCACGATCCATGCTTGATAGTCTGTTGATTGCACAAAGATCTTGAACCTTTCTTTCCAATGACAGTAGTGTTCACCATTGAAGTAGGGTGGTCTTGTTGTGGAGTGCCCATCTTGTAAGATTGCTCCAGGAATTTGATATGCAGCCATTTGATCTTTTCTCACTTGCTGTTAAGCAATGAAGTGTGAGACCTTGCTCTGATACCAATTGAAAGTGCAAGGGGGGGGGGGGGGGGGGGGGGTGAATTGTAATTTTTTTGCTCAGACAGTCGACTAACTTGGAACCCTAGTCGACTATAAAGCAATGCAGTAATAAAAGTGCAGAAAGTAAATGACACCAAGTATTTTATACTGGTTCAGATTCAATGTGAATCCTAGTCCAGTCCCCTTGGGTTGCAAGGGTGTTCTCTGCAGCTCTTTGTAAGTGGATTGGTACAATGGTTTGTTTGAATGGAGTTCACTCCTGTCTACACTTAAACACTCGTGATCTTTTTGATACAATGCCTCACAAACTATACTATATCTCTCCTTTTTTTTTGTTTACACTATATCACTCAAGAATACAATGTTTGTGAAAAGTAAAGCAGAGAGCTTGAGAGTATGAGACCAAAGTATGTTTTTCTTCGTCTCTAGAGTCTTGAATATATAGTCTTCAAATCAACTAGCCGTTTAGACTCTTTTTCAGCAGAGATATCAACCCAAAAGAATTGATCCTTGTAAATTAGGAATATTGAGGATCCTAATTTCCAAAAATAAAGCAAGAGTTCATTAAGTCTGTAACATTTCTTTCCTTCTGTGGCATCACCCTTATTTGACAGATACTCGTTTCCTTGTGCGTCATTGATAGATAATCAATGTTGTACAACTGCCTTCCTTATGCGCCATTTGCCTTGTTGGAATGGTACTTGTTTCCTTGTATATGTAGATTTGATTTAATGCTTGAATCTCCATGATTGTCTTTGATTTGATTGCTTGAGTAAAATCTGATCCTTGTTCCAAAAATAAAATAGCTTATTTTCTTCGTGCCTTGAATTACTTTTCTTATGCAGCTGACTTGGGCTTGTACTCCTTTGCAACCGACTAAACTCTTTTTGCCCATTGGGCTTTTCTGTCCAATGGGTTTGGTTGAACCTTTGAGTATAGTACCTACACAACAATTTGTCATCATTAAAATCATAACACTAACAATTCACCGTAGAGGTGTTTCATGCCCTAGATTAGCTAGTTTAATGCAGTCCTTCACCTATTATTATCCTTTTAGTTGTAGTGTTACACAGATGAACATGGCACGAAGTTGGGGTTTGTGTACTTCAATTGCCAAAATTATATCTGTACATATTTGCACTAGTACTAGAAGGATTGCGACCACTCAAAAAAAAAAAAAAAAAAATAATAAAAAAATTGAATCCATACACGGACATGGTCCCTTAAATTTTGCCCGGCATATATGCTAAAACTCGTAACTACTGAATACTTAATTTCTACTAAAAATATGCCAATTAAACACCTTAAAAAATAATCAACCAGAAATATAAAACGTGTGGATCATATGTGGATTTGAAAAAAAAACACCAAGCAAGAAAAGACATGTCACAAGGGAGAAAAACTGAAGAATTTTTTTTTTTTCTTTTAAAAAGAAAAAAAAACACCAAGCAAGAAAAGACATGTCACAAGGGACAAAAACTGAAGAATTATTATTTATTTATTTTTTTAAAAGAGAGACTAAACGTATGGATTAAGTCTTGGAGCGACTCTCCGGCCATGTTCCACAAATATTCTTCGATGGTGCTTCTGATATCCCTGCTTTGTCTGCTAAAACAGAAAGGATAGACATTAGGAAAAGGGGGTAGGTTAGAGTTTAATTATTGCCATTTATAATATACTTTTTTACATAATTTTTAAATATATAAATTTTGTTTTTAAAAAATTTAAAATTTTTATGTTCGAATTCACAGTCAAAATTTAAAAATTTGAATATCTAAATTCCAACGGTCTCACATAGTTGAGATAGAAAGAATATATAATAATAATTGGGTTCACAATAAAAAACTAATAAATATTTAATGATATACATATTCAAGATATGGACAAAAGCAATTGATCAATCCACCTCAATTTGTAACTTATATGATAGATTCGTCCTTTAACGGGAGAGGATGTTTGAAATCAAATATTCAATAGGCACAAGTCAAAATTGAATAAATTTAGAGATAAAAAAACAACTATCACTTTTTTTTTAGTTACCTAAACTATCGAAGGTTAAAACCTAAACTATCACTATCTGATTTTGAAAACACAACTCAAATTATTCTTGAATGGCATGTGATCTAAACTCTCGATTTTATATAAAAATGTTGCCCAGTGTTATCCATGTGGATAAATAATGTCACAAAGGCACTTACATGGAAATTTTTTAAAAAAAAAAAACTATTTGTTTTGAAAAAACAAACTGAAAAATAATAACTTTTGTAAAAAAAAATTCAAAAAATTATAGAAATTAAAAAAAAAAGTTTAAAAAATGGAAAAGTTATTTTTTAAAAAAATAAATAAGAAAACTGATTATTTAGTTTTCACATTTTTTTTTTCAAATCAGCTTTTCCATTTTTTAAATCTTTTTTTTTTCTTTCTGATTTTCTAAACGTTTAGATATTTTTTTACAAATTTTTTAATTCATATTTGTTTAAAAAAATGCTGATTTTTTTTAAAAAAATAATGCAGTTTTTAAAAAAATATATATATAGTCACTTTTTTTATAAAAAAATATTATTTTTTAATTTCCATGTAGGTGCCACCATAGCATTACTTATGCCATGTGGACAATTTTTTAAAGAAAATTTCAGCTTCACTTGCCTTTTGGAAGCGAATTCACACATTTAGTTTAGGTGTGTTTTACAAACTAGATAGTGATAGTTTAGGTAGTTTTCTCAACTTTCTGATAATTTAGGTATGAAACTCAAAAAAAATGTTATAGTTGAGGTGTGTTTTTGACCCTTATCTCATAAATTTAAGAAGCCGCATATATTTAGTGTGGCAGAGTCACATTGAAGCAAAGGAGTTCATATGATACTTTGTTCAAATATTTACCTATTATACATGTATATTACAAGCTAAAAATAATAACATACATGGTAAACACAAAAATTGAATCCCTTTAATAAAAAATATAAGCTTGATTTAGTTTAATTTTATAAAAGTTGATCTGCTTAACGAAAACTCTCTTAGCTCCATCATTACTCATATATGTCCAACCAATATATATATAATATAAAGTTAGGTATAAACCGTGTGATGTAAGACCTGTAATTACGCCACCATTCCTATTTATCGTTTTTCTTCTTTTGGCTTTTATATTATTTTTCTCAATTACTAGTGAAATTGCTCGCGCTACACGCGGTCTTTAAAAATTTAGTTGCTATTGAAAAGTTAAAAATTTATTAAAAAGTTAGCAAATAAATATAAAATATGAGATATACATATGCAAAATATAAAATCAAATGATCAAATGTATAAGAAAAATACATATAAAAGAATAGAAGTGCACATAGTTCTCGAGAAACAATCCTTTCATAGGAAAGAGAAGCTAACATTTCATGTTATAGGAAAAACGAATATGTAACATAAGTATTCTAGCCTGTCCTTACTATTTATATTTTGCCCACAAATAATTTAATTATTAAAATTAATAACCATTATTTAGTTAATGTATTTAGAGGTAATTTTTATTCATAATAAGAGACATATTTAGCCCCAAAAGAAACAGAGAATTTTAGTCCAACAAAAGAAAGGCAATCTTAAATAAAAAGTAGTAATTAGAGGAAGATCAGAAACAGAAGAAAAGAATTACTACTTGTAATTGTTAAATAAAAACCACAAAAAGCCAATGCATTCATAGAAATCCCATATACAATAAGAAACAATTGAAAGCCGGGAAATTAATATAACAACATAATACAAATTATGTTCAGGAGAATAGGAAATAATCTTAAAATTGAAAGTCCAGAAATTAATAAAACGACAGAATGAAAATAATGTTCAGGGAAATAAGAAAGAATAGAATTTATCATCCTGTTATATTACATAAGATCATAGTTACATTAATATATAAAGATGTAGATTTAGTGGCCAAAATAATAGTCTGCATTTGTATTTTTTTTTTGTAAATCATTGAGTATTTGTTATCCTTTCACCGGCTAATTTGTACTTCAATCATTGCGTCGCGAAAGACCTTCTAAAGAAGTTGAAGAAATCCATACATCCACTCCCACCAGATTCCTTAATCGTAATAATCTACATCAATTGTCAAATAAGAAAGGAGTATACAGAGCTCCAGATTCTCCACTTTGCACAAAAAAGAAAAAGATGTCAAGCACAAAATCTTCTAGTTTCAAGTTTCTACATTCTTCCACAAAGCTATGAACCACACCTTTTACAATCAGAATTCTTGCCCGTGAAAGCATACAATATTACAGGAGGCATAGCATTCAAAAGGCTACAAGAAATATGTCATGTCAATTATTCAAGTTGTACTTAATTAAACACAAGATATATCCGTATATAAAGCCTTTTATAAATAAATCATCCGGTGTTTATAGATATTTGACAAAAACTATAAGAAGTCCTAAAACTACTCATGATTATCGAATTTCATGAGCCAAGAAAATCAATTTATGAAAAAAAGAAATTAAGTTACAAACGTACAAAATTGAAGAAATACCTTTTCACATCCAATTTTCCTTGAAATTGAATTAGAAATTGTCAAATATTTTATCCTAAAAGAAACCTTGTTCTCACACGAAGTTCAAAGGAAGCATCTATATATAATGTATTCTCCATATACATCTCTGCCTTTCTCTCCTCGTAGTAGAATTAACATTATCTACACAATAAGATCAGGAAACAAAAACTATAAATGCAGAGGTAAAAAATTTAACACTGTCAACCCATGTTTTTTTTCCAGACACCAAATCCAACCATGATCTTTAGTTTCTTGAGAATCCACAAAGAGATTGGAGAGAGCCAAAGTTATTTCCTTGCTTGCAGAGATTATGATACGGAACTGATTTACGGACAGATTAAAAAGAAAAAAGGACCAAGAAAAAAAAAAAGAAATCATAACTAACAAATTCATTAATTACAAATATGAAGATAAAACATGAGGGAAAAGAAAATTATGATAGATGGATTCGTTGAGTCATCTGAGATTTCTCATTTAACAGTCAAGCCAATGAAATGTATAGATTTCTTCACCACGCCATCTTCAAAAACTTCTATATCTAATGAACAGTAATTAAGGAGACTCTCCGATTTATTGACAAAACGAAAAGGAAAAAAAAAACGCATATGTTAAGTAAGAGGCGTCTCCTAGTATTAAGAAACGGTGGCTATATTTATTTTCCTTAATTGTAGTACAGCTACAATCCTGGAATGTTATACGTACTTTTATTTCCTAAATTATCATGGAGCTACAATGAAGCAATAATAAAGGAATACGTGGGCTTTATTCAATGCTCATATTTATTTTGTGACTTGATCACAACATTTATTGAATAAGTGGTATTTAGTACAATATTTATTTTGTGAGGCTTTTTTAAGCCATTTAATTAGTAAATTATGTTTAAAAAACCAAAAAAAGGAGAACAAAAATAAATAGCAATGAACGCCGAAGAGGTGCCACATTAATTTGAAAAGTCATCTACATAACTCACACTCCCTTCATCTTCATAACTTCTACTTTTAATTAGTATTAGAATTTTGACTGATTAGTAATATTCATAATTCTCAAGTCTTTTATATTCATAACCCCCTAATTATTTAATGTGTAAGTTTATGACACTTAATTGAAATCACCCCTACATGGTATTCTCAGTCCAATAAATGGAAGGTATTGTAGAACGGAGGAGGAGAGATCAAAAGCCTAAATGAAAAATATGCTGATGGAGAAGGAACTATCCCTTATGTCAGGTATTCAAATACTATTTTTAGCAAGTGTCTTGGTACTTTTAGCATGTGGTATCTTTGAGAAAGTTCAATTTTTCCATTAGAACTTCTGCAATTGATCATTCCCTTTTTTGTTTGTTTTTTACTAAAAATCCTTGAGAAGGATCATGATACCATAGTTTAGTCTAGAATATTTATACTTAATACTCTTTAATATATGTAAAATATATAGACTTTGTTGCTTAGATAAGCCAAATAATTCTATCAAAGTCTACTACCATTTTTATATTGTTGACAACAATTACACAAGAAGGTAGGGTTAGTTATTTTTCTATTTGGATTTTCATTTCTATTTTAGAATTTAACAAAAACTTTTATAATATATGTAGAATTCTATGTGTCTATGACTGTGTGTTGTATAAGGATGCTTTATATTATTTGGTGTCAATGTAAAGTTGGTCATTTTTTAGAGTTTGAATTATAATTGTTGTAATCTATTGTTCGGGTAATTAGCAATCCTGGGGAGATTATTCAAATGGTCACCGATTAAATTAGAGTACATTCGTTTTAGCTTCTTGAATGACATGAATGAAAGGGTTAAAAAATGATTGTAGTTTTTCCTTCCCTTTTATTTTTTTTTTCCTATTTAAGAATTTGGTTACATTATGTTTTGACAGTATAGTTTTTTCCCTCTTCAATTCATAATTATAGCATTATTTAACGTTTACATTTGCTTAGGGGTTATGAAAGACTTGAGAATTATGAATATTGCTAATTAATTGAGGAAAATGATATATTAAATAATTAGGGGATTATGAACATGAAAGACTTGAGAATTATGAATATTTCTAATTAATTAAGAGTAGAAGTTACGAAGATGAGAGGGTGTGAGTTATGGAGATGACTTCTTAAAATAAAATAATTGAGAAAAATGATATAAAAAGCCAAAAAAAAAGGAAAAATAAATAAATAAATGGACATAAAGCTACGCATAAAGTATGTGTATGTGGCACCTCTTTTTTGCCTGGATTGTTATTTATCCTTTTTATCAATTTTTGGGCCTTTTTGTTTTATTTTCAGCTCAAGATATTGCTTAAAATAAAAGAAAGACCCTCTACTAATTTCTTCCATTAATTTATTTATTATTAGAATTTACATGGATTTTACATTGTAGCACGATCGAAGAAACAAAAGCTTGAAATTTTGTTCTTATTCCTAAATATCATTTTATGGCTTCACAACTGATAATTACTATTTTTCTTATCTTATTCCCTAGTCTAATGTAATTGTCCCCTCAAATGCTTTATGCTTTTCCTTTTACACGACATGTTTTTCTTTTGAGCTTATGCCTTCTGGTATTTAATTTAATTTGATTATAAGCAAGGATCAGAAAGAGATAGAAAAGGCAGATGAAATTGATAATTATAAGAAGTTAGAAACATTCTTCTCTTTTTTTTTTCTTTTTTTTTTTCTTTTGTATGTTTGTTACGTAATAAGAATTATATTCAATGTTTTCAAATTTTTACTAGGCATGACAAAGACAAGATATTAAAATGCATGATCTTGCTTATTCTTATACATATCATTTTCCAATCTTTCTAAGGTTTGGTGATATTGAATTTTCGGATATAAGTGATGCAACAAAATTTGCATATCACTAAAATGTAAGAATAAGCCATTTTTATCTGTTTTGCAGCAATAATTTTAATGCCTTAGTGTCATTCTCTGTGTCAGCCTACATCTATAAATGTGCTTTTATTTTTTCCCCCTTTTAATTTTGCTAATTGGAAGGTGATTATCATTCCTTCCTCTTAAAATTTTTTACTTTTATGCTTATGGGGTTGTAATTTTTTTTATTTTTTTTTGAAACTTTGATCATTCTCAGCTCTTCAACAATGTGCGTATGGATTGTAAATGTTTGAAAGTTTAATCTTTTCAATTCTTTCATATTGCTGTTATGGGTTGTACGGTTTTCAATTTTGAACTTCTTATTTTTTTGTTTCAGGTAAATGTAGTCAAAGAGAGTGTTGAGGTTAACAAACAAGGGGTAGGTTAGGTTCTTATTTCCTTTTCAATTCCTCCTCTGTGTTTCTTTCTTCTTCATTTTTTCAGTAAGTCCATGAATTTCATGTATTTCACTGTTCTACTATTGACACATTGACATAGTCAAATTTCATTTTTTTTTTTTTTGGTAGAAACAAACTTAAACTTTAAGTTAAATGTTGGAATTAATGTCTACCATGAACATATATTTTCTTATTATTTTTAAGTTAATAAAATGATGTATTTTTATAACACGTGAAGGGCGAATAAATTCACTAGTTATAATAATTTAAAAAAAAAATCTGGAAAGATGAATTGCATTAATGACTTAACGTGGAGCTGACGTGGGGAGAACATCCAAGGCTTATTGTCGGTAGAGTCTGATAGAGTATAGTTTTCTATAATATAACGTGACTAAATGGAATGCCAGCTGTCTTTTCTCTTAGGATCCTTTTCACAAAACATAAAATTCAAATGTTCGAAAATGTCAAAATGGAGTGACATGGATTGATTAATTTGATGCATGTGCTATTGTACAACTATAGATTTTCAAAAGATCTTGCGGCTTGATGATAAGATAATCAAATCTTTTGAAAAGCAAATGAAAAAGATGATGTTCTAAAAATTATTAACTCGTAGTTCTATTTGCAATTTCACGAACTATAAAGTTCAAGAATTGCTTGAACTTCAACAACTACAATTTCTATATTATCCGAAAGCACTTAATCAACACACATCATCCTCAAAACAAAATTTTCATGCAGTAATATTATTTTAACAAGTTCATAACATGTTTCAAGTCATAACTAATAATGGCACTCATACTTAAATTTTGATATTCTCTTGTATAGTATTGTTTGAGCCGTTAAGAAATACAAGAAAAATGGATTAGCTAATGTTTAATTTTAAATAAAACTTCATCGAGTTCAGCCTTAAAACTCAATAATATATTGTGGAATAAAAACTCATTAATCATCTATTTTTGCTCTATCGTTTTAAAAGTTTAAAACATACTCATTTTGAATATAATATTTTTATCTAGATTTCATTATTTTGAATAATAACATACTGTTTGTTAAAAACTAGAAATTCCTCCATATATTCTATTTTATATGATGATATACGTTATTAGGCACAAAATTTAAATATGAATTTCATATTTCATTACTGAGCAAGAAATATTAAAGTAATGAAAATATCACATCATCAAAAAAGGATCAGAGCTAGTAATTAGCATGCACCATATAAGGACAAGATCATTGAAACTTATCCATAAATCTTACGACAGAAAGGATAACCCCTTCTCTGTTGTTCTTTCCAGATAATATTGCCACAAATTTTGTCACGCCTGTTTTTTTTCCCAGCAACCCAACAATAACATAATCTTCTCAAAAGTTCGAAGTCAGTATACATACTACTTATTAGATCTTACAATGTGCGATGCAAAATACACAGAAGTTGAAGGCGCGATTGTGGGCTCTCATTTGTCCCAAAGGAAAATTACTCAGGGAAAAAACAAAATCTTGAAATAGGTTGAGATTATGGCATTATGCATTGAGGATAAAATTGATCAACCATCAACGTGTCGTGAGGTGAATGAAGTTTCTCATTTTCAACCAAAATATCGATCAAAACATTGGAATATAATAATATTTTGGTAAGAAACGCTTTTTCCTCGAGCAACACTTACACGATTGAACTAAATTAGTAAATTTAGATACCAAAAGAAAAAAGAATGTCATTTGACCCAAAGGAAAATTACTCAGGAAAAAAACAAAAGCTTGAATTAGGTTGAGATTATGCATCGAGGATAAAATTGATCAATTACCAATGTGTCATGAGATGAATGAAATTTCTCATTTTCAAATAAAAATATCGATTTCAAACCATTGGAATATGATTACATTTTGATACGAAACGCTTTCTCCTCGAGCAACACTTACACGATATTGAATTATATAGTAAATTTTAGATTTTTTTTTTTTTAAATTGTCATTTGTCCCAAAGGAAAATTACTCAGGAAAAAACCAATATCTTGAAGTAGGTTGGGATTATGACACTATGCATCAAGGATAAAATTGATCAACCATCAACGTGTCATGAGATGAATGAATTTATCTTTTTAAACTAAAAATATCAATTTCAAACAATTGGAATATAATAACATTTTGGTAAGAAACGCTTTTTCCTCGACTAACACTTGCACGATACTGAACTAAATTAGTAAATTTTAGATACCAAAAGAAAAAAGAATGTCATTTGTCCCAAAGGAAAATTACTCAGGAAAAAACAAAATTTTGAAGTAGGTTGAGATTATGCATCGAGGATAAAATTGATCAACCGCCAACGTGTCATGAGATGAATGAAATTTCTCATTTTCAACTAAAAATATCGATTTCAAACCATTGGAATATGATTACATTTTGGTAAGAAACGCTTTCTCCTCTAGCAACACTTCACGATATTGAATTAAATTAGTAAATTTTAGCTACCAAAAGAAAGAAAAAAATGTCATTTATCTTACATGAAAATTACTCTGGAAAGAAACAGTATCTTGAAGTAGGTTGAGATTATGGTTATGCATCGAGGATAAAATTGATCAAGCATCAACGTGTTCATTTATCTTTTTAAACTAAAAATATCGATTTCAAACCATTGGAATATAATAACATTTTGGTAAGAAACGCTTTTTCCTCGAGCAACACTTACACGATCTTTTTGAACTAAATCAGTTAAATTATTAAATTTCAGATACCAAAAGAAAAAAGAATGTCATTTGTCACAAAGGAAAATTACTCAGAAAAAAAATAAAATCTTGAAGTAGGTGGAGACTATGTAGCGAGATAAGATAGATAAACCATTGACGTGTCATGAGATGAAAAAAATGTCTCATTTTCAACTAAAAATATCGATTTCAAACCATTAAAATATAATAACATTTTGGTAAGAAACGCTTTTTCCTCGATCAACACTTACACGATATTGAACTAAGTTAGTTAGATTAGCAAAATTTAGATGTCAAACGAAAAAAAGAAAAAGAAAAAGAAAAATAATGTTTTGTCACAAAGGAAAATTACCGAAGAAAAGAACAAAATCTTGAAATAGGAGGAGACTATGCAACGAGGATAAGATTGATTAATCATCAACGAGTTGTGAGATGAATGAAATTTCACATTTTCAATAAAAATATCAATTTCAAACCATTGAAATATAATACTAACATTTAGTAAGAAACACTTCTTTCTCGAGCAACACTTACACGATCAAATTAAATTAATTAGATTAGTAAACTTTAGATACCAAAAAAAGAAAAAAGAAAAGATAAGACTAATTTATTCCACTTTCTTGAATACATGGCTGTCAAAATGCGGCGAGGGTTGCCACATTTTGGAAAGACTATGCAGCGAGGGTAAGATTGATCATCAACCATCAACGTATCGTGAGATGAATGAAATTTCTCATTTTCACCTAAAAATATCAACTTCAAACCATCAAAAATTTGGAACTTAACAACATTTGGTAAAAAACGCTATTTTCGTCGAGCAACACTTACACGATACTAAATTAAAGTAGTTAGATTAGTAAATTTTAGATACCAGAAAAGAAAAGAGAAAATATAAGATGAATTTATTCCACTTTCTTGAATAGTGGCAAAAGTGTGGCTGTCAAAATGGCGGCCAGGGTCGCCACTTGGCTGAACTTGAATCTGTTGGCATAATTATGTCGTGGGAAAATGATTGGTTCGTTTCACGTAGACGGATTTTTTTCTTGCAACAAACTTGGAACATTCAATTCCTAGTGTTAACTAAAGAGTTTTGCCAACCCCACCATTTGTTTAGCTCACTTTTCCTCACGAGTTTCCTTTGTACTCCACCACCACTTAATCACTAATAAGTGAGGTTAGGTCTATTTTTACAGTCACAAAGATAGACTCAATTTTCCTTTATTAGTTAGTGACAGAGGCTTTCTATATCTGTCCTTAAACTTTGCGAAATGATTTAAAATTGCCCTACTTGCACATTCATTAGAAATGATCCAAATTTCAGTGTTTAGGTCGTCGTTTCATTCTTTTTAATCATTACCACCGTAACAATCGGCTTTCTCCACTAGAAAAATAGAAATTCAAAATCATTATTACTCCACCACCACTTAATCCAATGACATTCATAAAAATCACAAACAAAAGTTCCGTACAGAAATCACTTCATTTAAACTATTCTCTGTCATCTCACCTACATTTTTATCACTTTTCCTAGTGATCATTTTACCTCCACTGAAATACTACCGTCCATCAACTACTATAACCCCACCTTGATCGCCACAATACTATTGCAATTGACTTAGCTGAAAATGTGCATATGAGTTTGATTTTTAATCTATTCTAGTATTCTTTATGAACTTTAACTTTCTTCTTGGGAATCAACAAAACAGATAGTAGGTTATTAATTTGAACAAGTGCTAGAGTGTAGTCTCCACTTATATATTTAGTTCATTAATGGAATCGTCATCCTCAATTTCATCAGCATAAAATGCAACATTATTAGGTATTAGGAGAAACGTAAGTGCATAACTTGTGAATCTCATAGAGATGAGTCATTGATCGAACGGCAATAGAACAACAAGAGAGAAAGCTCTGTCACTATATTGGCACAACAATGGAACTTTAAGGCTTACATATAAACTAAATTAATACAAATAGGAGAAAGGGAGGTCCTAGCTAGGTTAGTTGGTATTTGCTGTATGAAAAATATAGATGAACGCATTAATAATGATCAATTTATTTTGGGTGTAATGTATTCTTCATTTTATTAAAAGTATTCCTAGGTCCTTGGCTTTACATGCTTTATTCCGCAGCATATATCCAGATTCCTTCCATTGCTTTCTAAACAACGTAACATCAAAATCAAGAATTTGATAAAGTTTATGTTCTTCTCCATGTTTATTTTTGGGAAATGATGTAGACGAGTATTGGAGTCGCGCCAAATCCCCCTTCATCTCAAGCAATAGCCTGGTTGAATGGTTTTTGCTAAAAAAAAAAAGAAGGCAGATAGCATCAAAACTTGGTGTCCTTATCTTGACAGGCTCGGTTTCTTCAAGTAGAATTGTAAACTAACGTGGAATAACCGCCTAATCAACGAATATCACTCCATTTCCCTCTATTCTTAGAAATAAATGACAAAGAGTGATCAATAAGAACTACTCTTCAAGTAACACCAAATTTGTTGAACTTTATATTTTCTCTTTGTGAGGGGTGAATGTATATAGTTTTTCCGTGTAATATTGAACTTTATATTTCGTGTCCCTTTGGGGATCCCTATTTTCTCGAAGATAATCTGCTCTGGGTTAGAGCAACAAGAACCTAATTAGGAAAAGCGTATTTCACGGCTAATTGAACACACAACCATGTTTCCTAGAGAACTCTTCTGTTGTGTTGAAGTGGTGTTGTTAGATTTTATTCTCGTAAAAGGAGTGAAAATTTGGGGGGGGAAAATCTGAAAATATTTAATTTAATAGGAAATTTAAATTATTGATGGTTCTTTCAATTGGATGGTATTATGTATCATCTACCACCAATGAACCGGTAGAATATTGTGATCTCTCATCTTGTCGTTCACTATGAAGAGTTTATCTCAATATTACTCAAATTAGATATTGGTTCTTACAAACTCATGTAAGAGTATTCCAAGTTTAAAAAGGGATAATAAAAAATAAAAACCATACACCATAGCCATGTATATTTATCTCGTATCCAATTTAAATATAGTGATATGGTGATTTGAAACTCGCAAAAAAGTGATAGTTCACTTTGTTTTACACCATTAACTCTTAAATTTATGACTTGGAACATATTGTAATATTGTTCCATAGTAAAATTTGCCCGGACAAAAGATGAGCACCGACGGAGTTAAAGAGAAAGCAAAGGGATTCAATTGAATCCTCTTGACCTAAAGATTATATTATACTGTATAAATAGATAAAATTATTTTTACCATTTTATATAAATTGTTAAATTTCCTTAACATAAAGAAAAATTCTAATATAATGGCAAGGGGAATTCAAGTCTTATTTTAAGTTGCAAGTCCAAATCCTACGTGCGACACTATGGAGCCGTATGGACATGGTTTCAAATCATGGTTTCAAATCATGTTTGGGCATGTAATTTGGATATTTTAAGTTGTATTTTCTCTTATAGACATAAAAACCTCAAAAGTTGTGAAAACTATCAAAACATTCTCAATTCATATACAATCTTACCAAATGGGCAAGTCATAGTTCATAACAAAATTAATATGTTATTAGAAGGCCTTTCTAAAAAATACAACATCGATCAAACTTTAGTTTAATAAAAACGAAAATTTAACATGAATAGTAATGTAACTACTCTTAAATATAATCCTCCCACATGGTAGGCATAATTAAAGGTTGGTGGAAGTTAATGAGGTTGGTAAATGGTTGGTGGGAGTAATTATTAAAAATATTTACCAACTTATGTTTTTTTTTTTTATAAAATATAAAAACATTACGTTAAGTTTTATAAAAATTTAAAAAATTTTATAAATTGCATAATTTGGATGATCTGGGATCAAACCGCATGTCCAAACGCCTACTATATACTACATGTTTTTTTTTTTTTTTTCTTGTAACGAAATTCCTTGATCTGTCATTAGAGATGAGTTCCTTTTGTCTTGCATGTATTATATTTTAATGAATTCCCAGTGCAGTGGTTCAATAATGATGTGGAATCAAATGGGAATGACTGCGCCACTTCTCAATTGGACACATAAGTGAGAGCACCTCCACTCTTAGCATTTCGAATTTTTCCTCAACATGAAAGAAGAGCATATTCCTTCTATCCCAATTTATGCGAAAGAGCTTGAAATACAAGGGTGAAAATATTTAAGTTTAACTATAAATTTGAATATCCTATAAAAATAAAATTAACTTATTTAAAAACTACATAAAAACATTTTAAGTTAATATAGCTAATGATTCAAAATTAAAAAATTATAATTAAATTAAAGAAAAAAATTGACTCCCCAAATAATAATACTTCGAATAAAATGTGACAGGAAGGAATACAAGCAACACCTACCTTTACAAGTTTGACAATGATAAAATAGCTTGGACACGTGAAATAAAAATAGAAAATAAGCTTTTAGCCGTGTGGTGGAGTCAAAGTATTTGACTTAACATCATTGTCCAATAGCATTGGGTCACGTTAAAGTGAGTACCACTTCATGTCAACGTGGCAGGAATATGCTCCTCCACAATTAAGCACAGTGGGTTTAATGTGACCAAAAGTAATCGTAAACCATGACCTAATCCAATGCGTAAGTCTTCCTTATTATTGGTAGCTAGAGCCATAAAAAGGCATTGAAGCCCATAAAAGTGCTTTTAAAAAAAATCTTGTTTTGAGACTTGTTATTAATATTTGACTAATTAATTTGAAGTGTATTTTTTGTTAATTAATAATTCTTTGTTCATTTTTATTTGTTTATTTTTAACTTTGCATGCTCCTTAAGAATTAAAAAACTGAAGTATATATTTACGATAATATTCATATTAATTTAATGTATAGTCTCAATAAACTTGCAAAAGAATTGAATAATTAACGTCAGGGGTAAAACAAGAAAAAATAAAGTTTGTATTTCTCTTGATATGTTAAAGTGGAGAAGTAAAATTGAAAATTTATTTTTGATATAGTGGACAAGTAAAAGTGAACAACGGGGGAGTATTATTAGAGCACTATTTTAAGCTTAACCGTTGTCATAAAAGGGCTTCTGGAAAAAGTTACTTTTTTTTACTTTTGAAAAACTATCTCTGCTGCTACTTAAATACTTATTTTCCCCCCTAAAAGGGTCAAACACCTTAACATTCTAAAATAAGAACTTTGTCTCCATAGCTTGGCCAAACAAAGTACTAATCAAATTCAATCCTACTCACACGGGCAATAAATTTTTAGGAAAAAGTTGAATCTTTAACCGTTCGTCAAAAATATTTATAGTCACTAATCAATATCATATATTATACATTAATTATAAAATTTTCGGCTATTTTTTAGACATACGACTATTTAAGTTATTTTCTTAAAATTTTATCAGCTTAACTCATCATTTTCTTTTTGGTTTCTCACCTGGTGTCCGGTATTCCTTTTGTGTCCGACTAATTCAATATATTCGCGCCAGTAAGTCTCACTTTGGGAGGATAAGCGCTCCATACAAAGGCGACTCGATACACAAGGCTCGAACTCGAGATCTTTGGTTAATGATCGATGAAGGAGCACTTACCACCCCACTACAACGTTTAACTCATCATTTGAAAGACTTCAGGATGTTAGCTAACATGGAATGGATTAAACATACTAAATTCTACCTATATGTGAAAATAGAAAAATAGTTGCTAGCTAGTAGAGATGCATTTTTCGTATTAGGACATGATCCTCTTGTTATGAAAATACTAAAAGAAAAACCAATAGACTTAAAATTTTGATAAGTCTGAGTTATTAAAAGGGGTCAAGATAATTATGTCTACAGTAGTATTACTTTGCTATTACTGGCAGTCTGGCACTATCGATTTGTTGATCTAAAAAGTCTCAACTCAAGCAATATTGTTTCAACAGCTACAGTTGTAGTTTATAACTGAAAAAAATTAATGATTGATGGGGAAAAAAGAACATTTTAAGCAACTATCTTCTTATACTTGCAATTAGATCTTTTAACCTTTGTTTAAAAAGAAAAAAAGGTATCATATTTTGTTTTGGGTCATCCTAAAATGATCTCCAACGAGGATCTGTTGTCTAATATTTTTAACTTTCCAGATAAAATTTTATTAATTTCAAAATAATTTGAACCCTGTTACCTCCAATAATACCATAAATTAAAATCTAAAATTATCTTACAAAAGTTTATGCAAATAAAAAAGGGACTAGCAAACTGGAACAGGAGAGCTTTTTGTAAGATACAAAGAGCGCAACTTAAAAAGATGGTACTGAAATATTCAGTTATTTTTCATCATTAATCAAAAAGAAAAGGGCAATATTAATTGAAACAGCACATTCTCTGACAGAGAAGTAGCCAATTATATGAGTTAGGTAGATATTAAAAGACAGTGTTGACGCTATTGAGAGTAGGGGTGGGCGTTCGGTTTTTCGATTCAGTTTTATCAAATTTTGGTTTAATTATTTCGGGTTCGGTTTTTTGAAGGTGGACACCGAACACCGAACCAAACTAGTTCGGTTTCAGTTTTTTAAAGTTTGGTTCAGTTCGATTTCGATTTTTTTGATATAATATTAGAAGAGATTCCATTGACACTAATTCATATTTTCAAAAGCAATAAAACATAACATTGATAAATTGAAATCAAAATCAAGCAAGCAAGGATACGAAAACTATAATCATGACATAGGATTACTAGGTGTTATATACATACGATAAGAATAATTAAGAAAACACATAAAGGACATATATTAATCCTAAAAGAGCATCCTGAATTCCTTTCTTTATTAAGGATATTTGATTTTTTCGATTGAAGTGGAAAATTAGGGATACAAATGCAAAGAGGACTTATTACAATTGGGTTTTTTGCTTTAAACTTAATAGGCTGGACTATTTTAATTTTTTTTTTGGGTAATGTATTAAATTTCGGTGCGCGTTCGGTTTTCGGTTTTGGTTTATCGATCTTCGGTTCGGTTATTTCGGTTTCGATTTTTTTTACGGCGGACACAAACACCGAACCAAACTAGTTCGGTTCGGTTCGATTTGTTGAAGTTTCGATTCGGTTCAGTTTAATTTTTTGGTTTTCGATATTTATGCCCAGCTAACTAAGAGTGATAGTCAAAGAGAGTAAGAATAACCCAATGCGTGCAAGCCAAAGAGTAAGTTTTAAAACTAAAATTTGTGATAGATTTCAACAGAAGTCTTGTTCCAACTTTAATGAGTCAATTTATCTTAACTTCCTTAATTTTTTAAATTAAATTTTAACGAAAATAATCACCTATTCATTTTTATATAGGACGGAGAACCCTACTGACCCTAAAGTCAATAATCAAATTAGGATACTGATTACCAAACTGTCAAAAAAGTCAAGGCATGTGACCTGAATAAGCTTGGATCACATAACACTTCGTAAAAATAAAAAAAAAATAAAAAATAAAAAACTTAAATAGATTGTATTTACACAATGAGTCAAACTCTTGTCAGTGGATTCAAACATACAACCTCGTTTTGGTATTAAAACATCATGATTGCTTAGACTAAGAAGCATATGTAGTAGTAAATTTTCGCTCATTGTAAAGAAATATTACTAGACCAAATTAGGAAATTTGTAGAGAAAAATTAGGACTAATTATTAGGAAATTTGTAGGGAAAAACTTGTTAAGAACAATTATATTAACGTATATTCGATGAGTTGCATTATTGATCTTATTTCTTTTTCCACAATTTTTTCATTTGATTATTTATTTAAATATCGTCACTGTGATGGTAATTATACGTACGTCACGACTAGGAAACCATAGTTCCAGCCTTCTCTAGTTAGAGAGAAACCAAACAATATCTCAAAAAGCTAATAGTACTTAGTAGTATAAATTTAACTTCAGAGAAGTCATAAGATAATAAAATTAAAAAAAGTGGGGCCCACGTTGTTTTGTCAGCTTAAAAAAGTAATGTTGGTCAAGTCAATCCCTGAATGTACCTCCACCACACTGAGCTTCACTCCAAATCGAAGTTTTTGCACGGGTTCCCTTTCCAACGCACTAGTCTTTAATTTTTACTCTTCTTATCTGTGGTCAATTTTTTTTCCTAGTACTCATTTATTGCAGAAATATCCAAAGCTTTCGCTCGACATAAGTAACATTTATCTCGAGAAACTGAATTTTTGTTTTGCTTAGCATAAATTCGGTAGGAATTAAATTCTCTCGAGATAAGTTCTGTTTTTATAAAGTTTAATGTGGAGTTTAAAATTTTGCCGTGTCCGACATAACTTGTGTGATATAATCTAAATTATACAGAATAAAATATAAAATTATGCCGCGCGAAAAATGTTGAAGGACAAAAAAACTATTCCCTTCGTTCCATTTTATATGAAGGTGTTTGACTAGTACAAAATTTAAAAAATAAAGGAAGATTTTTAAACCTTGTGATTGAAAACAAAGTATAAAAATTTGTAGGATTAGAAATCATTTCATATAAACCTAAAGTTCAATTTTACCGAATATAGAAAGGTATTTCTTTTTATGAATATTAAAAATGAAGAATTCGGCAGAATACGCCTTTATTTTAAAATTAACAATTTTATCTTCGCTTATCATGATTTTTGAAGCTCGGTTCGATAGAAAAAAGTGTAAAGATTTACCTATAAAGAACCAGCCTATTCGGATTCAATACTCCTCCGTCTCGCAAATATTTATAGAGTAGTTCTTAAAAATATCAGTTCTTCAAATTATTTATTTTAGGAGCTTAAAGACAATTAATTAGTTTTTTCTCATTTTATCTTTAGTAGGATTTTGTTATTAGTATAGTTCAAATATAAATAAAGTAAACATTTAATGGATAGAGATTATAATTTAGATATAAATAAGAGTAAAATAAGTAAAAATATTCCTTCTAATTAATTATTTTTAAGGAGCGAGTACACAAATGCCCTGGAAAATCAAATGCTCCTTCCCTCATATCAGTATTTCCGCGTAGTTTCTGTTTTACCACTCTCATCCAAAACTCCATACGTAAGCAGTGACAATATCCCACCCATTTTGGTTATCAACACCACCACCACCCCCACTTCAATTCGTTGACACGTGTCCACCTTATTTTATTGCATATTTAATTATTTTTTCCTGACATTATCACCCCCACGTTTATTCTAGAACCCGCCGTCTTCTTTAGCCACGTGTCCTTCACAACTCCTATATATTCCCTTCTTCCTCTTGAGTCTACGTTTCAACTTTCAAAGCACCTCTCTTAATATAATCATCATCGGTATTTACACATTCCACACAAGAGAAAAATAAATTATTGCAAATCAGAGCAATTCAAATCAAATTATTACAAAAAAGAAAATGGGAGGGATGGAATTGCAATTTCCAGCTGGATTTAGATTCCATCCAACTGATGAAGAGCTTGTGATGCACTATCTATGTCGAAAATGTGCGGCACAGCCCATTGCTGTTCCCATTATAGCTGAAATTGATTTGTACAAGTACAACCCATGGGATCTTCCTGGTAATTTTCTGCAATTTATTCACTCTGTTCTAAAATTAAAGAAATTTGGTTTCTGATAGTTGAAAACAGGGGCGGCCGAATTTACATATGTAAATTACGGGGCACGGGAACCCATACTCTACCCGTAAAAATATATATTTTATGTACGATATTTTTTAGAATTGATATATCCCTCTGTCACTTTTCGCTTCTGACATTTAAACTGTATAAATTTTGATTAATATTTATTAATCGATACGAGAAAAGTTGTAACTTATATTACTACTTTTTGTGCAGTCTTAAAAATATTATATTAATTTAATCTAATTTAGCTTTAAAATTTAATCAAATACGAGAAGTATTACATATATTGCAAGAGAGGAAGTAATATTAAATGCTGACACTCTAAGAAAGCTGAATAGTATATCTAATTGAATGCTGAGTTATTTATTCAGAAAGATTAGGAAGCAATTCCACTTGCTTTTTTTTTTTAACTTTTTTTCTCTAGAAATTCTAAATTCACTTCTGATAAAAAATTCTAATAATGAAGAATTTATTGTTTCAGATTTGGCGTTGTATGGGGAGAAAGAGTGGTACTTCTTTTCACCGCGAGATCGAAAGTATCCAAACGGGTCACGCCCGAATCGAGCTGCAGGAAACGGGTACTGGAAAGCGACAGGTGCGGATAAGCCAATTGGTCGTCCGAAGGCGATGGGAATTAAGAAAGCATTGGTATTTTACGCAGGCAAAGCTCCCAAAGGAGAAAAGACTAATTGGATTATGCACGAATATCGCCTTGCTCATGTCGATCGATCTGCTCGTAACAAGAATAATAGTTTAAGGGTGAGTAAATTAACCGAATTAGACTTATGATTGAGTGGAATTTAACTTTCTTATTATGGAAAATTATTACTCCCTTATTACAATTCTTTCCCTTTTAGTTTTGTCATAAAATGTCACTTATAATTAAAAATAATTTTACTTTAAAATTCCTTTTTATTCATTTATAGTTATATAAATATCTAAGGTTTGTTCTAATCGTATATGTCAAAGTATTCTTTTCCTTTTTAAACATTGTGTCAAGTCAAACATATAAATTGAGACAAATTGAGACAGACGAGTATATTTTTCGCTCTTATCTCCAATGTGAGAGAGCAATTGAGAGTGATTTAAATGAGATAATGAACTATCCTTTTTTGCTAGTTTGACACTTCAACTATCATGTTTTCCTTTTCCCAACTTAACTATCACAGTCAATGTATTAAATATACTTTAATTATCCATTGTTTTCTTTTCCTACAGGAAAATTTAAATTCTATCTGATAGAAAAAGGAACAGTTGAAAATTGAATTTATATTTTAATACATAGGTAGTGATAATTTAAATAGAAAAAAGGGAACAATTAATAGTTAGCGGGGTGAAAGTCGTGAAAAAAGTGATAATTGATTTATGTTTTTTACCACTAACTCTTTAATTGAAACTTTTTTGACGGTTGTGATTTGATCCTTTTGACTGATCGAACGGCTTTTTTGCCCTTTTTCTTTTTGACAGCTGGATGATTGGGTGTTATGTCGAATATACAATAAGAAGGGTACAATCGAGAAGAAACAATTCAATCCTCAAAAAACAAATATCGGAATGTCGCCACCTGCAAGCGAAATAGATATGAAGCCAAAAATTCTTCCATTTCCAGTCTCAACAAGACCACCGATAACGTCACAGCAGGTGTACAATGATTTCATGCACTTCGATTCATCAGATTCTCTCCCTAAACTTCACGCTGATTCAAGCTGTTCAGAACACGTGCCTTCGATGGAGGTCACGTGCGAGAGGGAAGTTCAAAGCGAACCGAAATTAAGCGAATGGGAGAAAACAATAGCCCTTGATTTTCCGTTTAATTACACTGATGCCACCGCGGATAACAGCTTACAGAGCTGTTATGAGATGTCGCCACTTCAGGATATGTTCATGTACCTGCAAAATCCCTTTTGAGAAATAGCCAAGGATGATGGTTGATTTACAAGAATAGCCTTCAGGAAGGCAGGAATTTTTTCCTTAATGGTCAAAAGTTTGAGATTGCACATTTACGAGGTTATTGGGTGTAATTTGTTGGAGTGATGAAGTAAGTGGGGGTCCCTGCTTCAATTTTTTGTCGCACGTGCAAAAGAGACCGAGGTCAATGACAGGGCATGTGCGGATGTTTGTACAACGTTTGGCTCTTCTTTTGCTTTCACATTGGTGATTGCTTTAGAAAAAGAAAAGAAAAAAATTGGTGTATATTGTTAAAAAAAACGAAGAAGAAGAAGTTGTAGAATCGTATATTTATTGTATTTTTTATTAGAATACATTAAGTATAACAGTTTTGGATGTACTCCCAATGGGAATTTGTCATTGTCATCGTAGTAAGTGATCTCGTTGACTTATTGGACTAGCTAGATTGTACGAACATGCCCTTTCCGTTTCAATTTATGTTAATTTATTTTTTTATTAATTCATGCTAAAAAAAATAATTTCTTTTTGTACTTGAAAATAATTTGTCTTTATACAATTTATATTCACATAAAATACATGTGATTCGTTTAACATTAAATTTAAAAATCTTCTCTTTTTTTCTAAATTTCGTATTCAATTAAATGGGTTCTATATAAATTGAAATGGGAAAGTAGTTTCTTTGTTTTAAGAGTACACGGTAGGATATGATTTCAAAATGCCGTTGTTATATACCTTTCAATATCCAGCTAATGATCATGATATCATTTCATCTCTACCATTGTCGACGAAGAAATTAATTGACACGTGGTTTGTTGGAAAACCTATTAGTACTATGTTAGATGGTGCACTGACAGGGAATACCTTGAATGCAACAAGGGGTGGCAAATGGCTGGGTGGGATTGGATTTGGGGCATGTTGAAAATGATTTGAATAAAAATGGATTGAGTTTCAGCCCGCTCATATTTCATGTTGATAAACTATGGGTTGGGTGGTAAATGGGTGAATTAGTTATGGATTAGCCCATATTATATAAGTGTAATATTTTTTTAATTATTTTTTAGATATTTTTTACGCTAAGCTGGAGGATTGGAGACAGACGCCGGAGTCTAACGGATTCAAGTTGAGTAGGATCAAAACGGAGTACTTGGAGTGCAAATTTAGTGATGTACCACATGAGGCTGACGTGGAAGTGAGGCTTGGTACCTAGGTCATCCAAAAGAAAGAGAGTTTCGAGTATCTTGGGTCTATTATACGAGGAAATGGGGATATCGACGATGATATCACACATCGTATTGATGCAGGGTGGATGAAATGGAGGCTCGTTTTCGGAGTGCTGTGTGACAAGAAAGTGCCATCAAAACTTAAAGGCAAGTTTTACGAAGTCTTTGGTTAGACCGACTTTGTTGTACCGGGCGGAGTGTTGGCCAGTCAAGAACTCTCATGTTCAGAAGATGAGAGTCGCGAAAATGAGATGTTGCGGTGGATGTGTGGGCACACTAGGAGAGATAGGATTAGGAATGAAGATATCCGAGACAAGGTGGGAGTGGCATCAGTAGAGGATGCGGGAAGCAAGGCTGAGATGGTTTGGGCATTGAAGAGGAGAGACACTGATGCCCCAGTGGGGAGGTGTGAGAGGTTGGTTATGGACGGTTTCAGGAGAGGTAGAGGTAGGCCAAGGAAGTATTGGGGAGAGGTGATTAGACAGGACATAGCGCGGTTTCGAACTTCACACGAGGACATGACCTTAGATAGGAGGTTGTGGAAGCTCGGATTATGATAGAAGGCTAGTAGGTAGTCTCGCTTATTCTTTCGTACTAGTATTCGTAGTCTTGCTCTATCGTTTATTGCCCTTTGATTTCCGCTTATATTTGTTGGTTCTTGTCTTTCCAGACTGTTTTATCATGACTTTCCCGCTTTTGTTATTTCTCATTTTTATATTGCTTTGAAATGCTTGTCCTTATCTAACTTTTTTGTCTTGTTTTCTCTTGAGCCGAGAGTCTTTCGGAAATAGCCTCCCTACCTTCTAAGGTGGGGGTAAGGTCTGCGTACACTTTACCCTCCTCAGACCCCACATTGTGAGATTCCACTCGGTATGTTGTTGTTGTTGTAATGTTTATAATTTTGTTCTTGTGTCAGATTAAATTAACATTTCCATATATTCATTATTGTCGGCATAAGTTGGCTCTTTTTTGCTTTCACATTGGCGATGGTTTTAGAAAAAGAAAACAAAAATTGGTGCATATTGTTAGTGGAACGAAGAAGAATAGAAAACAAGTTGTAGAGTCGTATATTTATTGTATTTTATTAGAATACATAAGTATGACAGTTTTGGATGGATACTCCCAATGGGCATTTGTCAATGTTATCGTAGTAAGTGATCTCATTTGCTAACTAGCTAGATAATACGTGTATAGTTTCTTTCACTAGTGTGCATGTTTCCTTTTTATCTCCATTCATCAAAGTGAAAAACATGATCTATATCATGTGCTGTGTTTTCATGATTTAAGCATTCATCCCTACGAAAGGGCTGCTATAAATTTTAAATAAGCATCTTCTGTATAATATTGTAAACTAAGTAAGAAACGTAGAGATTAGAGAATGATGAAGTCAAGATGGACTTCAATTTCAAATACTGAGTTCTAACAATCGACTCCCAATGCGTTCTCTTATAAAAAAAAACTTGGTAGTTCTTTGGTTCCTAATTGGCCTGAGGTTCTTGTGTGAAGTAATTTGTTTATTACACAACAAGTCTCTTTCAGTAACTTCCATATTAAATTAGTTCTATCTTCCAAATTCTTGCTTCTGTGTGCCAAATCACTGTTGTCATAAAGTTCTCTCCTTACCTACAGTTTTCTTTGGTTTGTTATCCAAACACTCATCTGGAGCAATCTCTTCCGACTCAGCAGTGCTTTAGATATGACATTTTGCTTCTTCTTGCTAATGGTCCTCTAGAAATGGAAGCAATTGATTTGAGTTGATTAGGTCCAATAGGTCATTTCACTGGCATAACTAGTGTCTACCCCCTTTTCCATTATCACTATTGGTACATGACCCCATTCGCTCACACTTTTGCAAATATCGGCCCTTCACTCGATTGACAATTCAATCAAATTTTATAGTTAAGCTAATTAACCTGCATTATTTGACTCAAGAATTTTTAGCTAGCTGATCTCTATCTATTGAAATTGTTGTAGGCAAAAGATAGGCTTCATCTGGATAATGACACTGTAGTCATCAATTATAGTGTCAAACTTTTTATTTTGAGAAAAGTAAGGTGTCGTTTAAACACAAAAAGAACTGCATGATATCCTCCAGGGAGACCCTCTCATTATTCTCCTCTTTCTAATCTTTTCTTAGGCATATTAATTAGATATTCTTCAGTATTCCCTTCCTGGATGGGCTTAACCTGTTCACCATTTTGGTAATCTGGATTGAGAATCTAATTACCACAAGGCTTCCCTATGCATAAGATTACATTTCTGATTTGCAGTTATCAGCTGAGCTTGGTTGTAACGACAATTCATAAGTTGCAGTTTGGATCACTGGCTCCTGCTTTTGCACTAGTTGTTGCTGCAAAGTAGTCATCTTGTCATGTTGATTAAGCTAATCCCACTTCACTCCTCGGGCAGAAAATCGAGTTGAATGAGGCAAAGAAGTAAATATGAAAAGCATGAAGCAAAACTAATATAACTTTAATGCCAGGCCTTCTGCACAGCAAACCCTTTGGTACTTGCTGCTACTTTGCATCACAAATACACTGCTGGGATTTGAAATAAACATTACAACATATTTTAAGTGGAAAAACGGATCCTCCGTTCTTCTCAATGTGACTATTTGATATTGATATTTCTTAGAACTGCAGAACCTGTACAATTTGGTGCTTAAAATCTAAGGTGTAAAACTTACCTTGTTCTGTGGAAACCTTTCTCAACTTCTCTGTGCTTGCAAATATCTTACTATTTTACAGTTACACCACAGGTAGCAATGCTTTAGATACAACAAAACTTGGACTTTACCCCTCAACAGCTCTTGCAGTAGGCTGGAAATGTGAAGAGATTGTTCTTTACCAGGTCCAGCTCCGTCCTCAAAGTTGGAATTATTTCTGTCTTGCTTCCCTTCACTCACTATCGCTAGGCGTCCTACTGGACCAGGTAATCTCAATCTCTAGAGTCCGTGACGAGCCATCCTTGTTATTGTCATGGCTGATGCTGAAAAGACCACTATACATCCCTTCACTAACAACTTTATCAATTTGGATTGTTACCCTCCCGATAGTAGTCTGAAACAAAAGTATACACATCAGAAATGCTGAGACTGATGTTCTAGCTGGAAGTTTATTGGCCAAAGAATATAAACTTCACATCGGACATTCAGAATATAAAGCGACTTACCTTCCCAAAGGTGTTTTTGCTTCTGCACAAGATATGTAACTTTTGTCCCTTGGGTGGTACCTCAAAAGCCCATGTGAAGCCTTCTTTCCATTCTGGCGATGTACTGTTACTCACAACCTAATCATAAACCATGAACTGTTAATATGAAATATAGCTCATCAGAACAAGAAGCTTCTTTATATATAGGTTCTTTTAACACATTGCTAAACCTAAATATTTTTTAATAGGTAGACTTGATATTTGTCTCTTGGGAGTTCCGATGAAGTATAATCAAGAATCAAGTAAACTGCAAGTCAAATTAAACATTAAAAAAAAAAAAAAAAAAAAAAAAAAGGACAGAAAGGGGGGGGTTTAGAGAGAGAAAAGAAGCCAACCCGAAAATATCGCAAAAAATATTCTTAGCGTGAATATATCTTCTTTCAATTGTTGGATGAGCTTAATATGATTATCTACAGAGATCCATGGAATTCAGCACTATTCTTGTGCAAAGAGAAGCTATATAAGACATCATGTAATTAAACATTCAAGCACACAAGCAATGTTTATGTAACACCACTATCGCGGGCATAAATTAAGTAACTTCAAAGTAACGTGTCAACACCCAGAGCTGAGAATCTGAGACGACATTCTATTTCTTCCTCACAAGAAAAATCATATTATATTTCTTTTTCTAATTTGGAATATAATGACACGATAAATTTGCTATATTGAGATTAGATTTGTAATGAGAAGTTGATCTTGGATACTCTTTAACATTGTCTCAAAGAAATAATAGGAGAGGTTATGGTACAAGGATTACATTGTAAAGGATTCACAATCTGATAATTATTGTAATAGATAAAAAACTAGGGAATTATAATATTTGAAGGGGATAATTAAATTCTTTAATATAGTATATCCCAGATACAAATGTTCCAAGCACCACTGACTTCATTGACTTTCAAATAGAATTTCTAAGTCTAGGATCACTTAGATTTTAAGCAATTCTAGAGAACCCTAAACTGCCATTACTCTACCAATTAAATAAGCTTTCAACCACCACGTCCCCACCTATATAGAGACATGAAAATCAAACTAAAACTTCAAGACGTAAAGTGAGCAAACAACACCATCTTCCAAGCTTGGTTTTCAAGCATTTGTAGTGCTAAATATAATCAGTAAGCACTTTTCAAAATCGTACTTCATTCCCGTGTGTTCTTTCATTCCTTTTTTTTAATAATCGTTATGTCCAGGCCAGCTTGCGTTCACCTCGACTAATTTCACGAGGTAACCTGCCACCTCCCACCGGTTGCTCTGCCCACCAAGGCTTGAACAAATGGGAAGAAATCACAGTCTTTTTTGCCTCTGTTAGGATTTGAACCTGAGACCTCATAGTTCTTGCCCCACATAATTGACCACTAGGCCACACCCTTGGGTGCTAAACTCATTTCTTGTTTAATTTACTTTTTAACAATGACAACACTATTTCTATTACTCCACACAGAGCAACGCATAAGAGGCATTTCAGAGAGTTGAGAGATTCGCTGCCAACTAAGTCTCCAATAATTCAATACTTCAAAAATTCAACACTCCAAAACCTTAAATGACTATTAGTGTCCACTCAAGATTGACTGCGGTAATCGAATACAGAACTTAGCATCACATCTTTAATCTAAGATAGCAGGTAAGTCGAAACCTATCCCTTCAAAGGTTTATTCCCTCGATCCTTTCACGCTTTATGAGTTTTAAGTGCATTAAAAGAATTTATTAAAATGTTATTTTGTGCTCTCGTGCATGTAGGGACGAGCTTGTGCTAGTTTCACCATGTTTATGTATTTTATGACCACTATTTGATTCAACTAATAAATGATTGTGTTTATACGTTTTACAACTCCAATTCATGTTATTAGAATAAAAGAAACAAGATATGAATAATATGATGTTTACCTGTGACGACTAATTCATGACTAAGCCTGAGGGCTGTATTTGTGATTTGAAAGATAAAACGCATGTTTTTGGAGGAACCGTCAAATGAGTGGGTATTTACCCCATGTCGTTTGGTGTTGCCCCAAAACCAAACGTGTCTGTGTGGGATTATGACTAAGCCCATGACTAGAGATGTATTTGGATTTCTCTTCAGTCTTCCTAGCATTCCATATCCTACTCATACGATATTACTGTTTGGTGCAGATTCCTTGTTGATTGGGAGAAGTGTATTGCCCCATGATGTACACATGGTGTATTATGTTAGTGTCTAGATGGAACCTCCCTTGTATTAAGACATATTCTGTTGATAGCCTACTGGCAATACTAGAGTAAAGAAAAATTATTTCTAAATAATTTACCATATGTTTATTATCATTTTGAGATTTTATCGATACACAAGAGGAATATGGTTTGATATTAAAGTGTCTGTTACTTAAGATACTTGTCCCACCTTTTAAAGGGAGGTCAATTAAGCTTCTTGTACCACTTGGCTTCATGTCCCAAAGTTCAGCTAGAGACGCCATAGCTTGACCACCACCTACATACTTTTGGTGTCGAGCCCCACACAATTATTTCTAAATAATTTACCATATGTTTATTATCATTTTGAGATTTTATCGATACACAAGAGGAATATGGTTTGATATTAAAGTGTCTGTTACTTAAGATACTTGTCCCACCTTTTAAAGGGAGGTCAATTAAGCTTCTTGTACCACTTGGTTTCATGTCCCAAAGTTCAGCTAGAGACGCCATAGCTTGAGCACCACCTACATACTTTTGGTGTCGAGCCCCACACTAGGCGTGTGGTGGCTTCTCAAGTCATTTTCTTCCATTAATACATGTTGGGCCATGTCCCATTCCTACATATATGTACTGTATTCTATAGGAGGTCCACTGACTAACTGTGGATAGGATTATATGGACTTGGCATTGTATTTGAGCTCTGTCTCACAAGACTTAATTCAACTTTGTGATCGCTTTGAGCATTTCAACTTTGTGATCGCTTTGAGCATTTCTACAGGATGTTCATTATTTATAATTAGTTGAAAAGGGTTTACTCAGCGAGCGCCAGGCCTGCGGGTGCGGGTCACTGCCCCTAGTTTGGGCCGTGACAGTGCAATACACATACCGTACTTTACTCAAAGTAGGGTGTGACGGTACTTGGTGCATATAACCCTAGTATAGTTGGTGTAGGCTGTGATTGTACAGAACAGTCATTCTCATGATAAGCAAATGATTTCAAAGTGAAAAACAGACTTCAGAATAACAAAAGCCTTTGTACCTCATCAACAATTATAAAGTGCTGGCTCATTACCTTTGTTTGCCGTGATGGACCATTGCCAATAGTCAATTGACAAAAAGCATTAGTTCCTCCCATCACCTGCTTTAAATTGTTAGCACGGTTGATTGTGACTGTCAAACAACCTGGTAAGCAATGCAACAGGCTGTCTGCTCTATCATGGAAACTTGGTGGGCAAGTCTTCATTAGCATCTGCAATATTGGAATGGCTTCAGCTGCAACCATTGCTTGGGACTTTGACACATCCATCGGCATGGTTGACCATGATTGCTTGAGTAAGCATAGTGTGGTCAATACTGAATCCTGTGCAGCCTCATTACCAGCCTGCAATGCTGCCACCAGATGAGGGATACAAAGCGTAGCAGCATCAGAAACATGGAGCTTGGGAAAATTAGAAAATATAACATGAATTGTCCGCAAAATCTCCTCATTAGCAGTTGCTGTGGCCCACAATTCCTTCTCCAGTGCAGCTGCATTTCAAGGAATTTTGAAGTGTGTTAAGCAAATAAGAGGAAAAGGAAATACTTGCACCACAGTCCATGACAAGAAGAAAGGAACAAGAAAGAGATGAGAACAAAAAGAATGCAACAAAGATCTAGGATTTGGTAGCTTAAGAAATTAGATCATGGAAATATGAGCTTCAAAATTCATAGATCAGAAAGATTAACTGCTGCATTGAAGCGCCACAAGCAAAACTAGACAACTGGAAACAATAAGCATAGGATAAACAGTTTGACATCTTGTTACTTTTTTTTTTTTTTTTTTTGATGAAGAAAATGAAAATACAAATTTTTATTTTTTATAAGTAAGGTTGTTTTAATTTATGGCACTATGGCGTTAGGTTTTATGTTTATCAATCTAATGTGCTTATGTTTCCTTTTGGCTGCTGGCCAATTCTTTGGAGCACTATCTTTAGCTTACAGATCTAGCTTCCGAGAATGACTGAATCTATAGCTTTCAATTAAGTGCTAGCTCCTAAAGTGACATTGAAAAGCTATAGCTTTCAATTTATTGTTTCAAGCCTTACCGTACCTTCAACCTGTGGGGACAAAAGAGAAAATTATTGCAGCATAAACTTCCAAAGGGTAAAATATTGGAACAGAGATTTACATCTGAAGACTTTTTCTAGGGTTTTCAGCAGACTACATGTAACATTATTTCCGGGTAGGCTTTGGATGGTTCATGTTTGTTTCCATAATAGTTCTTCACTGGATGTGGGTGGCGTCGTCTTCAACATGCTTCCAAAAAATAAAGATGGAAAAAAAATATGATAAAAGTACTCCCTCTGTCCCAATTTATGTGGCACACTTTTCTTTTTAGTTTGTTCCAAGAAAATGTCACCTTTAGAAACAATTGAACTTTAAAATTCTCACTTTACCCTTAAATGAGATGATTTATAGCCATAGAATGTCTTAAGGCTTGTCTTAGATCACAATTGAACTTTAAAATTCTCATTTTACCCGTAATGAGATGATTATAGCCACACAGATGTGTAAGGCTTGTTTTAGATCACAAGTTTCAGAAGTCTTGCTTTCTTTCTTTAAATTGTGACCAGTCAAACAGTGCCACACAAATTGGGATCAGGTATACTACTTTAATAAGCAAGTTACCTGTCAAAGATCTGATAAGCTCGTTTGATACATATTCTTGAAGCGTGTGATTTGAGAATAAAAACCTTATGAGCATAGATGCCTGTGCTGCAATTTCTGAATTAGGGGCTAAAAGCAGTTCTTGAACCATTAAAATTCCACCTGCTTCTGCAACAGCTCTCCTGTTGGTTCTACTGCGCATTACAAAATTTTGCAATGCACAAATTGCCACCATTTGCATTTCTTCTGTTGGTTGATCTTCAAGTAAACTTATCAGAGCTCGACAGGCTGAGACAGAATCACTCGCTCTAGCTAGTCCTTCATGCTGAGAGAGATCACCAAGAGCAAGAGCTGCAAGAAGCCTACCGTCTTGCGATCTAGACTGTGGATCCAACAAATATTGTGCCAGAGGAGCAATTGCATACTTAGATACCTTCAACTCTCGAATCCGGACATTGTTGAAAAGAGCTTCAAGTAATCTTCCGGATGCTTCTTCACACTGGTGAGATCTTAGCAGATCCAGAAGGGCATCTATTGCACCTGCTTCAGCCATCAGTTCCGCACTTGAAATATCAGCCTTTTCATGAACTAAAAGTGCATCTAGTGCAAGAGTAATGGTGCTCTCGACTATTGAACGCAGCATCTTTACAAGAACCACCAGGGGAACTTTGAAGTAGTAATCAGAGTTAGAGCACAGGACATTGCAGAGAACCATAGCCGCTGACTCCCACAATGCAACAGGCGGTACAGGGTCATCTTGAACAATAACCTTTGCAAGCTCAAAGATACCACCAGCATCAGCAACTGCTTTTGGCCAGCTTAATGAGATATTTTCCAAAGCCCTAATTGCCGTCTGTTGCAAGTTCAAAATACCAATGCCTGCCAGCTGCACAAGAGGCACTACTGCATTTTTTGTAGTTATGTCCTGCTTAAAATGCTCTTGTGCAAGGAGATGAGATAACAATTCGGTTCCAAGTTGCTGGATAGCTTGAGCTGGGGATTCAAGAAAGGAAATCAGAGGCTCAATTACCTGGCTAGGAGAAAGATTCAGAGTTGCAAGACTTTGTGGCTTCTCTAGAATGTTTACAAGAGTTTGCAAAGCACTGTGCTGTCCCCACAGTCCAAAATCTGACCGTAGCAAAACCATAAAGAGAGGTTCTACAATTTTTGCAGCAGATGGGCTTCTCGAAATAGCACTACTGTTTGTCAATATGCGGAAGAGTTCTGCAATAGTGGAGCATAAGGAATTGGATGCAGTTGGGAGTATCTCAAGGCAATTTTCTATTATGCCTGCTTTGACCATATCCATCTTGCGGGGAGTTCGATCTTTACCCAACTTAATAAGTGCACAAATACTTGCGTCACTGAGGCGGTGGTTTGAGCCACAAATCAGATGAACCAGAAGATCAACAAGATCATAAGCTGATGCAAGCTCCACTAGCTGCTCATCATCCAACAACCTCTCAAAAGCACAAACTGCTGATTCCACAGCTCGTTCTGCGTCAGATTGCATTAGCATTACCAGGGGCTCTACGCATTTAGAAGCAATTGGCAATGCTCTGATTTTTGGATCACCAAAAAGTACAAAGCATAACTCGGCAGCATCACTTTTCAGTTCCAATGAAGAAGGTGAAGCAAGAATCCTATGTAGACTCCCAAGGGGATTCCTTTCTAGATCAGCCATCAGTGATGCTTTTGAATCACTTTCTGAGGTCAACTTAATCAAGGCGCTAAGAGCAACTTGCTGTTCACTTTCTAATGCGGAATCAAGCATGTCAACTAATGGCTGAATGGCTTGGATTGATGCTTCAGAATCTCGGATGTTCTCAGCATCAAAAAGTTCATTTAAAGCCCTAGCAGCACTCAGCCTTGCACTTCTTGACCCCAAATGAAGAACAGCAATCAGTTGTATCGTGCAACTAACTGCTGCTTCATGCCGGAGAAGATCAGAATTGCTGAATAGTATTCTCAGTAGCTCAGAAATAGTTGCCTCAGTCAAGTCTTGAGGGCTCAGAGAGAGGTACTTTGTTAGAGCCTCCAGCACCCCAGCTTCAGCCATGATTAACTTGTTTGCATCATTACCATCTGCAATTTGTATCAAGAGACGCACAGCCAACGGAGGTGCACCTGGTCTATCAGGAAGTGGTTTTAACAGATCTACCAGTAGAGGGATAGTCTTGCGCGCAGTGGAACCAATTCTCACGTCGTCAATTTCAAAAAGATTTTCCAGGGCAACCTGATCAGGGTTTCTTACCAATAAAAATTCTTCAGAGAGAGCAACAAGATTCGGCATATCTATTTCAATGTGACCAATCAAGCTCACCAAACCAGCAATTGCACCTGAATTCGCAATACTAAGATTTATTCCCTTGTCCCTCTGACAAACAAGACTAGCTATTGCCTGAGCAGCAAAAAATCGATCTATCATTTCATCAGATTTCAGAAGATTTGCAAGCAAGGGTATAAAACGCATGGATGTTGGAGAGGATACTATATTGGCATCTTGGAATAATATAGACAAAAGCAACGCACTGATCCACATGCCCTCTGCATCTTCAAACTCTGCCTGCCATAACAATTTTTTCTTCAGTTCACTTGACCAGATGAAAACTTCAAAAAGAGCCATGTGAACCATCATCACTTCCGATGATTGCATACAGCAAAGGTGACAATGAATCAGTTACTTGGTTATCATCCTTTTCTTTACTTTTTAATTATATTTTCATTAATTTCATCTCTGTTGCCAAAGATGAGAGGGTGGTGCTCGTTTTCCATTTAGCAACTCAAGTGGTTTCTATTAAGAGCTAGCACATGTAAAGACAAAGAGAAAGCAGTCGAATAACAGAAGATGAGACATGGCACTTCAAACACATTCACTTTTATCGTGATCCGAAAACATGAAGCTGGACATAAATGCTGGCCCTATTCCAGAAGCACACAATTAATACAGATAATACACCTCACAGCCACCGGAATAAGTCAGGTAAATGAATTATTCAACTGTTTTGAATAGTTTTACAGTACTGGCCATCTGGTATCCATCAGTCTATATAAAACCCCACAAGAGAATAATAAACAGAGCTAAGGTCCAAAAAAGAAAAGTACTGAATAAAATTAACTCTTTGGGAAGAGGCGTGCAGCACAAAGAGCAATGATGCAAACGGGGTATTTGTTTTGTTTGGGTTGCGTGGGTGTGGGGGGGGGTGGGTGGGGGGGGGGGGGGGGGAGGAGCGGAAAGCATAAACCACAAGGGTGAGATTTATCCAATGTCTACCTGTAGATTGGAAGTGTGTCTTGCAAGCTTGTCAGCAAGGGCCTCAAGTCCCCCTGCTTCCAGAACAGTAGATTTGCTATTTATATGAAATGATGAAATTATTGATAGCAGCCAAAGGGCAACAGTACCCCCCAAGACCATTGCTGGATCTGGAACTTCAAACTCATTTCCTTCCCCAAATGGAGTTCTTTCTGTGAAACCCCTAGGGGTTGCGACTTCAATTTCTAGGGAAGAACAGTTGGAGTTTTTCTTCATCATATCAACTAATGCATATATAAGAGGTTTCAAGTATCCAGACGCATAAAGTGCATCCATTGACTGAACTTTGTGTTCCTTGGCAGCACAAATAACCAATGCTGTCCCACCAACTCTTACTTCGAGACTGCTGGAGTTCATTACTCTATCAGCCAATGCACCTATTGACCTGGATCTTGACACTAACAGGTCACCTAGCACAACTGGTTGATCTCCACAAAGCCTGGATAGAATTTCTATTGCTTTATCCTGGACCAGGGGAGATCCCTCACAGAGGCAATGTATAAGAGACTCTAAACTAGATGGAACTTCAGCCAGGGCAGTCCAGGGGTTGTATGTCGAATGTGTGCCTTGCTTTGCCCTAGCAAGAAGTGCAATAACATCTAAAGCGTCTGCAGCATCAGTTCCGTCTGCACTCATTGCTTTTAAGGATTCCGCAATAGCAAGAACAGCAAATCGACACTGAGCGGTTCCTGTCAGTACATCTCCCACTGGAAAATGCCTCAATAGTTGATGAAGGCCACGTGATGCATTTTTCTTACCTTCTAATGATCCTTCTCCTAAAATTCGAGTCAAAGCTGAAACAACATCTTCAGCCAGTGCTTCCGCTGCTATCTCCGGATCAGACAACAGATTGGCTAAAGCAGCCATTGCAGTCTCTGCAGAATCAATAGATGCAGTTTTAGCCAACTTAATTAGTGGTCTTACATCCCCTTCAGCAATATAAAGCATCTTATTTGTAGATTTCTCTTTTGTTGGACGGGACAAAGCACCCAAGGCTCGAGCTGACTGTATCGCAACAACTGGAGTATTGCTAGTCAAAAGCTTCATGCATTGATTAACCACTTCATCTGTTGCGAGGCTATCACAAATATCATGTCGACTGCTGAATAGGTCTGCCAGGACAGAGGCAGCATATTCTTGAGTCTTTTCATTAGAGGAATTTAGTACTTCGACAAGTGATCTTAGCCCTTCGTTAGCAGCAGCCCCTTTATGTACAAGGTCATCCTGAGATGCCATGGTAAGCACATGACCTAACACCTTAATTACATGGGCCTTTGAGCTTGGTGAATCTCCCTTCAGCAACAGTAGCAATTGATTTATGGTAGCCGAATCAGCAGTAGCGATTAGTTTTGTTAGGGATCTAGCTGATGCTTCTTGTCCCTTTGGTCCACCATTTTTCAGAAGCCACAAGAACGAGTGTATAGCTCCAGCACTCTCAACACAGGCACGGATGTCTTCACTATGGCAGCACAGGTTATACATAACATGTGCTGCATCTTCCTTAGCCTTCTGAGACCCCATTTCTAATAGCTGAACAAGTGGCGGAATCCCACCAGCAGCAGTGATTGCCCACTTGCTGTCATCAACTTGGTCAGTTAGGATTGCAAGCATCGCAACAGCATACTCTTGATGTTGCTCACTGGATAAGCCCAGCAGTGATATCAGTAACTGAATTCCTTCTCTCTTTCCAATTGCATCCCAGACACTCAATCCATCACAACATAACTGTATTAGGGAGAGTATCAGATACTCCTGTACATCACCACTGGCCATTGTTATGAGGCCCGTAAGAACCTTCTTAGATTCTGATTGATGGACCAGATTTGAAAGATAAGCATTGCCATAAAGACTTGCCAATGCCTCAAGGAGACGTTCCTGGACCAACTTATTATCTCGTGGCTTTAAAAGCATTATTAGAATATTCTCAACCTTTGCTGCATCAAAACGCTCTTCTGCATTGAGCTCAAAGACCATAAGAGCATAAGCAAGTGCTCCAATTATATCAGCAACAGGAGCAGCTAACCTCGGGGACTGAGAAAGTTCACCAAGATACAGCACGAGAGCACACATTCCACCGCATAAATTGGATAACGCTTGTATTGCGTGCCGCTGCAGAAGCTCTCCTCCTTCGCCTTGCATACATTCTTTGGATGGAGCTACGACAGCCCCTATGAGAATTGGCAAACCCTGTGACTCAACAACAGCTTTCTTTGCTTCGGTTGATTTGAGAGAAAGAACCTCTAAAGCCTCAGCTGCACTGGCACGAACACACACATCATTTTTCTGATGTAAGAGGCTTAGGAGAGCTTTGATTGCTCCAGAATCAATTATTTTTGGAATGCTATCACTGAATGCCAACATTACCCGGGCCAATAGAGAAGCTGCATTTGATTGAGCTGCAGCATTATCAGAAGAGAGAAGTCCTACAATAATGTCAACTCCACCACCCTCAAGTGTTGCTCTCCAATATCCATCTTTATCACCACAGAGATTTTTCAAAGCCCCAGTCACAAATCCTTCTACTGTTTTATCCTGTTTCTGCTTTGGGTTAAGCTGCTCCCACAAAGTTGGTACGACACCTTCTGTAACAAATATTTTGGTGCCGATAGGATCATCGGAAAGTCCACTAGATGACACCTGAAAAATTGCTTCTGCAGCTGTCTTCCTTGCTTCACCGGAGTCCGACTTCAAAACTGAAAGTAGAGGTGGAATACATCCACCTAGAAGAACCTTCAACCTTAAGTCTTCATCTTTACATAATATAGATAAGGTTGCAGCAACATTTACTTTTGCCAAAGGAGTGCCATTTCTGAGAATGAATATGAATAGTGGCATTGCTTGGCCATGTGAACAAATAAGACCTCGTGCTTCCTTTCTTGCTTTGGTTATGCCGAGCAAGCGTGCTGTAGTAAGTTCTTTTTCATGTGGGGAAGATTTATTTGCATGCAGCTGCTCAATAAGTTGAGCAACCGTTGACATCGTCTTTTCCTGATCATCCATTTCAGCAGTTCCATTGGCCTCGCTGGAAGTAAATAACATCTTTTATTGTCAATATAAATCATAGTATGCCTCATAAATTGATGCAAAAAGTAAAGGATAAAGTAAAATCAAGCAATGTGCAAGTGACTTCTGTCATTAGACAATTAATGATAGGCAACAAATAAGTAATTTTATATGCCAGATAATCCACCCTGGTCCTCCCGGTGTTCTGTGTACGGAAAAAATAAAAGATAAATGAATTCAGAAAAGCTCAGCAGCCAGGAAGTAAAATACTCTACTTAACTTCTAGCAAAAAGATAAATGAATTGTTCTGGACCAAAAAAAATCTCTGATTGGTAGTTGTACTGGAACACATTTAAACCAACCCAAGCAGCACATTAACATATCTAACATGCACATCAAAGTGAGGAACAGACCTGTTCTTCTGAGAAGAGGATGAAACCTTCCTGTCCCTCAATTCAGGGAAAGAAGATTTTGACATTGGCAACAAGACTCCACTTTGACACTCTTCTTGCTTCCTACACAATGTGACTACCTTACATTAGTGTGGCATTCAGATTTGCTTGATCTTTTACTTCAAACATAAAGAAATGAGAAAAATTCATAGAATAAAGGGACAATGTGGATAGATTTGATCCCTGGTCTGCTTCACTTGGAAAAAGAATCAGGAATAAGGGTGTGTTTGGTATGAAGGAAAATGTTTTCCAGGAAAATAAGTAGGTTTCTTACTTATTTTTGCGTTCGGTACGTAAAAAAAAATATTATCCTAACAGGATTTGTATATAATCTAGACAAATATTATGGAGGGTTGTTTTGGGGGAGGGGGAGGGGGGGGGGGGGGGTCTGGGCTGATGGGGGTGAAGATGAGGTGTGTTAGAGGGTGGAACTTGTTTTTCCTACTTCCACTACGGAAGTTATTTTCCTCAATTTTTAAGGAACTTTTTTAAAAAAAAAAAAAAAAAAAAAGGTCGACCGAGCATGGGAAAGTTGGAAAATGTTTTCCTCCATACCAAACACACCCTAAAGTCTTTCTAATTCCAAGAAGATTCATCTAAAGTTTTACAGTCATTCTTATCCCAAAAGTTTCATACATATATCCTCAAAGCCTTTCCTTTCTCATTACAACACATAAAGTTTCTAACTTTACAGTCCACTTTGCTATTTTGGTTAAAATAAACATCCTAAGAGAGAGAAGCTCACTCCCAAAATTATGAAAATGATTCAAATTCCCAAAGTCTCCTCTACCTCACAAGTGAGGTCTTAAGTCATACATCCTACCCTCCTGCATTCCACTTCATGGGATTACACTTATACGCTGTAATCCAATTAATCCACAGAAGACCACTTCACAAACTTAAACTTCAAGAAGCTAATCTATAAACAAAAGTAAGATACCCCAGGACCCAAATTTGCAGAATATACTCAAACAAACAAAAAAACCAAAAAAAAAAAAAAAAGTATTTACCTTTGCCGCAAAATTCGTCTCAATGCTGCCAAATTCAGCTCGTCTGTTGCTCTCCAAGGTTGAATATTAACAATTTAGAAGCTGGGAAAACCCCATTTTTCACCTAAAAATCTTTATACATAACTTTACAAGATTTGAACCAAGAAATTCTGCATAAACCCCAAAGAAAGATTAAAAATCATACCCAGATCTCCATTAATGACGTGTACATGCATACATTATATACGTATATGTACTACATGCATATAATTTGGAAAAAATGAAATTGAGAAAAAAATGAATTAATAAAGCTTTTAAAAATACTGTAAAAAATTAACAATATACAGAGATCGGATCAGAAAGGAAGCATTGCAGAATCTTGAAAAGAGTCATTATAATGAAAGTGAGATAAAATGACAATAGATGTTACATAAAGGATGGACCCACAATGACTTGTTAATTTTTTTTTAATGGGAAAATTAATTAAAGTAAAAAAAAGAGTTAAGAAAAATTGTACCTTTTTGTGTGAAATTTGAGTGTTTGGACAAAAGAAGAAGAACATCATCAATGGAGGTGTATAGAGAGAGAGAGAGAGAGTGAAGTCTCTCTTGAGATGTTTTTTATGAATTTATTTTAATTGATACTTGTATTTCTCTTTTATTTATTTGTTTGTCATAGTATAATTATAGTGTAAATTAAAATGTCGTATTTAGTTGTATAAGTATAATTACAATGTTAGATATATATTTTTTAAATAAAATTTGATTGTTTTAATTTATTATAAATTAAAGGTTAATATCATAAAAATAATATTTTTTAAATAAATAAAATTTTAATTTTAATTAATTTAAAAAATTTCAGGCAAATTTATTGTTTACCAACTTATGTGAATATAATAGGAAATTCGTAATTTGTTGTACTTTTTAAATTTAAAAGAAACGGATGGATTTTTGCAGGCAAAAGGAAAGAGAAATCGAGCGAGACAAAGTGGAGCGAAGGGGAGGGAGGATCTACTTGGAATCCCAAGTATGGCATAGATACGGGAAATAACTGAATTTTTTAAAAACATGATCAGAAAAATGATAAAATGGGGTTTTTGAAAAGAAAATGAAATCAATTTTATCATTCAAAGAGAAAAAAGAAAGAGTTCAGAAAGTACTTTTCTACAATAAATATTTATTCTAATGAATAGAAAATTAAAGAGTTAAAACTACCTATTAAAAAAAAATACCAACGCCTTCTATCAATCAATCTACAACAGAATTTATATGAAGACACATTATAATAAAGCTAGTAATAAACCATAATATTATATTTAAACTATTATAATCATGATCAAAATTTATTTAATAAAATAATTATTTCAATAAAGATTATAAAAGGGAAAGAAATAAGATATTTAGAATATTCAAGTTCATAAAAATAAAAATAAAAATAAAAAGATAATAACAATTATAAATCATTAAGTTCATTACCATTACTAAAACGTCAACCTATAAAGTACTAATAATAGTGTTAGTGTAATTAAGATTGCATGCATATGCAATAAAAGATTTAAAAACATATATTTAAGGAGATATAAGGTACTAAGATGTATAATAAAGCAATAAATTGGTTTCACATTGAAATAGAAATTTGAGAAGAGAAGGAAAAAAAAAAAAGGAAGAAAAGAGGTTTTTTTTTTTTTTTTCACTAGCACTTTTGATTAATTATCAAATAAGATTTTTACAAATCCAGTCAGAGTATAACATAGGCTGCTTAGTCAAAATTTTGCTAGCAAACTTCTATACAATCAAAACTAATTGATGAAACGACTAAGAAATAGAAGCTCACCTCCTAAGAAGTGTTGCCTCTGCATTCAATATTTCATACACTATTCAGAAACTTGGAAATTTGTTTATTGAAGGATCAAGCTAAGAGTGGCATTAGCTTTCACATTTGCAATACAAGCTATTTATCTAGTTAAAACATCTAAAGTTCTCTCTTTCTTCCCAAATATTCTTATATTTCTTTCAATTCAAATTGAATGAATGAATTTTGTGTAAACCATCTTAAGGATTCAAGCTTGTCTAAATTTACCCCTCGTGTGCTGAATTATCCATGTTTGCATGCGGCTCCAGGTAGATATGATTCGACAGGTTATTCATAACCACGGCATAAGTCTAAGCCATAAACTTCTGGAGTTGATACATTCAGCAAATAAATGTAGGAATCTTAGAGGAAGTTGGGTTCTTGAGAGCTTCGCTTTCTAGAGCAAGTTTTTGTATTTGGGTGTGGGTGTGGGGTACGACCTAGGTTTTTAAAATGACTTTTCCCTGTGCGTGGCCGCACAGCTGGCAGGCCCAACCGTGCAGAGAATGCACACCAAAGGCAGTAACACTGCCTCCAGTGCACGGTCGCAAATCCTTACAGTTTTCTCCAATAACAGTGAAGAAATTACGGCTGCAAGTTTTGGTATCAACTGGATTGATTTTAATAACATCAGCAATAGTATTTTGGAGGTCGACTCGATTCTGGTGGTTAAATGGCTGGATGGATCATATGATATCCCCTGGAAATTCTTGAAAGAGGTGGAGCACATGAAGATAATCATTGACAAAAGAAATATCAAAATCCAACATTGTTTTGGGGAAGAAAACACAGTAGTTGATAAATTGGCAAAATTTGGAAGTAGTTCACAATTTAGCCTGATAGCTAACTTTTTCAATTCAATGCAGGAAATTCCAAGAGAAGTTAGGGGAGCACTCAGGATGGACAGAGCTTAACTGGCAAACTTCAGAATCAGACATACAAGATGAATATGAAGCTGAAGCATAAAAAGGAAAGGAGAAGCTGCATGTAGAGGAAGAAGAAAGAGCTCTATAACAAAAAGCAGCATGATCTTTTGTACAAAATGATAGTCAAGCTCTGCCGGACAACTGATAAAACCTTCATTCTGAATGTGTTGCAAGTCCACTGTAAAAGGAGTAGGCTTTTGTTTTACTTTAGTTATGAGGTCCCCTAAGTATATAGTCTCTTTTTGTAATGAGAACATAGTTAATTAGAACCTCCCTTCTAATTGGTAGTGCTCTCTTTGGTTCTAGGGACAAACTGTTAAGAGAGGTATGTTTCCTCACAAGTGTAAAAAGGGAGTCATGGCGTAGCTCTCCTCCCGTGTATATCTTAATGTTTCAATTAATAAGGTAGGAGTCAATGTCAATCCCCCCCCCCCCACACACACATTGGCCACAGACAAACGTAGTGTGTGGAATTGGCTTAATATAAAAAATAAAAAAAGCGCGCCGCACCTGAAGGTTGGCCATGCAGCCGACCTCATAGACTTCATAGTGCCCAAGAAATGAGCATAACTTTTTTCATAAAGATCCTTAAAGGTTTACAACTTTCATCAAGGAAGCTTTCCAAAATTCCCAACTAATAAACGGGTTATACTCGCTAAAAGTGAGGCCCTGTGCAAACTCACTTGAAAACATGGTCCGTAGAGTAACTTCCAGCTTTACTTTGTCCTAAGATTCTTCTTATACTTTTTATAGGTTTTAAAACACTTCCCTATCTTGGTTCGATTATATACTCATCTTACAAGTCAAACCTTAGCTCGATGGTACGAGGTGTTATAGCCTGAATATCTTAGACAATTCCTTTTGGAACAAAAGATGAATTAGTGTAATGGATACACAACAACTATCAGAGCAATGTGAGCTTACTAGAAGAGGTACCTAAATAAGATTTCTGGATTATTCAGAAGATCCTGCAAGCTAAAAAGTACTTCACTCAAGCTGGTTGTGAGATGTAGAATTGATGGACATGCAATGATTCTCAACTAAAATGTAATACCAAAGACTTAGAGGGTAGTTCCAAAAGGTATCATTGGATGAGGTTGATTTGCAATAATTAAGACCTTCATAGGTTGATATTCATTCTACAAATGACTGCTTATGGCAGACTATCCATCAAAGACAAATGCTAATGGGGTGTGACAATAGAACAAATATATACTTCTTAAAAATGACAGATGAGAGCATATCACATCTACTTTTTGTCTGCTACTGAAATGGTTGAATATCAAAAGAGCTCCTATGTGTTGGGATAAGGAACTTCATTGAGCTATATAATTGGTAAATGGGAAGTCCTCAAGAGCATAAGTCTATTGATATTTGGCACAAATAACTATGTTTCGTGTCATTTTACATCCTATTCTTATGACTTTTGTCGCTTAATCTATGATGAAATCGTCGTATTTGAACTTATGTCGTTATATTTCATGTGTATAGGTACGATGAAGACAAACGATGGAAAATCGGGCTAAAAGTGATTGACTTTGGAGCATATGATGACTACACGAGGTGACAAGTCGAAGACCACAAGTGATGAACTAAAAGGAAAAAAATGGAACTGAAGGTCTCGCTTTTCATCCGCATCGCGTGAAGAAAGCGGACAAAACCCAGCTCCAGTACCATCAGGCTTTCCTTCCGCATCGCAGAAGGAAAGCGGGAGGCCTCAGGACATTGCGCTTTTCATCCGCATCGCGGAAGGAAAGTGGGGTTCTGCGTAGCTTTCCCGGTTCGACTAGGATTAGGTTTACTTATTTTTTATTTTTACCCTAGACTATATATAGACGTTTTATTAGCTGAAAACGGTGTGCTGAGATTATTCAAAGACTTGTAAGCCACCGTTCTATTTTCTCTCTCTAGGTTTATTTTATTTTTCATCTTTTTCAACCCTAGATTATTCATGAATTCTTTTGTCTATGATCGAATCATGAGTAGCTAAACTTCTTAATTCTAGGGTTGTGGCGAAAGACTTGAAAGTTGGTTTGATGACAATTATTATCTATTGATTTTCCATTTTTTGGGTTGCTTATTTATTCTTGATCTTAATTGTTTGATTATCTGGCCAATAGTTAGACACTATTTGTGGTGCGCGAATTGGACTTGAGAAAGGGAATTCACGTACGTAATAAGAATAAATAGAGTTTGTTCGATTTGATCGTTTCGCTACTGAGGATAGAGATATACCCTTTAGCCCTACTTAGTTGAATACGGAGAAATAAATGCGTTCTTGTTACCTCTGATGACCATAGAGATATAGGCATTACAGTAACATCTACAAGCTTGTGAGTAATTCGAGAGAATATCATAAAGTATAATTAACCCGTCAACTAGTAACCCAGGAAATAAAATAGGTGGATTGTCCGAAGATCAACTGGATTGTCGAAAGCCATGACCCTAGATCTTTCTCTCATCTGATAATTCTTAAAATCTTTGTCAAGATATTCCCAGTCACAAAAACACCCATCACAAATTGTTTACTTTTCAGCCTTTAGTTTAGTACAATAAACATCTTGATTTTCACTTTCTTGAATAGTTTCATCCGAATTTAAATTAGCTTAACAAAGAGAATCTAAGTCTCTCGTGGGATCGATATCCGGACTTAACAAATATATTACTTGTACGTCCACGTATATTTGCGTGTGCGTTTGGGAGCAACAAGTTTTTGGGGTTGCCGTGACTTAGAAAAATTTACCGTTTTTCTAATTTGAGTTTTTGTTTTTCTATTCAAGTCTTTACTTTTTCGTTGTTCTACTTGTGTCACTTCAAAGCTTCTCGGTTTATGCCAAGCACTAGAAGTTCGGAAAATCGTTAGTTGATCTTGATCATGAAATCGAAAGAACTTTTCACCGACAGAGAAAAATGGCTAACGAAGCAGCAAGACTTGATCTTGAACAGGCAAAAAAGGATAGAGCCAGAAACTGCGATGAACAGGGTGAAAGAGCAGCTACGAGGGCACAAGAACAATAGATTCTTTTATCTAGTTACGCTAGGCCTAGTCTGGCAACTATTGCTAAGGCTATTGTTAGGCCTGACATTACTGGAAATTTCGAGCTAAAAGAAGGAACAGTGCGGCCGGTGCAACATACGTGCCGGCAAGATATATGGGTAAGTCTAGCGAAGACCCGCATACACTTGATGCGCTTCGTGGAGTTGAGCGAGAATTTCCAATATAGAGATGTTCCCGATGATTATGTGAAGTCGTCCTTATTTCTCGTTCTCACCGATTGGCGAAGCGAGGGAATGGTTGACGAATCTACTGCCTGTGTTCTATCACTTTCGGGAGATATTATCAAATAAGTTTATCGACGGTGTTCGTCTCTCACCCAATAATACAAAGGAGCTGCGAGGAAGAATTGCTAACTTCACTCAGAGAGATTCCGAATCTCTACCACATGCTTGGGAGAGGTATAAGGGCTATTTGCAAGATTGCCCCCATCACATGCGCCCAAAGGAGATCATTGGCAACTTTTCGTAGAAGGGCGTCTTAACCATGAATCAAGGCCGCAGTGTTGAATGCTTCTTCACCAAGGCGGCGTATCTTAAACAAAACATATGAAGAGATGGAAGATCTCCTCGAGATAATGTCTCGAGGGTCATCATGAGTATCACGAGACTAGCGGGGTTACCACAAAAAGTCGCCGGGGGTTCTTAAAGTTGATGATGTTGCGGTATTCGGCCGATATAGGTACTCTTACTAACGTGATGTTGAGGGTGTTTCCTCAAGCTTAGCAGATTCAACCAGTTCAACATATTCAGCAGGCAGCATGTGTAAGTTGCGGTGAGCCTCATGATTATAACAATTGTCCATTGAATCCAGAGTTCGTCTATTTTGTGGGACAGCAAAATCGTGGTATTGGAAATCGGGGAAACTATTATGGAAATAATTACAACACTCCATTTGGGAAGCAGGATTTCCTGGTCGAACAATTATCGCAACCTCAAGCTCGACCCTAGCAATTTAGAGGAGATGATGAAGTAGCTCATTGCTCAAAATCAAGTGACGCGAAAGAAAATCGGTAAAATTCGAGTGAGATGCGAGAAATCTATTCACGAGCTTGAGCGTCGATAGGCCGGATAGCTCTTATGCGAATGTCGGACCTCCGGTGCTCTTCCTAGTGATACCGAAAAGAATCCAAAAGAATGCAAGGCGGTCACCTTGAGGAATGGCAGAGAGGTAGTTATGCCGTGCGAAAAAGAAGAACATAGCAGGTAGGCGAACTTATCCCTACTAAACGAGCCGGGACTAAAGCAACAAGAGAACATGTAGAGGAAGTGGTACGACCACCCTCCCCCCCTTTCCACATCGATTTAAAACGAAAGCGTATTCGTCTTGCAAGAAATTTCTTGAACTCTTAAAATAGGTACACATCAACATACCTTTGGTGGAGCTTTTGCAAGAAGTCCCAAAATATGCTAAATATATTAAAGATGTGGTTACGAACAAACGGCGTTGGACGTAGTTTGAGGCCCGCACCATCGAGGAGTGCGGTTCTAAGAGCGAGAGTAAAATTCCTCTAAAGTTGAAAGATCCGGGCAAAATTTTCACAATTTCGATTACGATTGGAAACATTGAAGTTGGGCTAGCATTGTGTGATTTGGGTGCTAGTATTAACCGATGCCCACCTGTTCCGAACGTTGGGTTTGGGAGAGGCCAGGCCAACCACTATTACGTTGCGCAGTTGGTCGATCGATCTCTCGCTTATCCGATGGTATTATCGAGGATGTTCTCGTGAAGGTAGGCCCATTTATTCCGCCGGTTGATTTTGTGATACTTGATTATGAGGCAGATAGGAGTGTTCCTCTCATCATGGAGAGAGGATTCTTGGCCACTGTTGATGTTGTGATCCTAGTGAAAGATGGGAAGATGTCCATAACAGTTGATGGACAAGAGGCGACTTTTGATGTGTTTAAAGCTACCAAGCTTCCAGCCCATTATGAGGAGTTGAAGATGATTTTCGTGGTGGAGCCCGAGCTCACTAATGCCGAGTTAGATCACTTTCTAGCTTCGGCGAGATCCGTTGGAGACGGCTTTGGTGTACGGGGAAGATCCGACAATTGATGCGAAGTGGAGGAGTGTCTTAGCATTCTTGACACTTCACGCGCTTATCTACAAGCAAGTACACGGGTTGAGGAGCTAGACAGGACCGAGTCATGGAAGAAGCCGAAACCATCTATTGAAGAGGCTCCGTTCTTGAGTTGAAACCATTACCTCCTCACCTTCGCTACGCTTTCTTGGGTAGTGGAGACACATTGCTCGTAAACCTCTCTGCTTATTTGACTGATGTGCAAGTTGAACGTGTGTTACGAGTGCTAAGAGATTGAGTTCGAGCCCTTGGGTGGTCGATAGCTGATATTCTAGATATTAGTAGCTCGTTTTGCATGCACAAAATATTATTGGAGGAAGACAGCAAACCTAGTATTGAGGGCCAGAGGCGACTGAACCCGATCATGAAGGAGGTGGTGAAGAAAGAGGTAATCAAGTGGCTTAACAGCATTATTTATCCCATCTCTGACAGCAATTGGGTGAGTCCTGTACAATGTGTCCCGAAGAAAGGGGGCATGTGGTTGTTGACACCCAATTTTGTCCCGCCTTTCTTCCAAAATATTTATTTGCGCTCCTAATATTTTGACAACTTGAGAATAGTTATGCATACTTTACTATAATTATTAGCTTTCTATTAATATGGTAGTTTTCCACTGTCCAACTATAGTCGTCGCCTATTATCATTATCATTTTATTATTATTATTATTATTATTATTATTATTATTATTATTATTATTATTATTATTATTATTATTATTATTATTATTATTTATCATACTGCAAGCACTTAATAGTATAATCGCGATGGTCACTCTTAACATTTCTATTTATCGTCTTATGCAAAACGCACGACATTTGTTTTATTGAGCGATAGCGTTCCTTTACTTTTAAACCTTATAAATACTACTGCACAACTATTATAATATATATATACATATACACATTTATTTTATTTATTTGAGTACTAATAAATATATTAAGTAATATTGTTAACGCACGTTACTATATAATTAAGTAAAGAGTGTTCGTCATTTAATTTTGAAATTCAAATTTGCATAAAATCCGGTCCTAATCGGGTCAACAATAGCCCAATTCCCATATCCCATTCCATTCAACTTTTTCACATGGATGCCACGCAAGCGCCACGTCTGCGCCAAATGGTTAAAAACACACTACCAGCACACACTTCCCATACTACCAGCACATGCCTCCCACCCCCCCCCCCCCCCCCGTGTCTTCTCTTTATTGGCTAGTTAATTAGAAAATACCATTCTGTCCCCAACCTAACTATCCTAAATGACTAAAACACCCCTCCACCATATATGAAACCCTAACCTCGTCATTTCCGCCTCCTCTCTCGTTTTCTCCATGGCAGGAGACGTTTTGTCTCCTTGCTTGGTTTTGGAGCAAATCCTCTCCTCTCACCGTCGAATTCAGGGTGTGCCCCCCCCCAATTCGGGTAAGGGTTTATCTTTTCTGCCCCATGGCGGTAACCCTGCAGTCTCTCTGTCCTTTTTTCAGCTACGGTTGCCATCTTAATCGGTCATGGCAGAGATAAGTTTTCCATTTTTGAGCAAGGACCAAGGTGGTGACATCCCCTCATCTCTCCTCTTTAATTGAGTCAACACAAAAAACCAAAGTACTTTTCAAATTTCTGAGAAAAAAATCAATCTTCAGATATCGATTTTGACTTCAAACGACTCTTGATTTTCGTTTTGGAGCCAAAAAGGGTTTGAAATCCAAAAACCCTAGTTTACAGCTATAAAAAGAGCTCGTAGCATTCATTTTGGGGGGAGAGCCCTAGCCTTACTATAGAAAAAAAAAGAGAGAAAAGAATAGCCAACAGATTACTCTATTTTCATTTTTTGGTTTGGAACTTGGTTAATCCAAGCGGATCCGGGTTCGTCGTGTTTTGAGTGTGGATCCGGGACCTAAAAGCTCTAGTTCGCTGCACCCAAAAAAGGTAATCTTCCTTTCTTGTCTTGGTTTTATTTATTTTGAATTTTTCCATAATTAGAGTGATTTAGTTTATCCTAATGTTAAGTTGATGATTTATAATGCAAATTTTCCTCCTCTTGGTTTAATTTTAGTAATGTTTGATTTTCTGCGATTATATGTGTTCTTATGTGCTTAATTTAGTCTGAGAGCTTAGTTGGTTTCATTTTGGTATGAATGTGGTGTCTAGTTATCATGTTTAGCTTAAACTTGATTAGGATTTGATGCCTAGCATAAATCTGGGCGTATGGAGGGATTTGCTTAGCATGTAGGAAATAATGTTTTACCTTTTGATTGTCTCTGAATATTTAGGTGCCTAACTGAGCAGTTTGCTGTGTCACTTATGGATTAATTGAAAACCTTATGCTACTTGCTTGTATATGTTCTTACTAGTGATGGTCCAGTATAGTTATTAAGGTTTTTATTATGTTAGTTAGTAAGGCTCGTAATAGTGTAAGGATTTGAAAGGCTCATCATTTAACTGCATAGTTGAGTTTGAGTGTTATTTTTTAGTGTTTTACTTGATCAGTGATATTCTTTTGCTTAAATTGTGTTCATCCATAAACAAATTTAGGTCACAGTATCCCTCCCCTTCATGATGTTTATGTCTCATATAACCTTAAGAACAAGACATTAATTTAAACTGCCTAAAGAGGACTTGTTGAAAGCATACTCACCTTATTATGAACATAATTGTTTAATTGTTGTAGTGAATGGATCTGTTTTAATTCCCTTTTGTAAATGCTAAACTATGTTATTGCATACATGAACTAATCTTCTATGAAACTTAGCTAAATGCCTGTTTGTCTAAGTGAATAATGTTGCTGGAGTCTAATCCCTGTCTATTTGTTCTGTGAAACCTGTTTCCAAGCCTAAGCTTTTTGTCTCTTTGTATGTTCATAAAAGAAGGATGAAAGTGCACACTAATGACTTTTTTAAAAAAAAATATATATATTTGTTCATATCATGCCGATGCCATACCTCTAACCCTCTCATATGTTTTTCTTTTAAGATTAAATTGCATGATTTCTCCCTGTTTGTTGGCCTGTTGAGGCCTCCAATCATCATTGTCCTTTAATGTCCATGGTTTGATGAATAGCTTAAGTATATTGCATTCAAGCATGTTGAGTTTATGATAGATGTTTAAGTTTAGAAGGTGTATGATTAAGAAGTCTACATGCTATGCTCAAATCTCAATGTGGTAGTGCAGTCTTGTCAGGATCTGGTTTAAGCCTAAAGTACAGTCTGTTTTAAAAGGTTTGGTCATAATTTGAAGCTTGAAAACATGCTATACTTAGTGGATATGCCTCTGTCCAAGTAACCTGCAAACAAATGAAATACTTGAATACGCTAAAAGCTAGATGGAATATTGTATGTGTTCTCATGAAATGATCTATGCTAAGATAGGTTTCAACTTGATGGTACGTTCATAATTCATGTCTTCTGGTAATCCCATACATGTTTAAATGTATCATCTTTGGTAGAATGTTTGTTTAGGTGGTTAAACTTGTCTAGAAGGTCGAATATTGGTATTTTGTCCAAAGACTTATGCGAGAATGATAACATCGTATCATATCACTGCATAACCCTCTTTTCTACCCCCTGGCAAGTTAATTCAAACATATATGGTCTGTCTATATCTTTGTCTGATAAAGATCAAAGGTCATTAAAGCTAAAAGAATATATTTGCACATAACCGAGGCTAGCATTACCTGTTTGAACGACCTGTGGCCTGCTGTTGATCATTTAAAGATAATGTAAAGAGTGAACTCGAAGATCGGCTTAAAGTTCCTCGGAACCTCGAGTTTTCTTTGATACGTATATATGTGCTACAATGACATGTATGTTCTATGTATTATTAATTGGGATTGTGTGCTAATCTTTATCTTTTTTTTACATGTACACACCTCGGAGCATTCTTGAGTCGAGCGAGACTCAAAACTTTTCCGATAAACGAGAAATCTGCGTTTCCTCCTTCATACACATGTCGCGCCTACCTCGCGATACTTCCAAACAGAAAGGCGAATTGGAAAAGGGCGAGATGACTTGCCATCTCTCAGTATCCATAATCTTCACCCTTTTATCCGAACATAAAACGGGAGCGAGGAATAACTTTGTTATAGTCTTCCTGTTATAACTTGGTTATGTTTTATTTGTTTGCTATGCTCTGAATATTTTGGTTTTTTTAGAAGAACACGACCTAGAACATTATGAGTTTAGAAAGGGTAGTTCATAAAGGGAAAGTTAGTAACCAACTATTTCTTATTTTACAAATCTCCGCAATGTTTGGAGGTTATTAGAACACAGGCATATATTTATAATCCCTTTTATTCACTGGTAACCGGTAATGTTTTAGACACTTTGAGAATTCAAGCATATATTCATAGATGTGATTTAATTCGTGAACCAGCGCAAACGGATTTTAAGAGTTTAAACCATTGCCTTAGAGTTAATAAAAGTTGACTTTCTTTATCGCCGAACCTTTTCTTTAACTTAAAAAATTATTATCAAGTTTCTTATATAAATGTGCAGCTCATCATTGAATTTGGATTCCAAAAGAGACTTTCACAGATTATTTCTTATGGTATTTTAGGCTTTTCCCACAACGAGTAAAACAAATTTCAATCCTTAAAGTTATTGAACATTTTAATTATTTTCAATACAAGGTCAAGTTTTCGAATTATTATTATTATTATTTTATTTTTTGAGTGCAAATACTTAAGTCCAGAAAGGGCGGTGGTGTCTTCCCTTAATTAAAAATAGACGTCACAGTATTAGTCACAAACTTTTTTTCTATGTAAACTATTTAAGTATTTGGCCATGAATACTTTTTCTAAATTACTTATAGAATATTAAAATATTATTTTGTCAAAATTCCTTATGTTAACCTAAGTTTGGTCGGTAACCATATTTAATGGATTCTAATGGATGCTTAACACCTTCCCATTAGGATATTTAGAACCCTTACCTAGAATTTATTAGGTTTGTAAGACCTTAAAAAATGGAGTTTTAATTAGGCATTTCCTTAGTTAAAATTGGTGTCCTAATTCACCGTTAAAATAATTAGGTGGCGACTCCTTAAGTTAAATAATTAGGAATCACCAATATGTTGTACTCCGCTTTGACCCGGTTAAAATGGGGTATAACAACTGTGGTGGAAAACGAGAAGAATGAATTGGTGCCTCAAGGAACTGTTACGGGTTGGAGGATATGTATTGACTATCGCAAGTTGAACAACGCCACTAGAAAAGATCACTTTCCTTTGCCCTTCATGGATCAGATGCTCGACAGATTGGCTGGGCACGATTATTATTGCTTTTTGGATGGTTATTCGGGTCTACAGATCGATCATGATTGCACCGAGGATCAAGAGAAGACCACATTTACATGTCCATATGGCACGTTTGCATTCCGGAGGATGCCTTTCGGTTTGTGCAATGCTCCAGGTACTTTCCAGCGATGCATGATGGCTATTTTCACCGATATGGTGGAAAATTATATGGAGGTATTTATGGATGACTTCTCTGTTTTTGGAGATTCTTTTGATGACTGTTTAAATCATCTTGATGCCGTGTTAGCTCGTTGTGAAGAAACGAACTTAGTACTTAACTGGGAAAAATGTCATTTTATGGTTCGAGAGGGAATCGTTCTTGGGCACTAGATATCGAGCAAGGGAATAGAGGTTGACAAGGCGAAGATTGAAGCAATTGAAAGATTGCCACCACCCGTTTCAGTTCGGGGAGTGCGCAGTTTTCTTGGGCATGCAGGATTCTATCGACGGTTCATCAAAGACTTCTCTAAAGTTGTTAATCCAATGTGCAAGCTTTTAGGGAAAGATGTGAAGTTTGTGTTTAATGAAGCCTGTTTGACGGCTTTTAATGAGCTGAAACGAAGGTTAGTGTCGGTCCCTATTATCATCGCACCTGATTGGTCTCTGCCATTTATTTTGATGTGTGATGCAAGTGATTTTGCTGTGGGAGCTGTCCTTGGTCAGAAAAGGGATAAGATTTTTCATCCTATTTACTATGCTAGCAAGACACTTGATGCAGCCCAGATGAACTATACTGTCACAGAGAAGGAGTTATTGGCGGTTGTCTACGCTTTTGACAAATTCCGATCATATCTTGTGGGCACGAAGGCGATTGTATATACTGATCACCTTTTAGTTCATTATTTGTTTGCAAAGAAGGATGCAAAGCCGAGGCTTATTCGTTGGGGTGTTCTTCGCAAGAGTTTGACATCGAGATTCTTGATCGAAAGGGCACGAGAAAATCGGAGTAGCAGATCACTTATCGAGATTGAAGATAGGGAACATGTGGATGAAGTAGTGGCGATTAAGGAGACTTTTCCTGACGAACAACTCTTTGCTCTTCAATCAGCTGAGGTGCCATGGTATGCAGACATGGTGAACTTTACCCCCTGGTGTGGCACGAGAAGAAGAAACGGATTTTGCATGACAGTCGTTTCTATGTGTGGGATGAGCCCTATCTCTCTTAGGGTTGGCATAGATTAGCTGATCAGAAGGTGTGTTCCGAGAGGAAGAGGTCTGCGATTCTCGAGAAGTGTCACTCATCACCCTATGGGGGATATCATCCGGGTGACGAACGGTGCAAAAAAGTAACTTCGATTCGGGTTCTTTTACAATCGGCTCTTTAATAAACTTTGTTCAAAGATGCTCGTGAATTTGTGCGAGTATCGCGAGCATGTGATAGATTGCGAGAGAACCGAAATATCTCCAAGTGTCATGAAATGCCTTTGAAGGGCATCTTAGAAATCGAGACTTTGATGTGTGAGGTATTGACTTCATGGGTCCTTCATACCATCCAAGGGGAATAAGTACATATTGGTTCGTGTTGTAGACTATGTCTCGAAGTGGGTGGAAGCCATTGCACTTCCCACCAATGATGCTAGTGTGGTGGCACGATTTCTGAAAAAGAACATTTTTACAAGGTCTGGAACCCCTCGGGCCATCATCAGTGATCAAGGTACGCACTTTTTCAATCGGCTCTTCGATAAATTGCTGCTCAAGTATGGGGTGAAACACAAGATAACGACTTCTTATCATCCTCAGACGAGTGGTCAAGTGGAGGTATCGAACAGAGAAATCAAGAGGATTTTGCAGAAGACTATGAGCGTAAGTAGGAAAGATTGGTCATTGAAGCTTGATGATGCTCTGTGGGCATACAGAACAGCTTACAAAACTCCGATTGGCACATCTCCCTATAAGCTCATCTTTGGTAAGGCATGTCATCTACTAGTTGAGCTTGAGCATAGAGCATATTGGGCGATTAAGAAGCTGAATCTAGACATGGTTCAAGCTGGAGAAAAGAGGTCCGGTACTGCAGTTGGAGGAATTTTGCTATCATGCTTATGAAAACGTGAAAATGTATAAGGAGCGAACTAAGAGAATTCATGACGAGCGCATCCAATCTCGTGATTTTGAGCCTAGGCGATTAGTCTTTGTTGTATAACTCTAGGCTGAAGATTTTCGGTGAAAAGTTGAAGAGTAAGTGTGCTGGGCCATTCGAGGTAGTTCGTGTGACTGCACATGGAGCAGTTGAGCTAAAGAAACCCAACTCGGATGAGACATTCCTGGTGAACGGGCAAAGAGTAAAGCATTACTATGGGGAGGCCACTGACCGCGCGAGGTCCTCTATCGATCTAGAAGAGGCTTGAGGAAAGCCTACGTCGTGCCGCGACGTTAAATCAAGCGCTTCTTGGGAGGCAACCCGTGTGAAAAAAAAATGAGAAAAATACAAAAAGTGTCGTGCCACGACCTTAACTAAGGCGCTTGTTGGGAGGCAACCCAATTTTTTTGTATGATATAGGTCACGTTTGTTCATGTTGCAGGAATTGGGCGGAAAGAAGAAAATACGAAGTGCCCAGTGATTTGCGCATCGGTTCCGCGATGCGGACCAATCGCGCATGAAAAATCAGAAACCCCCAGTGATTTGCGCATCGGTCCCGCGATGTGGACCGATCGCGCAATATACTGAAGCCTCCTGCTTTCCTTCCTCGATGCGGACGGATCGCGCGGGTCGACCCGGGTTTGTATTTTTTTCTCCAACTCATGATATAACCGTGCCCCTTCACCCCTATTCCCTCACAAAAACATTCCCTTTCACACACACATTCCTTCTCACACAAAAAATCCCCATCCCCATTCCTTCTCTAACAAAAACAACTTCAAGTTGCTCCAATCTATCCCCCATTAACTTCACAAGGTAAGTGGGTTCATCTTCCATTTTTTTTTCTTTTCCCCTTTTCCCCTTGTTATTGATGTTTGTAGTTGTAAAGTAGGGATATGGGTATGGGCGAATCTTGGGTGGGGATTGGTATTGCTTGTGTGGTATGAGTTAGTATGGCTAGAATGTAACCCCCATTGCACAAGGGAGGGTTTCCAAACCCACCATTGTTGTCAAAAGTTAAGGGATGATTTTAGGCCCACAAGGTGTTCGATAAAAGTCCTAAACCAAGTTTTTGTGGAAATTGTGAAGTCTTGAGTAGCAATGGAAAATTAACCAAGCATAGGAACCCTTGTACATCTCCTCTCACCATAAAATTCGAATTGTGATGGAGAATTGGAGAGTTGTGATTTTCCATCCCAAGCCCTACAACATGAAGTAGCTTACTTTGTTTTTGTTTTGCTTTGTCATGTAGGAGTAGTTAACTTCTTTGATTTTGATTTTCGTAATGTAGTTTGAAGTGAGTGTGGGGTGAGTTCCCCAAATTGTAAAGAAAAAAAAAATTCTTTTTTCTCAAGGTCGAGGTCCGAAAAAAAAATTGACAGGGGCCACGCATTCTAGACTTAAGTACATGTAACATGATTAAGTGTGGGGTTGTGCCATGACTCCCTTTAGTTACTGACCTGTACTTCTCGTTTGGTAATGCGCTGTTTTGCAGGCAAAATGGTTCACGCCAAGTCCAAGGGCAAATCTGTCGCCTCCTCCTCCCAAGGCACAAAAAGAGGAAGAGCAGAAAACCCGTCCAAAGCGACAAAAGGGCAAACATCCGGAAAGGGCAAGCATCCCGAGGTTGTCATTCCTCAAGTGTCTAAAAGGACGCCCCACCCCCATCTCTCCAGGGATGGGGAAGAGTGGTATGCGGGGTTTGACACCTCAAAGGGATACAATCATGAGCGAGCGATCAGTCGAGTCCCTTTGAAGAAAAATTTTGGGATATCTACAACCGCATAGTCGCCATGGGATGGACGTCTGTGTTTGAACAACCGGGGCCAGTGAACATTGATTGGGTCATGGAACTTTACGCTAGCATGCCAAGCCACGGGAATCCCGATTTTGTATTCGTTCGAAAAAATTGGGTGCCGTTGACGGCTTCGACTCTGTGCGGGGCAATTGGAGTCCCGAATGTGCCTGTTGAACCATTGCTAGAATTCATCAAAAGGCCCGATTATAGGGCTATTCGGGAAACTCTTTGTGGAGCCAACTCCAAATCTTAATGGGCACGATACTCAGGGCCTCTTCGGAAGCATCGGAGCATGAGCATGAGTAATTTTTGTAGAGAAGCCCGAGTTTGGTTGCGCTTCTAAATGCCGAATCATGCCACTTGATCACTTCTCAGAGGTCCAAAAGGAGAGAGTGTGCATAGTGTATTTCTTGATGACAGGGCAGTTGGTGAACATTGGGTATTGGATGATGCAGGAAATTCGAAGAGTGTGGGCTGGCAAGTCTAAAAGGCTGAGTTATGGAAACACTCTCACTTCCTACTTAATGAGGCTCGACGAGGAGTTGGCATATGCTGCGATGGGAGTGCTGAGGCGCCCACTAACTCACTCGACATCTCAAATGTCATGGCCCCAGCGAGTGCATCCGGACATCATTTGACTCGACGGAGAGAGAGGTCCGCCCAATCCACGGTCTAGACCGACACACACGGGGATGATGGTTGCGGGTGAGCATTTTAACATTGATCTTTCAAGGGTCTTTATTCAGAACCCCCACACCCCACATTTTCGGGTACTTGTGGGTGAGGTGTCTCAGTTACCTGCGGATGAGGACGAAAACTCGATTGATCGAGTCGTATGCATTCGAAGAGGGGGGAGGAGGTAGAGTCGGAGGGCTTTTTCCCGATGACGGGAGGATGCAAGGGAAAATTAGCGCAGCGACAATGAAGAAGAAGAGAACGCCGAGCCATTGGATGATAGCGCGATCCCTCTGATGATGAGGACTACATCGATGAGGACGACTAGGCCCTAGTGGGCCCGGTGAGTATTTCTTACCTTACTTACGCTTTGTTTGTTTTCAAATATATATGCATTGAGGGCATTGCATAATTTTAAGTGTGGGGTGGGAAAATACGTCCCTGGTTTGTAACAACATGTTTTGAGGTTGCGGATGATGATTAGTATGCCTTAGGATTTTTTTTTTAGTAGTTTTGCATCTTAGTGTCCATAAAAAAAAAATAGAAAAAGTTGAAAGAAATTCAAAAAGATTTTATTTTCCTTATTTTTCTTTGATAACTTCTTAAGGCCCTCATTAGTAGGCATTCATCATCCACCCCCTTTGGTTTTCTTATGGCCTCGGTTCTTTCCCTAGAGGGGGGCCTTTGAACCGAGAATCGGGAGGCGCGGTAGATTTTTTTTTTTCTTTAGTCATAGAAAGGGCTTTTCCGATGACGGGAGGATGACAACCGGGGCCAAACATTGAGGCAAAATTAGTCCTTAGGATAGGTGTATTCAAATGCTAGGTGCACGGGTTAGGTGAAGTATTGGCATATGAGTGATCTTGAAATTTTTTGTGAAAACATGCCGTGAAATTGTATCACTTTTCTTGAAAGCACTTGAAAATGGTTTTTATGACCCACTTGGCATTGTTGATTTCCATTGTTGTTTGATTCGAGGGACAACCGGATCCCTCTTGCGTTGATTGTGTGCCATGTGTGAGTCAGGTTTTGCATTTGAATCCATGTTTGGTATTGACGTCTAGAACTTGCCCTGTGTGTTCACAAAGCAAAATGAAGTTCGGTTGAGCCTAGAAAATGATAGAGGCGTTTCTTCGATTAGTCACTAAAAAGTGTAAAAAAGTTATCCCACCAACTCGCAAATAGCACCCTAGTTAACCCTTTTGAGCCTTTAGCCTTTTCTTTGATAGCAGTTAATTAGCCTTTACCCCTTCGTTCGATAAAACTGATTTTTGATTCAAATACTCTATGAGCACTTTAATCATTTACATGTATAATGGGAGTTGGGATGTGAAATAAAAAGGGGAAATGGTTGTTAATTGTAATCTAGGAAGACAATGGGAGCACTGAATGAAAAGAAATAATTCTGTTGTTAGTTGTGAAAAAAAAAAAAAGAGAAAAGAAAGAAATCTGAAAAAAAAAATGTGTAGCGAAAAAGTTTTCCTTCTAACTTGTGTGACTTTTAAAGAGTGGTCCTTAAACAAAGAAAATGGGTGAATTGGGAGAAATTTAAAGGTTGGTTGGTGTTGAATAAGGGCTAATGAAGAAATTGTGCAAGAATGATAAAAGTATATGTATTATTAAAGTGCTTAGGGAGGTTAGTCACTATTATCCAAATAATTCCTACCCGTCCCTTAGCCTACGCTACAACCCTCGAAGTCCTACTTGATTCTAGGTTCGACTTACTTGTATTAGTGGAGTGGTTACACTAGGGGCAAGCCTATGGTATGTCGTACTTTACATGTGATATTCTTTGTGAGAGTGAGCGTACTTAATGATTTTATGTCCATTGATTTAAACATATGTGGTTCTTGAGAGATATGGACTACTTTATTTTGGTGAGGGCACATAATTAGCAATAGAGTGGTGAAGTGTTGATTTCTTGATCATAAGGTTGCTTACATGCTTTAAAGTGGTGTCGTTGGGTCAATTGGTTTTAAAATTGAAGTGTTTTTTAGGAAGGTGGTCCTTGGTGCTAAAAATGAGGGTTTTGAATCTTTGGCATGGCTTTCGCAACTTGGCTTATTGTTTTGGTTTTGAAAATTTTCTTTTGAGATAGTCATACTAGCCGAATCCCGTTGCAGTTGCTTACTGTTTGAATGAGTTGAGCTAGAAGTGTAGTTTGGTGTTGGTTTATGTTTGCTCGAGGGCGAGCAAAGTCTAAGTGGGGGGGTGGTGATATTTGGCACAAATATCTATGTTTCGTGTCATTTTACATCCTATTCTTATGACTTTTGTTGCTTAATCTACGATGAAATCGTCGTATTTGAACTTATGTCGTTATATTTCATGTGTATAGGTACGATGAAGACAAACGATGGAAAACCGGGCTAAAAGTGATTGACTTTGGAGCATATGATGACTACACGAGGTGACGAGTCGAAGACCACAAGTGATGAACTAAAAGGAAAAAAATTGAACTGAAGGTCTCGCTTTTCATCCGCATCGATCGCGTGAAGAAAGCGGACAAAAACCAGCTCCAGTACCATCAGGCTTTCCTTCCGTATCGCGGAAGGAACGCATCGCGGAAGGAAAGTGGGGTTCTGCGCAGCTTTCCCGGTTCGACTAGGATTAGGTTTACTTATTTTTTGTTTTTACCCTAGACTATATATAGACGTCTTTTAGCTGAAAACGGTGTGCTGGGGATTATTCAAAGACTTGTAAGCCACCGTTCTATTTTCTCTCTTTAGGTTTATTTTATTTTTCATCTTTTTCAACCCTAGATTATTCATGAATTCTTTGTCTATGATCGAATCATGAGTAACTAAACTTCTTAATTCTAGGGTTGTGGCGAAAGACTTGAAAGTTGGTTTGATGACAATTATTATCTATTGATTTTTCATTTTTTGGGTTGCTTATTTATTCTTGATCTTAATTGTTTGATTATCCGGCCAATAGTTAGACACTATACGTGGTGCGCGGGTGGACTTGAGAAAGGGAATTCATGTACGTAATAAGAATAAATAGAGTTTGTTCGATTTGATCGTCTCGCTACTGAGGATAGAGATATACCCTTTAGCCCTACTTAGTTGAATACGGAGAAATAAATGCGTTCTTGTTACCTCTGATGACAATAGAGATATAGGCATTATAGTAACATCTACAGGCTTGTGAGTAGTTCGAGAGAATATCATAAAGTATAATTAACCCGTCAACTAGTAACCCAGGAAATAAAATAGGTGGATTGTCCGAAGATCAACTGGATTGTCGAAAGCCATGACCCTAGATCTTTCTCTCATCTCGATAATTCTTACAATCTTTGTCAAGATATTCCCGATACCACAAAAACACCCATCACAAATTGTTTACTTTTCGGTTTTAGTTTAGTACAATAAACATCTTGATTTTCACTTTCTTGAATAGTTTCATCCGAATTTGAATTAGCTTAACAGTAGAATCTAAGTCTCTGTGGGATCGATATCTGGACTTAACAGTCTATATTACTTGTACGACCACGTATACTTGCGTGTGCGTTTGGGAGCAACATCTATATAGGATATTATTGGCTGCATCAATGTATCATCTGTGGAGGGATTCCAATTGATGAAGCAACATCTGAAAGTTTTGATTAAACTCATTATTCAAGAGATTCATATTAAAGCTGGCAATAGAATTCGTATTGTAAAGTGTCAGGAAAATTTTAATTTTTATCCAAGCTAGCCAACATTTTCCTATGCTTGTTTTATCTCCTTCTTGTTGTGCTAATCTGCGATGCTGGGACTTTGTCCAGAAATTAAATTTTTCTATGTACTGAAACATTCAATTTTGGTAATGAAACAAGTTAGTTGCCAAAAAATGTTTATTCTTTAACGTGTTCAATAAATATTTTGACGGTAATCCCTCTACTCAAAGGATCAACAATCATAATCCGATAAATGAAGAATAAATTGTCAAAACATCCTAGAAATAATACAAGCACAATCGCTCTTACATATTTATAAGGATAAAAAAAAAGTATATAGTGTCCCTAAAAATTTTGTAAGGTTTAAAGTATTTAAAGTGCGTTGACGAATATAAAAATACGACTTCACATGCCAGTAGTAACTACGAGTAAGTACAACATCACTTGGACATGATAATAAATGTACAATATGAATTAAAAAGATTTAGAGTTTGATGGCGCGCAAATATTCAAATGAGCACAATTCCGAACATATAAAGAATTATGTTGTGAATATATTGTATGTAGAATTAAAGTCCGCGTAGTCTAATTTTCAACTCTTTAAACTGTTCGTTAATAAGATCCTTGTATAAAAAAATTATGACCTTTCTATCTAGATAGTGCACATGCCTAAAGTACCGTCTAGGTATCACCACAGTGAAGGGTGCCCCAAGACAATGAGGATTGCTCTTGGTGTAATACCCTCTCAGCCCGATTTTTGCTCATTTTCCACAATTTCTTTTAAGTCTTTGGGAGTTTTGAAGGCCATCCGACTTAGGGTTTCAATCCATAATATAAGGTGAATTTTTAATTAAATATTATGTTACTTAAGGTTGTCTAACACCGATATTGTATTTATATCTTGATTAAAATGGTTGGATTTCAACAAATCTTCCAAAACTCAAACATCTCAAAAAGAGAGATTTTCAAGAACTGTCTTCAAGAGGTTATAATTCCACTACTTAAGTTTTTATTATAGTGTTTAAATAATCTCGTTTAGTATATTAGTGGTAGGAATGATAATTTACACGTGATACTGAAGTAGCCCTATAAATGAGATGTTCTTGACATGGATGGACCTAAGGAGGAGGAGGATGAATGATTTTTCCAAAATTTGGAAATGAGTTGTTTAATTATATAAATGACTTAAATGAATGATTAAACACTAATGCAAAGATTTCTGGAGCGAATTATGTCGAAAATGAAGAATTTGAGTTTTGAAGAGCTTGTAGTCAAAGGATGAACCACAAATAAGTTAAGTTGATTTTAAGTGAGCACAAATTGTTGGAATGAATTTTTTATTGTAGATTAATACTTGTTGGGCACATTTGACATTGTTTGGAGTATTGGAAGGGTTAACCTTTAAGAGAGGTGAATTTTGCCTCAATCTACTATAGGATTTTTTGATCAAAGCATTAAAATCAGTTTAGAAATGTATTTATATGTTCAGGAGGACAATCGGGCCTCCTGTTACAGTTATTACAGATAAGAATACTTTCATAAAGTATCATATATATATATTCATAATTATAAGTAGCTATGTTTAGAATTCATTCAATAAAAATAAAGGCATTTAAAATATTAGTATTATCTCACTCCAAAATTGGAGCGTGACAAAATAGTTAATATTAGGTAAATTTGATTCATTAGTGGATTAGTGCTCGTAAACAGATGAACTTCAAGTAACCCAAGTAAAAAAATTATCTTCCAAAATTGCTGACAAAATTTAATTGTAAATTTGATTCAATGGATTATGTAAACAGATGAACTTCAAGTAACCCAAGTAAAAATTGGAGTGCTGTCATTTAATTGAAATGAATAATGTTGGGTAGGATATTATATTAAAAAAAAATATATCGTCCATGTGTCAGTGGGTGGGGGAGAAGGGGAACCGAATGATAAAAGCAAATGGGGTCGTTCAAATTTCGTAGGGAAAAAAAAAAAAGATTTTGGGATTCGTGTTTTGTCTTGTAGGCATAATATTCCAATTCTGCCCCTAACTTTGTTGGATTAAGTCAAAAGCAGCCAAAAATTCTTATGGAGATTGGTATAATTTTGGATGTAGTCACAACAGTGCATCCAACTGAAACTTAAAACTTATACTCTCTCTGTTAGTAATTAAATAAATCAGTGCTAGCATTCTTTAACTTATACTCTCTTTTTGTAATTAAACTAGCAAACTATGCCCGTGCGATATACGAAGCCCAATATAATTAATTTATTAACTCAATTTAATTAATCTTTATGGTTTGTATATTTTATATAAAGGATACCGCGATTCTCCTTAGTGAGTCTTCATATTTTTTCTTTTCGTCTTACTTTTCCCCTTAATATCTCAGTATTTGTTAAAATTTGCCTTATTTTGGTTACGTCCGTCTCTTTTTATATTTCGTAAGTTGACAATTCAAATATCCTACATGTCAAGTTTACAATCACAAGATTCAAAGGATATTTTATTATATTATACACATTTTTAATTTAGAACTACAAGATAGTCTATCTTTATTTCTTAAATTCCGTGTCTAGTCAAACATAGACACTTAAATTGAGACAGAGGGAGTATATGCTAAATGAAGGAAATGAAAGGACAATTGAGACACTGCGGACACGTGGAGACTTAAAAAGTAAACACACAAGAGGTAGTATTAATGTTAAACTTCTGAAATGTACACATGTTAGTCCTGACTTAGAGTACAATTTCAGTTGCTTTTTGTACAACTTATTGTTGAAGTGTTCGTCCACTTGGGAGTTTGTTGTTAAAAAAAAATTGTCTTATTTTGGTTATGTCCGCCTCTTTTTATATTTAGTAAGTTGACAATTCAAATATCCTACATGTCAAGTTTATAATCACAAGATTCAAAGGATATTTTATTATATTATATACATTTTTAATTTAGAACCACAAGAGTTGAAAGTCTATCTTTATTTCTTAAACTCCATGTCTAGTCAAACGTAGGCACTTAAATTGAGACAGAAGGAGTATATGCCAAATGAAGGAAATAAAAGGACAATTAAGACATCATAACGGATTTGTGGGGACTTAAAAAGTAAAACACAAGAGGTAGAATTAATGTTCAACTTCGAAATGTACATATGTTAGTCCCCAGAGAGTACAATTTCATTGCTTTTTGTATAACTTATTGTTGTTGTGTTCATCCACCTTGGGCATTTATATAAAAGAAGAAGAAAAATATATATATATATATATATATATATATATATATATTGTAGTAATGTGTGGCCAAGTAATATGGGACGAAGGAGTATTTCATTTATTAATTTTTAAAGAACGTGAAAAGTCAAGTATAGTAATGTGGCCAATTAATATGAGATGAAGGGAGTACTTCATTTATTAATGCTTAAAGAACGTGAAAAATCAAGTAATGTGGTCATGTAATATGGGACGGAGGAATTACATCATTTATTAATTCTTAAATAACGTGAAAAGTCAAAAGTGAATAAGTAAAAGTGTACAGAGGAAATAAATATGTGTCGGAGAATTAAAATTGAAGTGTATACATGTATACTTGAGAAGAGAATAAATATTCAGCAAGAACGTGAAAAATCAAAAGTGAACAAGTAAAAGTTCACGGAGGAAATAAATATGTGTCGGAGAATTAAAATTGAAGTGCATACGTGTATACATGAGAAAAAATAAATATTCAGTATTATGACATATATCCGCATGGGATTTATTAATTCTCAAAGAACGTGAGAAGTCAAAAGTGAAAAAGTAAAAGTGCACGGAGGAAATAAATTTGCGTAGGGGTATTAAAAATGAACTGCATACGACATACATGAGAAGAGAATAAATATTCAGCAAGAATGTGAAAAGTTAAAAGTGAACAAGTAAAAGTGCATAGAGGAAATAAATGTGTCGGAGAATTAAAATTAAAGTGCATACGTCTATACATGAGAAGAGAATAAATATTAAGTACTATAACATATGTCCACGTGGAATAAAAAAAATTGGGTAAAGTGTACAAGTTATATAGCTTATGGTACAAGCATTCATTGCGTGTAAAATTTGTAAAGCTTTTGGTACAAGTATTTGATGCTGTGTTGGTCCACATAGTTTTAAAACCTAGAATTATATTAACAAATGCTTATCCTACTTCAATTCGGACAAGATTAAGAAATAAAAAAATACTTCCTATTTTATTAGGAAAATGAATTTTATCGTTATCCAAATGAAAATTAATGATGAGATTACTGCGATCTTATATATATGACTTATATTATCAGTTAAAAAGTACATGGGGTTATTCTATTTTAATTGATAAAACGAGATTTACAAGAAAATTTCCTCCTTTTTTTGTATAGTTAAAGAGAACTTAAAAGAAAAGAAACAAAAGTTGCCCACAAAAACTTAGAGGCCGATGACAAAAAATTTCCTCTCTCTAATGGTGCCAGCTCATGTTAGTGAATGTGCAAAGGTGAGGTAATCCATGGCGAAGGGGAAGGCAAAATGTAGAGGACAGGCTCAAATTCTAGAGCAAGGGCAAGGTCGAGGTAGGGGACGACCTTGAAAGGTTCCTCTTGCAACATTTGTTAGCTCTATGGATGTAAATTGTTTTCTATGACTCCTCTCTTTACTGATTGCTGAGAAATATTTATTATTAGCATCCCTAAGTTTAATTCATCTAGCCCTTGATTTTTGCTTTGAAGCACTCTGTTCCATCAATGACCATTTCTCTAGGTTAAGAAGTAAGTTTTTCTCTTGGTTGATCAGTGAGTCATTGGCATGTGATGATAATTTCTCCTGAACATGGACTAGCTCTTGCCTTGCAAAATTAATCTTAGTTTTGATAAACTTGAAGTCATTATTGTTGAGCTGTCTCAGTGCAGGCTTTGGCTTTAGCTTCTGTAACTTCTTTCACACATATTTCATTCTATGAGTATCCATTCTATGCTGCCATACTCTCCCCACAATTTTTCAAAATACCCATGTTCAACCCACACATTAAAGAACTTGAATGGAATCTTTTTTGGGCCCTGATGAGGCTGCAAATTTATGATCATTAGAGCATGATCTGGGATTTAAGGCAGCTCATAAATAGTCATTACTCATCCCCAAGTGACCATCCATTCAAAGTTGCCAAAGACTTTATCAATTCTACTAGTAATCTTGTCTGATCCCATCTGTGTATTTGACCAAGTAGGATGATTCCCCCTGCCAAGTTAATTCATGAAGTGCACTTTGTTGGATACAGTCAGCAAAATATTATACTTCAGTCAGAGTAATGGGAATACCACCTTGCCTATCCAGTGGGGACAAAAAACTTATAGCCAAGGTTGGGAAATACCTTAACTTAAGAGTGTTCAAGTCACTCCATAATGTCCTCCTTTGCTCTATAGCATTGAAACCATAGATCACAGATATTAAGAAATGATACTTGGTTCTATCTCTCACCAAATAATGCACTAGTTGTGCAGTTCTATGCTGGAGGGTAACCTCAAGCCAATCAGGATCCCATATGAACCGTATCTTGCCATTTACTACCTCCTGGTAGTTTATATGAATATTCCAACCTGGTGCAATGTTATGCAGTCTCTTTATCATATTATGTTCCTTTAGTCTTGTTTCTACAATACTAGCTAGCCTTATCCTTTTATTTATGAGGTACTGCTTAAACACTTTCTGCTTATACCTCTTATTTATTCTTCTAATTCCAAAATAACTAAGTCATTAGACTGTTAGGGTTGTTCCACCTCTATCAAAAGGCAATGCAGAAACATTACTTTTCCCCTTATGTAGTATCTCAAATCCATTTTTGGTAACCACAGTTTGCAGCACAGGAAAATTTTCAATATTAAATTCTGGACTAGTTGAAGTAGTAACACTTACTAGGGGATTTCTAGGAGCAGTTTGTTTCTCCTGCCTTCTTATGGAGGCACTAACTACATTCTTCTCATTTTGTGCCACTTCTTGTACCACATTTTGGTTTACAATATTCTCATTACCTTGTGGAGCATTAGGGACACTTGTGTTCTGTACTACTTCTAGGATAACAATCCCTTTAGATTTCCATTCTTGAGTAACTTATTTCCCATGTCTTCTTTTCCTTACTGGTTCAGGTTTTTGAGCAGGTGGCTGCTCCTTGCATATATGTCCCACTTTTTGGCATTTAGGACAAAATTCAGGTTTCCACTCATATTCTACTCTTTAGCATATCATTTATTCATTGGGATCTCGAACCTTAATAGCAGAGGGAAGGGGTTTTGTGATATTCACCTCAATTAGCATACGAGCATAGCAAATTCTTGTTTGTTGCATTGTGCACTCATCAGCAAACAAGGGTGAACCTATTGCACTAGAAATTCTACATAATGATCCATGTCCCCAACAGTTCAATGGTAGCTTAGGAAAATTAACCCATAGGGGAATTTCCGACATGAACTCAGAACTGAGATCAAAATCCTTAGACCAGGGCTTCAAAATTTTGGCTTATTATTGATAATGTAAGGCCCTGCATATAGTACTTTGTGCATATCTTCAATAGTCTGAAATTTAATTATATAATACCCATCATCATGAATATACAGTACAAGATCAATAATATTTGCCCAATTCTGGGAGATATACCGAGACATAGCATTGTATCTTGGCCGTTCCCCGAAAAAATAGGCAATTAAAGTACAGTTCCATTTCTCCTCTTCTACTTTCACATCTTCTTCAACTAATTGAACTACAGTTTCATTAATTCCTTCAAACTTCAAACCTACGTTTGGATTGGCTTATAAGTTGAGTCGGGTTTAAATTGGTCATTTCGGGTTATTTTTGGCCATTTTTAACTTATATTTGAAAACTTTGGGTGTTTGACCCAAAATAAGTTTGGAGGATAAAATAAAAAAAAATTTCTCCTATTCTACTTTCACATCTTCTTCAACTAATTTAAGTTTCATTAAAACTAGAGGAGAAAAAAAGTGGCTTATAAGTTGGTCAAAACTTATAAGCCATTTTTAACTTATTTGGTGTGTTTGACAAAAATAAAAAACCTTAAATTAAGTTTCTTAAAATAACCCCAACTTTTTTTTTTTGGCTGAAAAGTCATTTTGGTTTGACCACAAATTTACCCTTTTATTCCTTATAGTTTCTGTTAATTCCAATATTACCCTTACTTCTAAAAATCCTTAATCACTTTTATTCAAACACATAACTGCTTATTTATAAAATAACTTTCCGCACTTAAAAAGTACTTTAAGCACTTATGCTTAAAAGCCACTTTTTTCTAGCTAATCCAAACGGGCTTAAACTCTAAATTCATACCATGTGATGCCACCCTGTTGTTTTTGAATACATTCACCCAATTCTCTGTTGAGTTTTCCTCTTTATGGTCACTTGGAGTGGGAACAACCGAGTTTACTAACTCAGCTGTGTTTTCCTTCTCTGGAGCTTGCACAGTTCCATTAGCTTCTTTTACCATAGATCCACTCACAGATGTCAGATCCTCCGGGGTTTTGGGGCTGAGAATCAGCTTCTTGGCCACCTCAGTTCTACTTGCTGAACTTGAGCATTTGGATCTGGAATCTCTGCACTTTCGGGTTGATCTTGTGTCGTTGGAGATCACCTCTCTTACTAGTCTCAAACTTAAAGAACCAGAGGAGATACAAGAGAAATTTTTCAACTTTTATAAAAGTCTGATGGGAACTGCTGTTGATTTATTGCCTGCTATTAATAAGCATACCATGAGAAAGGGTCCAACATTGAGTCAGCAACAAAACCTTAGTTTACGTGCTGCAGTGAATGTTGAGGAGGTGTATGATGCATTGCAGGCTATTGGTGATGATAAGGCACCAGGTATTGATAGTTATAATGCTTATTTTAAAAAAAAATAAAAAATCCTGGAACACTATTAAGGATGATATTAATGCTGTTGTACTGGAATTTTTACCATTGGCATCCTTCATAAACCAATGAATTGTGCCATAGTGTCCTTGGTTCCCAAAACCAGCAGTCCTGCCACTGTTAAACAGTTTAAACCTATTGATTGTTGTTTTGTGCTTTATAAAATTATCTCTAAAATTCTTGAAAGTGGGATTAAGATGATTGACTCTGTCATATGTGAGGCCCAAACAGGATTTATACCTGGTAGGAGAATATCAGATAATATCATCTTAGCTCATGAGCTTGTTAAGGCTTATAGTAGAAAGAACATCTCAGCTAGGTGTATGATAAAAATTGATTTACAAATGGCTTATAACTCTGTTGAATATGTGTATCTGGAACAAGTGATAGAGCAATTAGGGTTTCCACATATGTTTATTGCTTGGGTAATGGCTTGTGTAAAAACAGTTAGTTACTTCATAATTTTGAATGGTGAATACACCCCTCCTTTTGCAGTAGCTAAGGGCTAAGGCAAGGGGACCCAATGTCCTATTTCTATTTGTCATTGCTATGGAATACCTTAGTAGGAACCTTAATGACTTGAAGAACTCCCCAGGATTTAAATTTCACCCTCAACATGCCAAATTGGGAATTACCCACCTATGTTTTGCTGATGACTTATTACTGTTCTGTAAAGGAGATCTTAAGTCTATCAAAGCTATGCAACAATGCTTCTAGGTTTTCTCAAAGGCTTCAGGGCTGCAGGCTAATTTGGGTAAAAGTTTTATATATTCCGTGTGTATGTGTGAGGGGAGGGGGGGTGGGGGTGGTAAAACATGAGATACAAGCTGCATTATTCAGCATTTGGGGTACACTATGGGTTCCTTGCCTTTTAAATATCTTGGGATCCCCTACCACTAAAAAAACTATCCATTATGCAATGGTTTCCCCTCATAGAGAAGATTACTGCTAAAATCTCCACATGGACAGTAAAAAAACTGTCATATCAGGGTAGAGTTTAATTGGTTCAATCTGTGTTATTTGGTGTTCAAGCATACTGGGCTCAACTATTCCTTATCCCCTCTAAAGTACTGAAGTTGATAGTTGGTTAGTGTAGAAGTTACATTTATTCTGGGGAAAGGATTGTCACAAAGAAATCTCTTATGGCATGGGAGAAGCTATGTTGTGTTGTCCTGTTTCAGTTGGTGGCCTGAATTTAATTAAATTACATAATAAAATCAAGCAGCAGTGGCAAGATTATGCTGGGACTTAGCTCACAAAGTAGAGAAATTATGGATCAAATGGATTCAAGCAAAGGACCGGCAGTTGAGTGATTGTGCAATTCCTCAACAAGTTGGTTGGATGACTAGGAAGATTTTTTGCTTCAAGAGATATAGTGCTGTAGCAAATTGACCCTCCCCGGGAAAACAAGATTCTAATTAAGTTTTACTATCTGCAACTGTTGGGTGATCTACCAAGGGTTCACTGGAAATGCTTGATGTTTGGTAACAAAGCACAACCAAAAGCTTGTTTCACAATGTGGTTGATATTGTAGCAAAGATTGTTAACTGCTAATAGGCTGATTAAATGGGGAATTGAAGCTTCTCCAAATTGTAGCCTGTGTCATCAAGAACTTGATTCAAATGAGCACCTCTTTGTGCACTGTCCAGTAGCCAAAAATGTGTTGACTAGGGCATTGAGAAGGAGCAAATTCCCAGACTGCACTGCTACTAACTGGGATGATTTTGTTCAATGGGGTACCAGATAAGGGTAGAGCGCAACCTGCCCAGTTCTTCAAGTTAATCTTTGCAGAATGCTGCTACGCAATCTAGATAGAGAGGAATCAGAGAAGATATGAGAACAAGAGTAATAAAGTGGAAGCTTTAGCCAAGGATGTGGCCTTCATATGCACTACCCGAACTCCAGTTGGGCTCCAACAATTAGTTTATAGGCTACAGTTCTATATGCTAGCTATGTCCTGTAACTTGTTGTAGTGTTAATGTGTTTGAGATAGACCTTAGCAAGCTATGTTGGCTTTGCTAGTTTTGTAATGTTTTACCGGTAATTAATAAAAGTTTGTTAGAAAAAAAAAAATAAGAAAGGGGTTCTTTAAAAATAATATTTTTATTAAGTTAAGAATGTGTCTGAAAAGAAAAAAAATCGTATGTTTATTAGGAAAAGAGCATTTTGACCCAATTAAGTAATAATAGGGGCATTTTTGGACCAAAATATTAACGGGTGCATTTTTGTTCAATTTAGCATACTTTAAGGATATTTTGACCATTTTTCGTATTTTAAAAAGTAAGTTATTTGACCAATTGGCCAAACAACTTACTTTTTAAAATAAGCACTTTTTTTGGCAAAAAAAAAAAAAGAAACTTTTGATCTCTAAAAAGCTTGGCCAAACTGGCTATAAGTGTTATAAATATTAATTATTATGGTGGTGTAATACCCCCAAAATATTAAACACATTTTGGCCATTTAGTGAGTGTCTCCCATTAGGGGTATTAAAGAAAGACTAGACCTAAAATCAAGACCAAGCGAGATTGAACGCATAGATTGTTGGGAAATTATTAGAATTGACACATAGGTAATAAAGAATTGGTGAAATGACCTATTTGATATACGTCCCACTAAGATTGTTGGAAAATGATTAGAATTGACATATAAAATCCAGACCAAGCGAGATTGAACACATTGAGTGAGTGATGGCTTACTCCATAACTTGTTTTTAATTAATTGCGCTTTTTATATTGATTTATGAGCTATTGAGTTGAGATCGAAGTAAGTTCGAGATATTTAAGTTTCAATTAAGTTAATTTAATAAGAAAAGGTTAAGTTCCAAGGACATGTACTTAAAAATACTTGATGAATGCCTTTCTGTACAACTATATAGTTGACTTTTAGGGCTTTCCCCCTGCACCCACAGTAGGAATCCAATCTCTCTGGTACGTATTCAAGTTATTTAACACAAGAATACGCAAGGATGAAAGAAAGAAATTGCAGATTTTTCATCAAATGTTCAAGAACTCAAGAAGAGACAACCTCTTCGAAAAGGTAAAACTTGATTCTTTGTCTTGCTACGAGTAATAATGGAGTGTATACACTGGGAATGAAATATACACAGTAGTAGATTATTTAAATAATGTATTATATGAATCTGAGCCACATGGATAGACTATGATAATATACGGGATAAAGTTTACATTTTTGGATATGTATTAATTATTTTTACCCTGAACCTTAGGTGAATCGTGAATTGAACATTAAAGTGTGTGGTGGACATGAGAAGTTGAGTAAGCTTGTAGATTTAGATAAGTTAAGGCTTACATCATATCATATTATACTTAAGTGAGAACAATCTAAGCTCATAGTTGAATTACAAAAAAGCCCATCGGAAATTGATTGACAATTTTATTCTTTAAAAGAAACTTCTATTAAATGATAATTTTCGCTGCAACTTTACCCTCTTAATTTTTTTTAATATCATGTGATAATGTTAGCTGCATTAAACGGGGTAAAAGTGGAGTATTATTCATGTTATAGCAGTTACTGAAGGCTGCATTTATGGTAAATTTATCTCTAAATAGGGAGGACCATTTCAGCTACCAATAATCTGTTTACATTTTTGGTTTATTTTTGGCCTTTGAGCTTCCTCTCATAATTTGTACTCTACCTCTTCTTTAAGCCAGAATCCTTTTTCTCCTATAAAACTATTGATCTTCTCATTTGGCTTATTTTGCTTAGCATCATTTGGAGTTTGGACAGGTAATCTGTTTTTTTTCTTTTTTTCTTTTTTCCTAATGTTAAATCAGTTCAACCTTCATTTTATACTGAACGCTTATTATTTAGGGGATATATTTAAGTGATAATATGTATTTTATTAACTTTATGCAAAAATAAAAAATAAAAAAAATCCGACTAAGTGTATAATGAACTCCTTTCCAGCAGACGGCTTTATTGCTTTTCAATTGTCTTGGTACCAACTAGATAAGATGGTTTAGTGATATTAACCCATGATAAATAGGATAGGAGTAGTGTTTTGTTTTCCTCCTTCACTTTAGATGGCAAATATCTTCAAATTTTATGCTTTTTAGTTAGTTGACGATCTGATTTCTTTTCGCTTGGAAAGAAACACGTGCTCTAGCCATTTGTCAAGAAGTGTGACTATAAACTAACAGATTTATCGACGTGTTAGGTACAAAAGCTTGATAGTCTTGATCTTACCACCAAGCTTCTGTTGATATATCCCCTGTTCTCCAATTTAATTTTTTCAGTTAAGCACACAGTATTTAGGAAGCCCAATTCGAGGAAAATTGTTGCTCAAGTTCAACAATGTCATTTGGTGATATTCAATCCTCGTGATTCCTCCATCTTAATATTTTAGAGTGGGAGTGAATGTAGACTCAAGCGACTATTTCCTCAGATTTGGTAGTGTTTTAAATTTCTATGAAGTACTAATACATAAGATAACCAATAACTGAGTAAGAACTGCTTTTTTCAACTTCATTCAATAGCAGTTTTTGGTAAAATTGTGTTTTACAGTACAGTGACAATAAATATAGATCAAATCTGTCCACCATTTATTAGTTTGAGCTTACATTTTCTCTCTTCAAATTTCGCGTAACTCATTACGCACTTATTCTATATTATCTATATCGTTTTTAAAAATATTTATATTAATTAGCATGAAATACACCAACACGTCTCAAAAAACTAGTACTTACTAAGAGTGAATCCTAGCAAACCTATGCTTCTTGTGATTTCATTCAGTAACTCAGTTCAATCTTAAGTAAGACCATATAGTAAGACCATATATTGATCATTCATACATGCGTTATCCGTCTTTCATGAGTTTTATGATTACATTGTCTCAACTTTCGAACAATATATGTTTGCATGAATCATGAATCATTACATGTCATGTGCATTTCGTTGCAAAATTTATGCTTTGTTCAGATCCGACTACTAGCTCGATCATACAAACTTAGAAGGGAAAAGTGTCCAATCTCCCTTTACGCGAGAGCCATGCCTGTCAGGGTTAGCTACCCCACACTCGTAGGCGCCAACTTATTTAATTTTTAGGGGTTCGGTAGACACCCGTCATGCGTGTTGCCAGATCTCACATACCATGGACCATAACATGAGAACATTTTTCATAAGAAAATCATTTGCATTCAGAATTTCTGCATTCACGTACATGGTTGTTTAATAGTAATAATTATTATTTGGACCAACACGATATTTGAATAAGTTTATAAGGTGATTAGATTAGCTTATAAATATTTTTGACTTACCACGTGTTTGACAAACATCAAAACTTCTTATGTAAGGCTATATAAACTAGTAAGGACTCATTTGACTGTATTGAAGTGTCTAAAATATGTTAACATGCGTAAAATATGATATCAGACATAGCAACATAAGTAATATGACATAAAATACTTAAAATGGACAAAATTATATCGCATAGCCATCGCGTGGGATTAAAAAAAATTATAGTGTTTCCGTGCTATTGTTGTGCGTCGCATGACTTGAAAAATAATCCAAGTCTGACTTGGTGCTATGATTGTGTGTCGCACAACATCTGGGAGAATTTCTAAAATTTTCTGGTACGATGCCTATGGGATGTACATAGAGGGTGTTTGGATTGGGTTTTCAAAAGTAACCTATAACCTAAAATAAGCCAAGCCAAGCACCCTCTTAGCGTGTCTCCAAAATTGCATAATATAAAAAGCACGTCGGCAAAAGAAAAAATATTTTATTTCTTCAACGCTTTTGAGAGCTTTAATTTGAAGGAGAAAGCAACTTAGGGCTTTCCCTTAGCACCTCCGGTGAGAATCCAAACACTCATGTGGGTATTCAAGTCATATTATTTGACAAAAGAATACACAAGTGTTAACACAAGAAAATCTACATTTTCCTCCAATTTTCAAGAACTTAAGAAGAGACGAACCTAGAATTTCTTTTAAAACTTGACTCTTTCTCTTGTTATGAGTTATATGGAGTATACGGAATGAGATATACGAACTAGTAGGTTATTTAAATCATGGATTACACGAATTCTTTCAGCACGAATGGAATTTGGTACGATAAAGGCTAAAGTTTAAATCTAAATTGATTATTTTTTTACCCCGAATGTCTGGTGAACCGTGAATAGAATGTTGAATTACGTAAAGGACACGAGAATTTGAGTAAGCTTGTATCTTGAGTTAAACCTAGTGCAATCACCCACAAAAAGAACAAAAAATTTGTTGTGAATAGTATTGGCCCAAAGGGCACGTTTGGACAGATGTTGGCATGGACCAACACACGGGTTAAGTGGCTATGTTTGGGATCCGGGTTGATAATATCAACTTGTGGAGAAAAATAGGTTATGCGCACTATGAAGAAACTATTCGTTCCTCTTGTCTCCTTGCTTAGAGTCTAACTTCTTATCTCCATTCTTCTATTTGTGTTCTTCCTTCTATGTTTGTTCTTAGCGATTTTCCTTTCAGTGCGTTACTTGCTTTGTAATTCCAGCCACAAGTTAATGAAATACATCTATTGCTTATTTGTGTTTGAATTGTGTTAGTTTAATTATTGGGTTTGTTACAGAATTTTATTTCTTGAGAAGATGTTATTGGGGTTGGTCCCCATAGATCACTATGGTTTTTTCTAATGTAACGACTTCTCTTTTATTTGATATTTGTTTATGCCAGATAATGTTTGAGTTCTTCGTTCTCTTATTTTCTTTCATAATTTTACACACAAAAAAAAGATTCTTCTTGAGTTCATGTACAACCAAAACACCCTTTAGTTTCAAGTTTTTTTTACAATTCTCTTATTTTCTATGTGAGAAATGGGAAGTTTACGTCCTTGCTGCTATTGTCCGCAACCTCAGTTGTAGTAGCCTCGACCCTTTCCATTGAGTCTTTTGTGCTTTGAATTCCCTATTGGAGTTGAGATGTGGTTTTCCATCTTGCTCGTCTACATCCTCTCTCATTTCGATAAATTTAAAATTCATTGGTGATAAATTAAAAAGCTGCCTTGACTTTTTTATATTAATAGTTGATAAATCTAATATTTACAATAATTAAGAATACTATAGTAAGCTTTTAAGTTACTGTACAACGTGATATAATAACATAAAATATTAAAATATTCTTAGATCACTAGAAAATGATATGATCTATTCAAATATTATATCTCCAAAATATTATTGTATAATACGATACAATACAAAATAACACATTATGAAACGATCGGTGACTACCATCCAAACAAAGTTAACACAGAGTTAATAGTCTTCGGACCAGTAGGTGTCCACTTCCAATAGTCACCACAAGAAAACCCCGAATAGCCAACCGATTTTACTAACAATTCAAATTTGTTACTAAATTAGCAACAAATTACTAACAAATTTGTAACAGAATTGTTTTTCAAAATTTAGCAACGGATTCCTAATGGATTACCAACCAAAATTTTACTAACTAAATAATTTAGTTGGTAAATATAGTGGGAAAAAATGGCGCCAAATTTAGCAACTCCCTACCGACGAATTACCAACCGAAATATTACCAACAAACATCTTTCATTGGTAATATTACCAACCGAGTATATTTCGGTTGGTAAATATGATAGAAAAAATGGAGTATAGTTTATTAACAGATTACCAACGAATTACCAACCAACCATTTACCAACGACAGGGTTTTGTTGCTAATTTACCACCAATTAGAAATGCACTAGTAAATTACTAAGGGATTGTTATTTGTTGGTAAACTTGCCAACAAATGTTCAATCGGTTGGAAATATTTACCAACAAATCAAGATTGTGGTTTGTAAATTACTAACATATTCGAATTAGTTGGTAATATAACAACCGATTATTAATCCATTAGTAAAATTTACGAACAGATCCATCTGTAGTTGGTAATATTACCTACAAATGAATATTCAGTTAGTAATTGCTACCAACTGAGATCAAATTTGTTGCTAAATTACTAAATTACCAACTGATATTGGAATAGTTGGCAAATTTACCAACCGAGAGGTTAAATTGGTTGGTAAATCACCAACTGATGCTAAAACGGTTGGTAAATTTCTATGTAAAATCAATTGATATTTTTCGATGAATTTAACTTTTAATGGTAAACTTAAGGATGGATTCTAAATCAATTGATATTTTTTAAGGAATCTAGCATTTAGTGGTAAAATTATCTTTACAATATATATTGTTCAATATTACGTTCACGAATAAGATTACTAATTTAAATACCCTCGAATGGTTACCATGATTCTTTCTTAATTCTATTTTGAAAAATAAAATAATACATATGAAAGACTAATCAAATTTTTTTTCCAGCCCGATGCACAAAGCATCCCGCGTTAGCAGGGTTCGGGGAGGGGCCGCACCCCAAGGGGTATGTAAGACTAATCAGCTTTCTTTATTATTATTCACAATATGCCAATATTGGCACTAAATGTACGTAAATATTGAAACTCGCTGTTCAAACAACTATTCAGATATAGGATTCCTGTATCTCCTCGTAAGGCCTGTTTGAAAGCCCGTTATCGGACTTGATTAATCATCATTCGTTGTTCCCCCCTCCTGAATCATTTTTTTTTTTGCGGTTTTCTAATTGTTTCAAAGTCTTATAAATTGATCAATCAATCAAACTCAATATTTTTCTCAATTTATCTCATAGTATTCATTCTCTCAAAAAAATGCTCGACTTGTGTATCTCCTTTCGGTAACCGAGAATGACTTTTTCACGTTGTTCAATAACAACCCCCCCCCCCCCCCCCCCCACACACACATTTTTGGAGTTACGATGAATTTTGATTGGTATTCAAGATCCTCTATTTTCGATTATCTAATAAACCACTTAATAAAAGTAGGAATGACTACATTTTAGGGTTTTTTAGGCTTAGCTAAACTTTTGCTAATTACATTTCGTAGCTACAGTAGATTGTATTCACGGGCTATAGTAGATTGTATTCAAAATCAAAAGTCGGTTATTTGTATTCAAGTTAGATTTTTTGTATTCAAGTCGTATTGCAATGTATTCAACTTTTTGTATTGAGGGTGGATGTATTCAACTAAATGTATTCAAGTCAACTATATTTAACTGTTGTATTCATTTGTAGCTACTTTTACCCTGCATTCACTTTATTATATTTAAAATCGATTGTATACAAAAAAATATCCTTCAAAATACACCTCCAAACACTGAATACATAAAAATATAGATACACCAAAAATTAACAAATTCACCTTAAAAAAATGAATAACATCTAAAAATTTAACAAAAAAAACTCAAAAAAATGAATACAATCGTTAAATTCGTGAATACAACAACACCAACCACTAGTTACGGCGGATCTACTAGAAAATTTCACAACAACAACAACAACGGCGGCCCTAAATTGCCGTGGTTGTCGGAAACGATTTTCGGATATTTTTGAATTTCATAACAACAATAGCCCTTATGTGCTGCCGTGGTTGGCGGACGGAGTCGGAAATAGTGGAAGCTATAGATCTGGAGCTCCATCATTGCTCCGACGTGTTTGTGGCGTTATTGCATCATTATCACATACGACTTTTTCGACCTTTTAGTCGTAATAAACCAGATATTAACAAAGAACCAGAGACAAGGAAATAAAGGCAAAAACAGAGTAGATGTTTTTCTAAAATCGATGAACAATTAGTGATTCGCATTTCAAACTAGTCGTCAATATTTGAAATCTAACTAGAAAGAAAAAAAAACAGAGCATTGCGATGAAGAACAAACAAATAGCGAGCATGCAGTGGTGGTGTGTTGTTGTTGGTTGGTGGCCAGAGCTCGTTCGCAAAGACTCCCGATGGCGAGAGTTTCTTGTCGATCAAGATAAAAAAAATTATAAATAATAATAATAATGTATTCTACTTTAAATATATATGTAGCTATTAATTGTATTTAATATATTACTCTTAGCTATATGATGTAATTAATCTAAACTATAGCTACTAAATATAATTACCTACTAGTGTTTGCCACACCATGTAGATTTCCCATAAAAGTATATTATGTTTCCATTCCCTTTCAAAATTCCATAATCCCTTCCCGAGCGAAAAATGACTCGTTTGATTTAATTGGTTCTCACACTCACTTACTTAACATAAATTTGCATATCTTTTCTATGAATGTAATGAGCCTATCTTCTTTTCCTTATTCATATTCCAAAAGGATACCTAAACTAATGTAAGACCAAACTATTCAGAGGACTCTTCTCATAAAATAAAAATATCTAATTGTCAGCAAAGTTGTTCCTTTTTTTTTCTTTTTTTTTTCAAATCCAAAAAGCTCTGCATACTTAGATAGGTCAACGATTCAACACTAGATAAAGAGGTAAAATTATCATTTTTACTATTTACAATAAGCAGTCAAACTATTTTATCAATATGATATCGTATATCAATAAAATATTTATGTTGAATTCGCGATTGGATTCAATCAGAGCGGCGCAACCAAAGGCTAGAGGAGAGGCAAGGCGAAGAGGAAGAGATTGAACTTTTAATAGCAAGTGAAGGGGACCAATTTGAAGACATGGAAGATATCCCAATGGATGAATATAATATAGATGAAATTAGCAAAATGGTGCTTACAATGTAATTTTATTCTTGTACTACTTAGTTGCAACTCATGTATTATTTGCAAGTTATAAATAATTACAACTTGCAAATAAATGTTATCCATTAATGAATAAAATTATGGCTCATTGAGCTTTCTTCTATTTACTTGTGTTCATATTCTAACTAATATTGAGTTAAGAAAATACCTACAATATACTTAGAATATACTTATAATATACATCTACTTAAATTAAAAAATAGAAAGTTATAACTATATATATTTATAAATATACAATCTTGAATTTTATAATACTCATAAGTTATTAGTAAATATAAAATTTAACTAATACATATAACTTAAACACATATACCTACAATATACTTAGAACATACTTATAATATACATACTTAAGCTATAAAATAGAAAGTTATATACTTATAAAAAAAAACAATCTTGGATTTTATAATACTCATAAGTTGTTAGAAAATATATAAACTTAAGTAATACATATAGCTTAAACATATGTATATTATACTTATACAAACATATATGTATGTATGTGTGTGTGTATATATATATATATATATACACACACACACTTATAGTCTTATATACATGACATATATAAATATACTTAAGTTAAAAATATACAATCTTGAGTTTCTTATACTTATAACCTATGGATATATATAAAACTTATATATACATATACAAACTAATAAACTATAGTGTTAATTTATGTGTAAAATACGTAATTATGCAAAAAAATAAAAATAAAAATAAAATCATTTTTGGGTCTTTAATTTTTCAAATGCAAAATTTAGTGTTACACACATTAATTGGGACGGATGAAAGGAATTCATGGAAACAAATGTGTGTTCTATCGAGAAGTAAATCAAAATAGTTGATCTATATAATGTGAAAAATACAAGTGTAGCGTTTTTACATAATACTAAGTATTTTAATTAAGTGTTCGTCTTTGCATATTCAAACAACATCCAATGATTATAAATCCTAGTACTAATATTAATTTCATCGCATATCCGAACTCTAAAATATTAGCTATAAATTTTGTTCGGAATTAATTTGTATTTTTTAGTTCAAGAAAATAATTTAGTGCAGTTAAAACTTTATCATTTTGTACAAATGATTAAGTGCAATTAAAATTTAACTATTTTCATAATAAATAATAACCAAGAATACATGTAAAGTCATATGATTAGTTACTAGTAATATAATATAAGAATAAAAAAAAATGCAAAATACTCCAAATCAAAAAACGGAAGAAGTCCTATAAATTGGAAAGTGTCCAAAGAAAAAAAGAAAAAACGAAAAGAAAGATGAAAAAGTTAAAACTATGCCGCCAAAACCCTAGACCTCAATTACATAGGATGCGCGCCATTATTTCATTTTCAACCCACGATCAGAGTTCACAATTCCATTACTTTTATGTAAATCCTTTCCATGGTTTTCTCAATTAAAAGATAATCTCAAACTACAGTCTCCCGCAATTCATCTGTGCTCTTGGATTCTCAATTGCACAATCTATTCGGCTAAGTGGTAAGTATTCTTTATCAATCTCAATTTACAGAATACTTACTGTTTAAAAATTATATGACTGCAGGTTATTGTTGAACTTTCAAACTTACTGTCTAAAAATTGTGTTGTATCTGGTTTTTTAAAGTGACATTATATTGAGCGACCAAAGGCGATTTAGAAAATGCCGCAATTAGAAGTAATTTAGATCGAAAGCTACAATACATCTTAGATTAAGCAAGCTTTATTTTGATTTTTTTTTAAGAGAAACTAACTGTGAACATATCCCGACATCTATTTGGGAGAGCTGGAAGCCTAACTAGGAGACTGAGGCTTTTAAGGCCAAATCTGCACAATGTTCAAGAGATTGACTAAGTGAGAAATGTAGCGAAGGATCTGGCCTATCACGCCATACATGAGGCTCTTGCACTCACCGGTGTATGCAAAGATTAGTATATCCATTTTTATTTGGTCAAGTTCTAATATTTTCAAAGCTATTCCTTATGTATTAATTGTGGTAGATGTGATTTTAATTTTAGGCTAAAGAACTAGGATGACCACCTTGTCCACACGAGCTTTTGAAGAAAACACATATCAAGGCGAATGATGAGTTTGTGGGCGAGAAGTCTAAGAGCACATATGTAAGTGACTTCAAGCATTTTCAATTATCTTAGATTTGTGTTGAGGTTTTCGCTTAAATCACTCCTCATGTTTACCCCAAACATTAAGTACATCGTTATAATATTTACATGACAAACTCATCCTCGTTGTTTGAAAAAGTGAACATGTTTGGACCAGAACTAACTGAACATTAATCAAAATGGATTTTAGTTATTGCTTATAGTTCTCTACTTGTACTAGTTTACTAGACTATCAAAACACAGTTGTACGATGTATGCTAACTTCCTGTCAAAATGCAACAATACGATGAAAGTGTTAGACACATGACATTAGGGCGATATAATCTATCTATTAGTAGTTTCAATCTGACATGTTAGACTAAAACTACAAAATAAATCGATGTTAATTAAAATGATTTGGTTATTACTTTATTAGCTATCCACTAGTACTAGTATTTTTACTGGACTATTAAGACGTAGTTGTATGGTGTATGTAGTTTTCCCGTCAAAACGCTGCAATATGATGGAAATGTTAGATACATGACATTAGTAGAGATCTAATTTATCTATTAGCACATACAATCTGACATACAAGACTAACACTTTAGGTTAGTCTTAGATACTTATGTTATCATATTCTACGGAAGTAGACTTGCTTGAAATTTAACATATCTCATTGTGTAGAAGATCTGGTTCCTTTTGGTTATGCTTGAGGCAGAACAGTAATGCCTAATGTTGTAAATGCAACACCTGCTCATGTAATATTGTTCGTTCACTAAAAGAATTGATATAAGATACGCTGTGTTCTTAGATATAAGAGAAGTTGACTTAAGAAAACGCATAATTCGAATACCTTTGTTGTGACAAACTGACAATTTCCTGTGACCCTTAGTAGTACCTTTTATAGTTCAGCCAGGGGAAGAATCTAGTTGGCAACATTCTGTCAATTTTTTTTTTTAAATATTTGTAAACGAATCAGCTAGTTTTTTTAGACCGACGACAACAAAGACTCAAGTAATCATACACTTCTTGTATAAAGGGAATGCTTTACCACTTAATCATTTTTTTTCAACAAAATGTGAAATCAGAACATGACACCTTAAGACTTTAAAGTTATTTATCTCCATGAACAATTAGAACAGAATGCTTGTAAAGTAGATATTATATGACTTCTAGCTCTTTGCTCGGTTTTTATAAGAGTTGCAGTGTCCTAGATACGAGTATTTTTTATCATATTCTTGATTAATTCCTATAAGCACTTCATATGTGGTATTATATTGCTTTTGAAACGAAAGTTGAAATTTAAAGTTGTCTTTGAGATTTCTTTAGTAGGCTCTACAAGCTTGCTATGACATTCCCTAAAGTTTACTACAACCTCTGTTCGATTACTATTGGTGTGTACTGAAGGAATTTCCTTGCTCATTTTCTGTGATATTGAACTCCTTATAGTAGACATCATTTCAAATAGTATCACGTAGCTTTTGCTTATAAGCATTTGATGAATTTTTTATAAGAACTTGAAGGGCTATAGTTGGGTTATTTCTGAAATGGAATTTGCATAAGTGGAGATCAGGAACACCTCCACATAAATGTTATTTAGATATTTTGCTGGTTCGCTCACATTTCATTGCTGGTTCTTTTAGGACTCATATCAGACAAGTGTTTGAGGTTAAAATTTTCACTTGTGACTTTAATGTGCCTGCGCCTTTGCTTTATAAGTAGTAGTTATATCTTTTTATGTGAGGAACGACTGTGCTTTTTCCAAGGAGTTTATCTTTGATTGATACGCTTTGGAGAAAGCGCAAGTTTATCTTTATCTCTTCTGTGGAAATCATAATATTTTATATCTGCTTGGACTGATGTTTTAGCTGGTTTACTTTTTAATTTGCTTGTACTGGATGGCAAACAACTTTACAATTATATATATCCTCTGTGAAATGTTGATGTTCTACATCCAATTATACACATAGGCTGCCTTTTTTATTTTAGTTATGGACACACACAAAAACACTATATGTCAGTTTTGTTGCCTCTCTAACTATTTCTTGATGATTGCTTAGCGCTATACCGTAGTGTTTAAGATCATATCTGCATGTCAGCCTGCAGATTAATTCATCGAGCCTCCAACAATTGATTTTTCACACATTTACTTGGATGAAGTGGGTGAGTTAAGAAGGCATGCACTTATGACCTTGTTTCTCTGGCAGCTTTCCAAGGAAATGTTGGTGCATCATCCTCTTCAACTTCTCGACTTCAAGATCGTGATTTTGATGTTCGGGTGAAGGAATGCGTTGTATACCGTTACAAGAGATTAAGGATGAGATGGAGCATGACACGAAAGAAAAGATGAGACAAGAAATGAGAGAAGAATTAGGACAAGAAATGAGACACGAAATGCTGCGATAGGTGCACAAGCAAGTAGATAAGATTCTACAAGTCTGTATGTCAGTTCTCATTGCTAGCCTACCTATAATGTCCACTTTTATACTACATCAGTTTAGACACACGTTATCAAATAAGGATACAGGTTATATTTAAATAGTTTTAACTCTTTTATCTTAGACTATTGCATTGTTATTCAAATTATGGATTATAATAGGACTACTAATATTGTTGGATTTATTTTGGTGCTCTTTTAGATTTTTAAACGTTATAAATTAATAAAAAATTTACTATCGAATTATTATTCAGTTAGTAATATTGCTAACACATTTCCAATCAATTACTAACCAAATATTGAACTCGAATGATATATTACCAACAAACTAACAATCAATTAGTAAATTTTCAGACGATTACTAACGGAAGATTTCTGTTACTAACCAATTACTATCATAATTTAGAAAAATACATAACCATACTTGCTAAAGTATTCAAAAGTTGTTGGTAAATTACCAATGAATTACCAATATACCTTTTCCGTAACAAAAATTGCTAACCGATTACCAACGTATCTTGAAAAATTTACTATCGGAGTTGCCAACCAAATTATTATCCATTAGTATAGTTGCTAATGGAATACCAACAACACTACATCTTCATTACTATAGTTACCAACAAATTACCAACGGAACTGAATAATGAAGAACCAAATTTACTAACTCTTTTTCTATTTGTTAGTAAAGGTACTAACGATATACCAACCAAATATTGGTTAGTGAATTTACCAATGGAAATTTCAGGGCCAAGTTTCAAAAATTACCAACAACTTCTTCGGGTGTTTACCAACTGATTTTTAGTTGGTAATTTTACCAACAAATTAAAACTGGTTGGAAAAATTTACCATCGAGCCTTTTAGCAACGGATCAATATCCGTTGGCATTCGGTTGGTAACTCAATTTGCCAACCGATTCGATCAATTTACCAACTAAATTTTTTGTTGGCAATTGGGGTTTCTTTTGAGTCACGATGGTTGAACGAGTTCTTTCATGAAAAATGCTCCTTGTTAGCCAAAGATCATGGTATCTTAATGAACTAAGTTTGTTTCAAAATGTAACACAATGTTAAGTAAGATTGATATGAACCCACCACCTAATTTAATTTTAGTCTCTCATTTTATGAAAGTCGAAGTTGACTTGTAAAGTTAAAAAGTAAAACTAAAATTTACTCTTTCTTTTAAGATCTGAATTTTTTGCTACTTTGTATAAACCCGATAATTTTTCAAGTGTTTTAATTACTTTCTTTAATTGCAGTTTACTAATTTTAGCAGATACCCATGAAATATATTCACATAGGTATGTAGACATTATATTTGAGAATATTATTAGATACTTATAATGTATGAGGCAGATAATTAATTAGTTGGTTAGTGGGCCCAATGTCACATATTAGTTGATAATAGTATGGTGTATTTTCTGAAAAGTTAGTGGGTCGAACCACCCACTTTAGTGCTCACGTATCAGGTGCCGTAAGAGAACTTAATAAGTATTTCATGAATTCCATGAAGAAAAAAATAGAACAACTACAAGGGGCATCTTGGAATCAAAAAACGTAACAGTGGATTTCTTTGGTGGAATTAATGCTTCCATTGGTTTGTTCTCATAGACCTATAATGTTAGGGAATTTTTTTGGGGAATAGAGATTCAAGAATATTGCTGCATGTTTGCTCAAGGAAAAGATTAAGCTTGAAGGTGGTTCAATTGTTTTACCGTGACGGCTATAGTCAATTTAAGGTATTGAAGTTAATGTATTTCTTTTATCCATTGAGAATAGTATTGTATTATGCAGAATTCAAATTATTAATTGGTTGAATTGGGATATTAAATCATATTTTCACCATTTTTTCCCCCACACACGTCTTTTTCCATTTAGATGTGTATCTTTGCTTAACCTATTGTTGTATTGGATGTACTTTTGACTTTGCATCATCATAGATAGACCTATTCTGAGTTGTAACACTATGTATTCCTTACATGGAGATGTGACAAGGCAGTTGTCGTCAAACAAAAATCGAAATGCTATACATTCAGCAAAACAACATTTTAAACTATAGAGTTACCGAAATGTTTCCCTGCATATGTAACACTTCAAAAATTGACCAACGGGCCGGTGCAAAAAAATTGGCTGCTTTAGTTATTAACGGTGTCGATGATTACGGGGAAAAGCTCAGGTCGTAGTAGATCTGGTTATTCTTCTTTAAGTCGGTCAGCTTGTACACGGATCTAGGACGCTCAGACGGAGGAGTGAACCCTATATTATTAGATGCTAGAACTGCTCTGCGATTCTAGTGGATTGGAGGAACCAAGACTCTGCAGTTCTGCTTCCCCATGAGCAAATTGACATGTTGCACCATATGAGCAGCTACCATTCTTTTGCCACATGGTACATCACTTGGTCTTCGGATACTACTTTTTTTTACTACGTAAATCCTGAGCTTCTTTGGTTCCACGGTACGAATTACTCTTTATTCTTCGCCATTCCTAGTCACAATTCTTATCTGACTCTGCTTCTTTATCGAAACAACGTGAAGAAATTGACATTCATTTTAAATGGGCCGTTACGAAATGGCAAAAAAAAATTACACGTTACCATTTTACCAACATTTCTTTGCCCATATATGGAAATGACAATATGATTATGTGACAGGTTATCACACATACCCCACGCTTTCAAATTGTAAGCATGGTGGTTGAAAATTGAAGGAACATTTGACCCCAGTGACCTCTTGAGCCATTCTTGAATTCAACATTTATTTCAATCTTTCAAGATGCCAGAAGCGTTGAATTCAAGAATGAGTAAAATCAACAAGTCCAATTCCTTCAGTGCAGTCAGCCACCATGCCCCAGTGGATGTGACAATAATGCGTTACAATCACTAACAGACCTACATATGGGCAAAGAAATGTTGTAAAATATTAGCATTAATATTTTTTGCTAGTGGTAAAGGGTAATCCATTTGAAATGAATGTCGATTTCTTCATCAGAAGTTGAAGAAGAGGGTTGATATGATAAATTGTGACTAGTGTGAAAGCGAAGAAGGCAAGAGTAATTTAGTCTTTGTGGGTTAGAGTGCATTGGATTTGCGTAGTAAAAGTATCACAGACAAGTTGCCGATGTGGCAAAAAATGGTAGGCTATCATATGGTGCGGCGTAGTCAATTTCCTCATAAGGAAACAGAAACGCGAGTCTTGGTTCCTCGATCCCTTTGGAGTCGTGGGCGTCTTGTATCCGATAATAGGGTTGCTCCTTCGTCTACAGTCTAGGTAACCGTGGACAACAAGAAGAACAGCAGTCTACGGTGGCTGAATTAAGCTTTTCTGTAATCATCAGACACTATGAAACTAAAGAGCCTCGGCTTTGCACGTGCGTTAGTCAATTTTGAGATTATCTTGCTGAGAAACTGACACAACCTTTCTATAATTTAAAATATTGTTTTGCTAAGATAGCCCTCTTATTCATTTTGAACAAGCACCTTGTCATGGTCCTGTGAAATGAATACATGTTACAACTCAGAATAGATTTCATATATGATGATGCAAATCAAAAGTACATCGATGCAACAATTGGTAAACAAAGATACACATCAATAAGAAAAAATTTTAATGAAAAATAAATAAATTATAATGGTGAAAATATGATTCAATATCCCAATTCAACTCAATTAATAATTTGAAATCTGCATAATACAATAATAGTCTCAAAGGATAAAAGAAATACATTAACTTCAATACCTTAAATTGACTATAGCCGTCACGGTAAAACAATTGAAACCACCTTCAAGCTTAATCTTTTCCTGGAGCAAACATGCAGCAATATTCTTGAATCTCTATTCCCCAAAAATTCCCCTAACATTATAGGTCTATGGAGAACAAACCAATGGAAGCATTAATTCCACCAAAGAAATCCCACTGTTACGTTTTTTGATTCCAAGGTGCGCTGGTAGTAATTCTATTTTTTTTCTCTTCATGGAATTCATGAACAATACTTATTAACTTCTCTTGTGGCACCTGTGCGTGAGCATCCAAAGTGGGTGGGTTCAGCCCACTAACTTTTCTTAAAAGAGAAACCATATTATTATCAACTAACATGTGACATTGGGCCCACTAATTAACTAATTAATTATCTACCTCATACATTATAAGTATCTAGTAATATTCTCTAAAAGTAAATATATATATATATATATATATATATATATATAATGTATACATACCTATGTGAATATATTTCATGGGTATCCGCTAAAATTAGTAAACTACAATTAAAGAAATGTCAATTAAGACACTTGAAAAAATATCTGATTGTTACAAAGTAGGAAAAAATTCAGATCTGAAAAAGAAAGAGTAAATTTTAGTTTTACTTTTAACATTACAAGTCAATCCGACTTTCATATGAGAGACTAAAATTAAATCGTGGTGATGGGTGCATATAAATTTTACTTAACATTGTGTTATATTTAGAAGCGAACTGAATCATTTACATGCCGATCTTTGGCTAACAAGGAGCATTTTCATGAAAGAACCAACCGCTCATCGCGTCTCCATGGCCTAAATCAATGTTTACAGAAAATTAGATACCAAGGTAAAATTTGATACTGTTAATATTCGATAAATGGTAGACAAAGTGGGGAAGACAAATATGATAAGACACATTTGTGATTCATTAGACAATTTTCATGAAGACTCATAAGAAAATTCAATGGTATTGAAACGCAACATCTTTGTCGTCCTAGAACCGAGTTGTTTCTATGTATAGCCGGAGCTTAAGAAGTGAGGGATGAGAGAATGATAAGACATATATGAGTTTATAGAGAGGAATAGGACTTTAGGTTTCTGTTTTTTCTCTAGTGATTAAGTTCTTACCAATTTTAGTAAATTTGATTTTGTCCCAAATATGTCAAACTATCATGCTTCCCGAGATGTTAATTAATGACAAATCCTACTGTAGATTCATGGAGTAATTAACTCAATAAAATAATAATACATCTCAAAATTTATTCTTATAGGCATTTTGTATAAATTTTGTTTTTATTGTATAAAAAATATTTTGAAATTAGTTTCAATATGTCTCTTTCAAATTTTTGTGATTCAAAGCCTAAGTCATTAAAAAAAACTTCCACTGCTAAAAAAAAAAAATAGGAATTAGCGGTAGCATAATTTTGTAACTAAATAGCAAATTAAAATCCGTCGTTAATCTTATATAGCGACGGATTACCGAGAAATTCGTAGCTAATTCCATTTTTTTTTTGTTGTGTTTAACTTGATTAATATACCTAACTTTGAAGTGGACACCTACTAGCCTGAAGACTATTAACTCTATGTTAACTTTGTTTGGATGGTTGTCACCCGATTGTTTCATAATGTGTCATTTTATATTGAATTATTATAATAATATTTGGGAGATATAACATTTGAATAGATCATCTAATTTTCTAGTGATCTGAGTATATTTTAATATTTTTTGTTATTATATCATGTTGTACAATAACTTAAAAGCTTACTATAGTATCCTTAATTATTGTAAATATTAGATTTATCAACAATTACTATAAAAAAATTCAAGGCAACTTTTTAATTCCTAATTTATCACTAATGCATTTTAAATTTATCGGAAATGAGAGAGGATGTTGACGAGCAAGATGGAAAACCACATCTCAACTCAATAGGGTATTCAAAGCACAAAAGACTCAATGGAAAGGGTCGAGGCTACTACAATTGAGGTTGCAGACAATAGCAGCAAGGACGTAAACTTCCCATTACTCACATAGAAAATAATAGAAATTGTACAAAACTTGAAACTAAAGGTGTTTTGGTTGTGCCTGATCTCAAGAAGAATCTTATTTTTGTGTGTAAATTTATGAAAGATAATGAATGTTCATTCGCATTCACAGACAGAGGTTTTGTTGTTTAACACAAGAAAACGAGGACCATTTACGAAAAAGGGAATAAACGAGATGTGTTATATATTTTGAAAGGAGATCTGCATATGGCATTGACAGCTAGAAAGACAACGAAGAACTTAAACATAATCTAGCATAAACAAATATCAAATAAAAGAGAAGTTGCTACATTAGCAAAAATCCATATAGGACCAATCGCAGTAAGTTCGCCGCCTATATTCCTATGGAATTGACTTGTTAAGAACGCAATTCGTTTATGGTATTTAATTGAACGCGGCACCTAGGTATATTCCTATCCTAGCCACAAATCCTAGCCCAACCGTAGGGATAATTTATCACGCCCTCTTTTAATCCTTCTTCTAATCTAACAACATCTTTCCCAAGCATGTATATTAGAAGTCGATAGAACCTAACTCGTTAAGCAAACAATCAAGCAATTATGAGCAGAATTAAAGAAGCAATCAAACTTCAACAACTCATATTAAGATAAGAAATAATCACCAAACATCAATAATCATGGTTTACCACAACCCTAGAATGAGAAGTTTAGTTCCACATAGACATGGAGGAAAAGCAACAAATCATTCAAAGAAAATATACAAACTAGTAATAAGGAGAAGAAAAGATAAAACCCAATAATCTCCGGCCTCCACGGCGGCTCCTACTCTCTCTAGGTCAAAAGTCCTCTATTCTAATGTAAAAACGGCTATTTATAAGCTAGGGCAAATATGAGATAAGTGCGCCCAATCCCGATCAACTTAGGAGAATTGACACCTCTTGTGCTTTGGTCATGCGTCGCATGACCATCGTATATGACTATGTTGTGCATCCGCCGTGCTCCGCACGCGGTGCCAATGCACAACAGGTGCGAGAATCGAAAGGGGTATTTTTTTGCGGTACTGGTGCGACGCCGCCAATCGAAGGAGACCCAGCCGGGTGGTATTTTGCCCTTCAAGTGTTGCAACCTCATTCCGCTCACTTCCGTCCAACCCATACCGCCTCGGAATCGGCTGCATTGCTCGGATTACCCCCGTTGGTCCTTGTTGTACCCAAAAGACTTCAACGTGACCTCTCTTTTCTTTTTCCTCTTCTTCAATTTTGCTCCAAATCTCTTAATCTTCACATCGTAGCATTTTCAACTTAAACCACCTAGATTCCACAATAAAGCACAAATTAGTCCCATATCACATAGTTAATAGATGTTAGGTGTGTTTAATGCATTTAGCTCTAAAATACGGTATAAGTATGGGTAAAAGATGGGTTAAAAAAAAGTGTATAAATACACCTAACATCACTACCCCACACTTAAACCTTTGTTCGTCCTCGAACAACACTAAACACACCCAACTTCACTTTCGATTCTCAACACGCTACCAAATTGAACAGGTCTGTAGCAGAACAAGGTCACTATGACAATTTAAACATTTACGAGCAAAGATCTCAAGCACAACACGAATTGCACACATGCCAACAACTTCGTCAAAACATCCTAACCTCTAAAACCGACTCGCCATATGAATATAGGCAAAAACGGTCCTGCCGCCTAATTAAGGAATCAAACATGTCACCAATCTCTTACCAATTATGTGCCCTCTCTTCAAAGAGAGTTGCCCAAAAATTTTTCAATGAACACACAACAAGGGTAATGAATAGAAAGAATTACGCTCACTCTCACAAGAAAATTCACATGCTCATACGACATACCATATAGGCTTGTGTCATCGTCATACCGTATTAATAAAAGTACATTAAGCATAGGATCAAATAGGACTTTTATGGTTGTAATGTCGGCTAAGGGACGGGTAGAAATTATTTGGGTAAATAGTGACTAACCTCCCTAAGCACTTTAAGACATATACATTATCAATCCTTTATGCACTTCCTCTTGTTTCATCAATATTTCTTTTTCATCAATATTTCAACCATTCTTTTTCACTTCACCTTATGCACCTTTTAACATTAAGCACTCACTTTCTCTTCTTTTTTTTTTCACCCCTACTAACAACACACACTAACTATATTCACCAAGTGCACCCTCCACCTTATATTTTTTTTGTTTTTTTTTTTAAGTTTCCACCTTAACTTCCCTTTATATCAACTTCCCATTTACTTTCAAGCTCTAAATTTCTAAAGTGCTTTAGGAGTTCGGGATCAAATATTACAAGTTATACCAACAAAGGGAATGGCTAAAGATGTGGCTACCAAAGAAAATAGGCAAAAGGCTCAAAGGGGTTAACGAAGGATATCACATATGGGTAGGCAAGTAGATGGTCAAAAATTATGGCTAACAAAGAAATGCCTATATCCTCTCCTAGCTTAACACACCTAGTTTCAGTTTGTAGACATACCGGGCAAGTTCTAGACATCAATACGATACATGGAGTATCTACAAGAACACTCACCGCACATGGCACACTCATAGCTCAAGATGGATCCACATTGACCTTCTACTTAGCAAACCAGGACACGAATTCAATGCAAGCATTATTAAGCCAAAAATTTAACACAAGAATCAAGTAGAAGAGCTTAGGTGTTCCGAAACAAGCTATTATTTTTAAGCACAATTTTACTTTCAAAAGGTCGAGAATTGCTCATGTTGTCAATAGTGTACCTAATCCCAAGCACCTAGCATTCAATTGGTTTCAAGGGCTCTCATCTCCACCTTCTCCTAAAAAAATAAAAAATTACCCGATTCAAAGGTCCCCCCTCGGGAAAGAACCGAGACCATAAGAAAAACCAAGGGGGCGGATGATGCATGCCACTGATGAGGGACTTAAGAAAATCAAAGAAAAAAATCTTTTTTTAATTTTTCAATTTTTTTTTCAACACTAAGACTCAAAACTAATAATAATAAAAATTAAAAAAAATCCTAAGGCATATTACGCCAAAAACTTGTTGCGTCCAAATGCACACGCAAGTGTACGTGGTCGTACAAGTAATATAGTGATTATATAAAATCGGATGTCGAACCCACAGAGACTTATGACCAATACTTTCACGAAAATAAACTATTGCTACTACCTATGCAAGTAAAGAATAAAAGTTTTGGTTGTTTTGTAAACTAATCTTTGTAATAAAAATAACCAACAATGTAGTAATTTATGCTAAGAACATATTTGAATACGCTTTTATCAAGATTTTAGAAGTATTCCGGGGGTCGTGGTCTGTTCACCAATCCTATTGAGTCATTCAAGTATCCCACCTTAGTAACTTTGTTCACAATTGTCAATTAACCGGATTATTAATCTCGTAGTGTTCTCCCGAACCACTACTCGCCGATTCAAGATAACTCGCCTCTATATTCCTATGGTATTGACCTATAAAGAATGCAATAAGAGCACGGCATGAAATTGATTGTGGTAACTAAGTATATTCCTATCCTAGTCACAAATCTTGGCCCAACTATAGGGATATTCAAATCACAATCTCGTTACTTCTTCTCCATATTGACAACGTCTTTCCCAAGCACGGGTATCAATTAGTAATTAGAACTCATAAGCGTTGCGCGTACAATCAAGCAATTAAGCACGAAGTAAAGAGGCAATTGCATACGAACAAGCTACTAAGATTGAAATACTTGTCAAACGTCAATATTCATGGCTACGCCATAACCCCAAAATTACGGTGTTTAGTTACACATGATTCGAGAATGGAAACAAGAATTCATGATTAACATAGGGTTTCAATGTAAAGAAAAATAATAGAAGAGGAATAAAACCTAGAAAGAGTTTCACAAGTCTCAAAATTCGTCCAAGTCGCCTTTCTAATGTTAAAAATGACTATTTATACGCTAGGGTAAATATAGGATAAGTTGGCCCAATCTCGATCCAAGTAGGACAACTGACGCCGCTTGTGCGCTGGCTATGCGTCGCATGGCCAGCGCATGATCTCCTCTGTGTGTTGCTTGTGCGGCGCATGGCCAATGCATGGCTGCGAGATTCGAGAGATGGGGTTTTTGTGCTGTAGTGCGACGCATAGCCGCCGCATGAGACCCTATGTGGTCGGATTTTCGCCATCAAGTCTTCGGGAACTTCCTTCCCATGTTCAACCAACGTGCACAACCTCGGATTCAATCAAAAACTGCTCGAAATACCCTCCATTTGGTCCCTGTTGTACCTATTCATACAAGCATACCAACATAAGATCTTATACAACAATTTGCATTAAAAACTGCGATTAAAGTGCTAAGAAGTGAAGTGCAAATGACACTAAATCTAGATATTTGTGCCAAATATCAGTAACATCTTCTCAAGACATAAAATTCTGTAACAAACCCAATAAACAAACTAACACAATTCAAACACAAATAGCAATAGATGTATTTCACGAACTTGTGATTGAAATTTCAAAGCAATTAACGAACTAAAAGGAAAATCGCTAAGAACGAACATAGAAGGAAGAACACAAATAGAAGAATGGAGTTGAGAAGTTAGACTCTAAGCAAGGAGACAAGAGGAACAAACAGTTTCTTCATAGTAAGCATAACCTATTTTTCTCCCACAAGTTGATATTTATCAACCCGGATCCCGAACATAGCCACTAATTCAGTTTTGGGCTGCTTTGCCAACACTGGTCCAAACATGCCCTTTGGGCCAATATCGTTCACAACAACTTCTATGTTCTTTTTGTGGGTGATTACACTAGGTTTTACTCAAGCTACAAGCTCACTCAAATTCTTGTGTCCTTCATGTAATTCAACATTCTATTCACGGTTCACCATATATTCAGGGTAAAAAATAATCAATATATAATCAAATTAGATTTAAACTTTATCTTTTATCGTACCAAATTCCATTCGTGCGGATAGAATTCATGTAATCCATGATTTAAATAATCTACTAGTTCGTATATTTCATTCCTTATACTCCATATAACTCATAACAAGAGAACGAGTCAAGTTTTAAAAGAAATTATGGGTTCATCTCTTCCTGAGTTCTTGAAAATTGGATGAAAATATATATATTTTCTTGTGTTAATCATTGTGTATTCTTTTGTCAAATAATATGACTTGAATACCCACATGAGTGTTTGGATTCTCACCGGAAGTGCAAAGGGAAAGCCCTAAGTCACTTTCTCCTTCAAATTAAAGCTCTAAAAAACGTTGAAGAAATAAAATACTTTTTCTTTTGCTGACGTGCTTTTTATATTATGCAATTTTGGAGACACACTATGAGGGTGCTTGGATTGGCTTATTAGGTTATAAGTTACTTTTGAAAACCCAATCCAAACACCCTCTATGTACATCCCATAGGCATAGTACCAGAAAATTTTAGAAATTCTCCCAGATGTTGTGCGACACACAATCATAGCACCTAGTCAGACTTGGATTATTTTTCAAGTCATGCGACACACAACAATAGCACGGAAACTCTAGAATTTTTTTTAATCCCACGCGATGGCTATGTGATATAATTTTGTCCATCTTAAGTATTTTATTTCATATTACTTATGTTGTTAAGTCTGATATCATATTGTACGCTTGTTCACATATTTAAGACACTGAAATACAGTCAAGTGAGTCCTTGCTAGTTTATATAGCGTTACATAAGCAGTTTTGATGTTTGTCAAACACGTAGTAAGTCAAAAATATTTAACTATATAATAAGTGTAAGTTGAGTGGTACGACGAAGGGTCTTTTCGTAATATCGATTGTTTCTTTGGGGCACTATGGTACTTCGATTTTAACCTTTCATTTCCCATTTCACTGCCTCGTGTTCTATCTGTGGTGTTAGCGTGAAAACGATAAAAACACAGTAATTAACGTGGTTTGGATCGATGTGATCCTAGTCCATGGAGAACGGCCGACACTTTTATTAATATCAAGGGAGAAAGTAAGTTACAAGATTGAATACTCTTAGGTTCTATGTTCTGTCCTACTTAATGTATCCTAGCTAGCATGTATTTATACTACTAGGTCTAATCATTTCCTAGAAAGGATCTAAATCCCAATAACACTCGAAAACCAACAAAGAAAAAAGTTTCCTTTTATTCCTTCCGCTTTTGAGTAGGAATTGGCTTGAATATCTTCTCAACTTTATAATCTCCCCCTTGAGATGAATTTCGAGCTTCCATATGAACATCATTCAGTCTAATGTCTTTAGGCCTACGTGATCTAACCTAGTGTAGGAAATAAGAGACACTAACCGAAACTTTGTATATACTAGTAGCTCTACCTTGCCCTACCGTTCTCCATCCTCACGTATCAGTTAATGCAAACTCCAGCCAAATTCATACAATGACTGAACTTGACAAGAAGAACCACCTTGGTCGACATATCCGCTGCGTTGTCCTTTGTGTCCATCTTCAAGACCTTAACTGTGCCTTGTTCAACAACATCACTAATAAAATAGAATCTGATATCAATGTGTTTGGTGCGATCATGAAATCTTTGATTTTTTATCAAGTGAATAACACTCTGGCTATCACATTTTAGAGTTGGTTCATGTTGAACCCTACTCAATTCTGACACCAAACCTTTCAACCATATAGCCTCCTTTACTGCTTCTGCTGCCGCCATATATTTAGCTTCTGTTGTGGACAAAGCAACTATAGATTGGAGAGATGCCTTCCAACTTATGGCACTGCATATAAGAGTAAAGATATTGCCCGTTGTTGATCTCCTTTTATCAAGATCATCTGCAAAATCAGAATCCACATAACTAAGGACCGAGAAACCTTCATTTCTCATCCTACAAAAAGTTAGACCAACATTCGAAGAACCTTTAAGATATCTCAATATCCACTTAATTGCTTCCCAATATGCCTTACCCGGATTAGACATGAATCGACTTACCACACTCACTGCTTGAGCAATACCAGGCCGAGTGCAAACCATAAAATACATAATGCTACCAACTGTACTAGAATAAGGAACTTTTGACATGTACTCCACCTCTTCCTTTGAATTCAGTGCCATCAAAGATGAAAGTCTGGTGTGTTAACGGTAAAGTTACGGGTTTACATTTATTCAAGCCAAACCTCTAAACTACCCTATCAATATAATTTTTCTGTGAGAGATGTACCTCACCGTTCTTCCTGTGAATCTCCATTCCAAGGATTTTCTTATATTCACCTAAATATTTCATGTCAAACTCCTTACTCAGCAATTTCTTCAAATCATTTATCTTTTTCATACTATTAGCAGCAATAAGCATATCATCAACATATAACAGTAAATAAATATTTGAATTACCAGATACCATCATGTGATACACATAGCTATCAAATGCACTTCTCGAGAAACCTTTAGTAATCATGAACGTATCAAATCTCTTACCACTATCGTGGTGACTGTTTCAAACCATACAAAGATTTTTTCAATTGACAAACCTGGTCTTCTTTTCCTTCAATAAGGAAACCCTCGAGCTAATTTATGAAGATCACCTCTTCAAGTTCACCATGTAAGAATGCAGTCTTGACATCAAGCTAATGAAGCTTCAAGTCATAATGGGCAACCAAAGCTAGCAACAAACGAATTGAGCTATGCTTCACGACTGGTGAGAAAATCTAATTGTAGTCGATTCCCTCCTTCTGACAAAAGCCCTTAGCAACCAATCTCGCTTTCTATCTAACATCTTCTAATTCCATCCTTTTTTCTGAAGACCCATTTGTAACCAACAGTTCTCTTCCTCTTTGGTAGACTTACCAAATCCCATGTATGGTTCTTGTGCAGAGACTCCATCTCTTCGGTCATGGCTAAATGCCATTGATCAGCTTCACCACACATAGTAGCTTCTGTATAGCTTGAGTGTTCCAGATCCTTTATTTCATCCTTGGCAGTAGCTAATGCATAGGCCACAAGATTAGTTTGCGAAGGCTGAGGATAATATTTTGGATTAGGCTTCGGAGTTCGTTTGTCCCTCCGGTAGCTATACTATATGGTTCACCTTCGGTACTCTTCGTGTGAGCTTTTTCATTAGCTGACTCCACCTGAGTCACTTGATCCTCCTACTCGGTGAGTTTCACATTTTCCTCCACTGTTTTACGTTGTAAGAACTTTCTATCCTACAAAGTCAATAGAAGTCTTTCCAGGATCAAGCATAGAGGCCTCATCAAAGGTAACATATCTACTGATTACAAACTTAAGAGGATCTAAACTCCATATTCTATATCCTTTTACCCCTTCAGCATATCCCATAAATAAACCTTTTCGAGCTCTAGGTTCTAGTTTTCCATCATTTATATGATAATATACGGGACATCCAAAGATTCTTAAGTATGAGTAATCAGACGATTTACCTGACCATACCTCATTTGGAGTTTTGAAGTCAATCGCCGACGCTGGAGAACGATTAACAACATAACAAGCAATATTTACTGCTTCCGCCCAGAACTCCTTAGGCACCTTGGCATTAGAGAGCATACATCGTGCTTTCTCAAGAAGAGTGTGGTTCATCCTTTCAGCTACTCCATTCTGTTGTGGAGTATGCCTAATAGTTCTATGTCTCAATACACCATGAATCTTACAGAAACTGTCAAAATCTTCATTGCAAAACTCCAAGCCATTATCTGTTCGAAGACACTTAATCTTTCTGTCACATTGATTTTCAATTAATGTCTTCCAGTTTTTGAAATTCTCAAAGACATCACTTTTAGCCTTTAAGAAGTATACCCAAACCTTGCGTGAAAAATCATCAATCAAAGTAAGAAGATACCTCTTTTCACCCTTGGATGGAACTTGAGATGGACCCCGTAAATCTGAATGAATGTAGTCAAGTACCCCTTCGGTTTTGTGCTTGCCCGTGCTAAAGCTGACTCATTTATGCTTTCTAAGGACACAATGCTCACAAAAATCAAGTCTACTAATCTTCTCACCTTTCAAAAGGTTTCGGTTGCTCAAAATTGCCAACCCCCTCTCGCTCATGTGACCTAATCTCATATGCCAAATCTTATCCTTGTCATCATCTAATAACTGAGAGGTTGCAGCATTCGCAGTACCTAGAATGGTGTTTCCCATAAATACATAAATGTCACGACCCAACTGAAGGGCCATGACGGGCACCCGGAGCTAACCTACCGAGCACCTCTTAACATGTTCTCACAGTCATATCTAGGTGAGCCACATGGCTAGCTCATAATTACCACGAAGCAAAAAGGGCACAAGTTTCATCAAACATCGGCGCATCTATATAAACATCATTAACTATGCCCATATATATGCAAGCTGGCAAGGCTACCAAAAATAATATAAAAAATATAGACCGATAAGGCTATGGGATATCTAGCTATGTAGATCTGTCTACGAGCCTCTATGAAGAGTATGTAATATCATAAAGACGGAACAGGACCCAGCCATGCCCATATATGCACATAAAAAGAATAATACCAACTACTGCAGCTCCGGATCAAATGGAGCACTTCTATGCAATCACTGATGAAGCAGCCTATGGGTCTGGTCTGTCTCCCTGTCTATCTGCGGGCATGAACGCAGCGTCTACTAACAAAAGGACGTCAGTACGGACAATGTACCGAGTATATAAGGCATGAATAGTAACATGACGAAAATATGAAGATAATATAAGGAGAACCTTTTATACCTCGCAATACCTCTTAAGATGACCGTCATACATGCTTAACCTTTCTCGAAAGGAAACATTGCATACATATACATATAATAATACCATACCCAGCCGTATAGGCTCGATGTCACTCGTACCCGGCTATAACAAGGCTCGGTGTTATCCATACCCAGCCATATATAGTTGCAACTACGGTAGTGCGCGCGCGATATATATCCCTACCCAAAATAGCTATATACGTATATGACATCCATGGTATCCAAAGGAAACATTACATCTCTATCGGGGTGATATAAATCATACCATCATCATCATCATCATTATCATCATCACTATGAAGAGCTTTTATCAATAATATCTTAAGAATCTTGAAAGTCATGAGCTTCTAGCATTTTCTAGGAATAGGACATTACAGATATCTTAGATAGATTCATAATAAGGAAATCATGCCTTTGGACAGAAAGGGTTAGCCTTAACATATCTTTACATCTTCTTAATTACTTAACACTCTCCTCCAAAGTCCGCAAAATCTACATTCAAGAGGATTCATACTAAGGTTATGTCTTGAAAACACTCTTAAGTTCAAACTAATATAATTAACGAGCTAACGAAATTTGGGCAGCATTTCCCCTATTTTATCAACTTCCACCATATTACAAAACAACTCCTAAACAACAATAACAACATCCACAATATCATAATCAAGAAGTTATATTCAATTTAATCTCAAATTCATCCAAAAATCCCTTTTCAAGTTCATCTCATAGTCATCTTCTTCACTTCAACACTTTATGACTTTCCACTTTAATTCTTTTTCCTTTCCAAAAGTTACTAAACCTTTACATCAACTCAACCGTGTAAATAAGATGGAGAACATACCTTATAATAGGAAAACTTCACCTCACTCAACTCCTTCCAGAACCAAGTTCATCACAACTTTGGAGTGAAACAAGAACAAACACCTTCCATGGATTATCTTTGCTGTTTTGATGTTGATCTTCTCTCTTGATGATATGGAAAAGTTTGGAGTGTTATGGAACCTTCAAGAACTCTCTAGAAGTGTGGGGAAATAAGTGTGGGAGGTTGAGATGAAAATGGGGTCTTTTGGGATTTAAAAAGGTGGCAAAGTCGCCCCCCGCACCAATTTGCGGTGGAGATGCGGCTCAGCATATGGGATATGCAATCGCATCTCCCCTGCTCTCCACGAGGTGGAGGTTGGGCAGTGGGGGCTTCCAATTTGGTGAGTGTGCTGCCCATATGCAGCCCACCATACTGATTATGCGGCCGCATATGGCCCCATTTTCCGCGGTTTTGCGAAAATGCATTCCTTTCGATTCGTTTGACCTCCAATCCTTATGGAACCTTCTTGGCACTTGTATAAAACTTCATTGACCATCTAAGGGGCCCTATAGCTTCCCCCTTAAGGCATTACTAAACAATGTATAACTTAAATGATACGAAATCTTCCCAAAACATGACTCAAATTCCAATTCCTTCAACAAATTTACTTCCACCAATTCATATGAATCCAAAATCTTAAGGTACACACTTAAAGTTATCAAATACCATCCTTAACCTTATAAGGGTTTCATGCCCCCTTTAGGCTTGCGTTAATCTACTTATAATGCAAACGACACGAATTTTCCTAGATGTAACAATAAAGACCACCCTCCAGTTTGACCTTTAACATGACCAGAGAACCCTTGGTCACCTTGCAGATTCCACCTTCACCCGCATGCTTATATCCGAGCTTATCAAGAGTACCAAGAGAGATCAGATTCTTTTTCATATCAGGAACATGTCGAACATTAGACAATGTTCTTATGATGCCGTCATGACACCGTATACGGGCTGAACCAATGCCTGCTATTTCACATACTGCATCGTTACCCATAAGTACAGTCCCTTGAGATTCCTTTAGTTAATGACAAAAATATTAGGACCAAAATTTCCGGGTAATGGCTATAGTTAAGCCTAAAATTCTATCCATGAGCTGATACTGCAGTGTCTCCCCTTTTTTATATAATGGGAAATATAAAAATTTAGGTGCAGCTGGAAATTTGATGATGTTAGGGCCACCGTTAGAAGAATTACTGATCAAGTGACCTTCCTGATGCATATGATCCTCACAGCCAAATTCCGAAATATCTTTTTTTATGTTCCTAAGACCAATAATATTTGTTCTTTTGTAGATAAGATGAGACCAATAGTTTAAATTAAGCTGGTAGATGGATCAAGTCCGTTATGATGAGCAAAAGGTTAACGTGGATGGTTACAACAAAGGAAACCCAAGAAGTGACTGTGGTGTTGGCCTACTAAGAGATTATCTTGACAACTTAATCATGGCCTTCGGCCCTTCACTTCCTATTTTGGAAATTGCTGCAACAATGTTGCTGAAGTTCAAGCGGTTATCACTGGGATGAATTGGAGCTTGGAGAATGGATTCAATAATATTCTTGAGTCCGATTCACTCCTCACTGTTCAAATGATCAAAGGGGAAATCAAATGTGCATGGAAACTACAAAAGGGAAATCAAAGATATTCGACAGAACCAAGACATGAAGGGAAGAGGCCAATTTAGATTACTCCATACATTCAGGGAGGACAGTATTATTCCAGCTGATTTTTTGGCAATTTGGGTAGAGAATTCCAAGAGTTATTCTCTACTGAGGCTATGAATTTGCCTTCAAAACTCATATCCACCTTGAAGAATGATGTGTAGGAAAGACCTAACTTTAAGATTCTCGTGAAAAAAAGGAACTTCACCTTCGATCCTGGCTGATTGACTTTAATGTTTCTCCTAAGATTTCTTAGAATTTTTTGTAAGCTCAAACGTACAGGAGAAACCCACCATCTTTTGTGTCTGGATAGTCAATCTGTACAAACTCTTTTGTCTATCAATAACAACTCCTGAGAGTGACCGGTGAGTGGTGACCAAAAAATAAAATCTCGCATGATGATGTCGCTATTAGTACTTAATTTTCAGAAAATGTAATGACTTTGTTACTTATATAGAAGTCTTAGGTTCCTCTATTTATGACACGAAGTGCTTGAATTATAGTGTTATATTACGATATGATTGATGAAGATTGTATTGAAGAGTTCGATACTGTTGTTTTGGAATAATTATGGGACACCTCGAATGACCATATATTGGGTTAGCCACTATTCCCTCCGTACACTTGCAATTTAAACATTTGTAAGATCTTAAACCATGCGAAAGATGAACATAAATAGAAAACCATCCCAACTGGGCACATGATGTAATAAACCATGGAGAAGTAGTTAAATGAAACACTCAATGTCTTAAAAGTAATTGAAGTAGGGGTGGAATTATTAGACATAAAGGTATACAGAAAGAATGATAGGGGAAAAAAAGAATAAAATGGAAGTGACAGGGCCTGACGAGCTTCTACCCATGAGGCAAACCATCTAAGATAAATATCTGAATAATTAAAAGATAAGGAAGAATTATACCTAAGGCTCATAATATAAAGATACGTGCGGAAACAAAATACAAAATACCGAGTTTGCCCATAAACCCCAAAATATGTAGAAGTCACGGAACTACTAGTCTGAATACAAAGTACAAGACGCGGCTCGGAATAATACTAAGTCAAATAAAAAAGAAGAGGTCTCCATGATCTAATGGTGGCTCACCTAGACTGAACTGACTGAGGAAGTTGGAATAATCAGATATCAGCTACCTGGTTACTGTTATCAACACCTGCACACATACAAACATCAACAAGCGTGAGTCTAAAAGACCCATCAAGATTATCGACACACTCTCAGCTTACCCCTTGGGCAAGTCTTAGAAGAAATTCTTGATAATGCATAAAAGCAATTAAACAGTACAAGTATATTAAATATATACAAACACTGAAGCTAAAGTTGAAATCATGAAGCATAAACAAGCAACACATGAGATACACTAAGTCTGAATCTGTGCTCACGGGACACGGTATGCATTTTTCCATGTCTTACCCCGTCTTCCGGAGTGGGGATTATTTACCCACATCTTACTCGGGTCACTCATATGGAATACATTAAATTTGAATCTATTCTCACGGAAGACGGTACGTATTTGTCCATGTCTTACCCCGTCTTCTGGAGTAGGAATTATTTACCCACATCTTACTCGGGTCACTTATAATTCTGGCATCTACCTCGAAGTACACTGAATCTGAATCTCATGGGACAAGGTACGTATTTGTCCATGTCTTACCCCGTCTTCCGGAGTGGAGATTACTTACCCACATCTTACCCGGGTCACTTATAATTCAAGCATCTACCTCCAACCGAACCCAATAGGGCCTGTCGGAGTATACCCATCTGAAGATATGATAAAGTGGAACAAACATCCAATCAATACCAATTCAAAACTCTACATATCTAGCAAGCATCTATTTAAGCAAAATTACGCTAAAGGACTCATACGGTCATTACTTTAGACACTTGAAAATAATCTAATTTAGATCATGCTTGCCCACTCACACGAACTAAATGTTTAAATGCATACATATAACACAAACCATATGCTTTTATGAAAAGCAAGTAAGCTAAGAGTTTAAGCCTCACTTGCCTTATAACCGGAACGCAAACATTTCTTGAAACGTCAAATCCTCTTCAAACGACCTCCAATGGCCTCAATCTATCCAACAACATAAATAACGGGTCCAAATTAGTCTAGAATAACTAATCCCATAATTTTAGTACCCCTCGGGGTCAGAGTCAACTCTTGATCAACTCAAACACGCCCCTCGGGTCAATGGTCCGAAATCCTAAATTGATTACATTGACACGTTACCCATAAGCCATGAAGTCTAAATTTATAATCTTGTTTCAATCTTGATGCTAATTAATAGGTCAAATCCCAAGTTTTCCCTATTTCAAGTTTAGGCTAAATCTCATATTTATACCTCAAATAATGGAGTCAAAGGTAAATTAAAATCTTAACGTCGCCATCAAACTCACGTTAAGTTTAAAGACCCTACATGTTAGTATTCATGTCCCACAAACGATAATCAGAGACAAACAAATAATTTTCAATACCTTGATGTTGCCAAAGAAACCACGCACTGAAGCTATTTTCCTTTCTTTTGCTATTTCATTGTTGATACTTGAGAAACCAAAAATTTCCTTTCCAATATTATCTCTAACCAATAATATTAAGAGAGAGCATTTAAGGTAGTTACACCTCTACCTCTGACGGAAACCGTTCGGCAAACTTCAATTATGAAAGTTATAAAACTTCCAACACCAAGTTCTACTCCTTTTGGTTATAACAACGTGCAACAGCCAAATGTGGGCCTAACCCACTTTCTCAAAATTTATAACTTATCCAAAATTTCATAGTTACCCAGCCTTTATATAAATACTACGAATTGGTCCATCAACACTTAAATTAATCTACCTCTCATACAACATATCTTACAAGTAATATTCTAATAAATATATGTATACATACATAATATACGTATGTAATTAATACCCACTTCGGTATGTAACTCGTAAAAATTTGTAAGTTATAATTAAGAAAATAATTCTAAAATGCATTAGAAAAATATCGGGTTGTTACACACGAGAATTTGAGTAAGCTTGTAGCTTGAGGTAAACTCAGTGCAATCACCCACAAAAAGAACATAGAATTTTATTTTTTGAGAAGATGTTACTGGGGTTAGTCCCCATAGATCACTATAGATTTTTGCTAATATAACAACTTCTCTTTTATGTGATACTTGAAAGGATAACTTACAGTTTTTTTTTTTTTTCATTTGACAACTAGAACAATTGAGCATTTTTATTCCAACTATTAAACGATAATTAATAAATTTATTTTTTATGCAAATAACTAATTAGGATTTTCGAATGTGGATATCCTAGTTGTTGATGCCAAATTATGTTTAATGTGGGTGCCGTATGTAGATCTCCTTTCAAATTATATGACACATCTCGTTTATTCCCCTTTTCCATAATGTTTCTTGTTTTCTTGTCTTAAACAACAAAATCTCCGTGTGTGAATTCTAACGAACGTTCATTATCTTTCATAAATTTACACATAAAAATAAGATTATCTTGAGATCAGGTACAACCAAAACACCTTTTAGTTTCAAGGTTTTTTTTTTTTTTTTTTTTTTTACAATTTCTCTTACTTTCTATGTGAGTAATGGAAAGTTTACGTCCTTGCTGCTATTGTCGCAACCTCAGTTGTAGTAGCTTCGACCCTTTCCATTGAATCTTTGTGCTTTGAATGCCCTATTGGAGTTGAGATGTGGTTTTCTATCTTGCTCGTCAACATCCTCTCTCATCTCGCTAAATTTAAAATGCATTGGTGATAAATTAGGAATTAAAAGTTGCCTTGAATTTTTTATAGTAATTGTTGATAAATCTAATATTTACAATAATTAAGGATATTGTAGTAAACTTTTAAGTTATATGTACAACATGATATAATAACATAAAATATTAAAATATTCTTAGATCACTAGAAAATGATATGATCTATTCAAATATTATATCTCCAAAATACTATTGTATAATACGATACAATATAAAATAGCACATTATGAAACGATCGGTGATAACCATCCAAAAAAAATTAACATAGAGTTAATAGTCTTCGGACTAGTAGGTTTCACTTCCAATAGTTAGGTATACTCAAGTTAAACACTACAAAAAACAAAAAAATGGAATTAGCTACGAACTACGTTGCTAATTTGTCGCTATATAAGATGAGCGACGGATTTTAATTTGCTGTTTAGCTACCAAAATTGTCCGTAGCTAATTCTTATTTTTTTTTAGCAGTGACCTTTTTTTTTTTTTTTTTTGAATAACTTAGGCTTTAAATCAGAAGAATTTTGAAAGAGAAATAATGAAAATAATTACGAAATATTTTTTTCTACATTAGAAACATAATTTATACAAAATGCCTATAAGAATAAATTCTTGAGATGTATAATTATTTTATTGAGTTAATTACTCTGTGAATCTACAGTAAGATTTGCTTCCACTAATTAACATCTTACCAATTGGGAACGGTATGATAGTTTGACTATATTTGGGACTGAATCAGATTTACTAAAATTGGTAAGAACTTAATCACTAGAGAAAAACAGAAATCCTAAAGTCCTATTTAAACTCATATATGTCTTATCATTCTCTCATCCCTCACTTCTCAAGCTCCAGCTATACATGAAAACAACTTAGAACAAGGACGACGTAGATGTTGCGGTTCAATTCCATCATGAATTCTCTTTATGAGTTCATGAGAATTGGTTCAATGAATCACCAAGTTGTAAGTTATTCTTTACTTTATTTCCTTTCCTTTAATTGATTATGTTATTATATCAATTCATTCTTTAGTATCTTACCCTTCTAAACATTGATTTAGGTTTTGGAGTCGCGATACAAGTACTCCTTGTTAGCCAAAGATCATGTTATGTAAATGAACTAAGTTTGTTTCTATATGTGACACAATATTAAGTAAAGTTGATATGCACCCATCATCCTGATTTAATTTTAGTCTCTCATTTTATGAAAGACAAATTGACTCGTAAAGTTAAACGTAAAACTAAAATTTATTCTTTCTTTTTTCAGGGTTTTATTAGGCTCGTTTTATTAGGCTGTCTTATTAGGCTCGTTAAAGGCAAGGACGTGGCAAGATCCATGTCATGGTTTTGTAGTCATAGCCATGACTATAAGTGACTCGGCTGGATCACGATATAAGATCATGACTAGCCTAATAAAGAGGTCTCTGTCTATTCATGTGTGGAAGATGTAGGTCCCTAAGGATAATAATTGATGATGTCATGTATTGATAACAAATACAACTAAAAAATATCTGTGGTTGTGTTGGTTACATAGCCTTTACATTTGTTTTCTTAAAGATGATTCTATATGTATAATTGGTGATTACACGCCTTGTTTCAATATGCAAATATTCTGGGTTGTACTCACATGTATTATTTTAAACAAAAACTGAGTTTTTAATTTTTGTTCACGACTAAGTAACACTTTTTCTTTGTTATTTTGTTCTCACAATAACGTTTTGGATAATGGCCTAATAATAGGGATAATGTTAGGTAATTTAGACTTGCTCAGCCCATATGTAATCATTTTTTGAAGGTGAACAAAATATGCAGTTGATATTAAAAAAAAAAAAATCAATCTAAACTAAACAAAAAAAAAAATGAACACGGAAACAAAAGTTCGTCTGAAGACATGATAATACAATTAATAGTAAGTTTGGTCAAGCTCTTAAAATTGGCTTATCCAGAATAGTTCTTTGGTCAGAAGTGCGTTTTCAAAAAGTACTTCGGGAAAGTAGCAATTTCTATTTAGTTAATTGATTCGAAAAGCTATTTTGTCGATATTACAACAATAATTTGTTCTTCAATTAGGTTCTAAAAGTGCTTATGGAAAAAAACTACTTTTTCTGCTCTTGAAAAATAACTTTTGCTACCACTCAATGACACTTTTTTTTCTTTCTGAAAAGCTTTGGCGAACACCTTATAATAGGTAGAACAACTCATTTTGTTTCATAAGTCGATCTTATCTCTTTTTTTTAATAACTGGGTACCCACTTGTTCTCTTGATAACTGTGGTGTCCGGTCCAACTTGTGTGCACCTCGGCTAATTCTCCATGGTACCCATTTTTTATATATATAATTGTGATGTTCGGGCCAACTTGAGTGTAACTCGACTAGTTAATGGGGGTACCTTTTTTCTAATTACTAAGGTGTCCGAGCCAGCTTTGCGTCCACCTCGATTGATTCTACGGAGACCTATTATCTTTCACCAGTACAAGTATCAAATAATAAAACTTTAATAAATCGGAGGAGATTTAATCACCTGGTAATTTTATCTCTGCTTGAAATTGAACATGAAACGTTATTGTTACCCCTCGTAGTTTTGTACGTTAAGATTCGTTGGATGTTAGTTGCCGTAGTCTTGGACACCGGAGTTACCTTCAATGTTATATGAGATTATACATGCCTATCTTATGGTTATGAGGGTTTAAGTTCATGTTTAGTATGTTATGCAAGGATTGGAGAACAAGCAAACTAAAGAAATTAGGTTTGTAGAAACTTTGGGAAAAACTTGACAGAATTCCGGACAGAATTTTTGTCCAACTTGAGGGAGGTCTATCTCCTAGAATATGAGGAGTTATGGAATTCATAATCTATGTAAATTAAAGTTCAGAGAGTTTTCTTTCCAATGCAATTGACAGATCGCAAATCCGAGACGTATAGTGGAAGATACGGCTAGTACAAAATTGTACGATTTCTCTGATGCAACTTGACGGCTGCACATGGATGAACCGTCGACATGTTGACAGTCCGTCAATGTGCTTGTCGAGTTGAGGTGGTGGCAACCAACTTTCACAAGTATAAATAGCCCCTCCCTTGTTATTTTCATCATTTTTCAAAGTCTACAAGCTTCACAATAGATACATATATTCTCCTAAAGTTCATACATCAGTTTTTACGATACTTGTTGAAATCTAGCATCAATTAAACTCAGGAAGTGCGTATAACCTCGTAGGTTTCGATTCCATCTTGGTATCGCTGTGGTAAGGTGAAAACCTTGGATCCAAATCGGTACTAAGAGTCAACTAGGCCAATTGAGGTACAAATTCCTTCTCTATTACCAATAAATTAAGTTAATTCGAAGTAGTGTTTGTTAGATTGTCGCGCGTTAAGTCTAATTGGGTGAAAGACGGCATAACCCTCCTATGGGATGTTGTTAATGGAATTACATGAATATTGAATTAGATCAAATGCCTTTGATGTTGGTTTTGTTGTTGTTGTGATCATGGGAACGTAGTATAAATAGTCTCAAAATTTTCTTAACCCCAAATAGTCTCAAAAGATACATCACATATGCGTTGGTATTTGAACAATTAAGGCCTAAATAAGGTCATATATCATCATGTAGGGGCAAGGGACGAGCGGGCTAAGGAATTCCTTCAAGTAGCAGCTCAATGAATTAAGGTATGTGAGGTGTTTGCTACTCCTCTTTCCTTGGCATGAATCTAAGTATAGCGTACCGATGCATATACCTTGATGATTCTACTCCAATCACGAATCACTTCTTATAGATGTCCTTGATTCAATTACTTACTTGTTTGTCACACCCCAACCTTGATAAGGCATGGTTGGCACCCAACACCTGATTAGGGCCGAGCGAACCAAACTATAACTCGCATCATCTATGTCCCAAAAGACGAGCAAAGCCAACGAGACCAACCTGTGAGTATAATGTCATACAAAACTAAGAATATGACGGCACAATCAACATATATATCTGTAAATATCATTCCCAAAATTCACATACATATATATAAGGGTCTACGAGATAGACATCACTACTGACAAAACATGACTATACTGTACACAGGATCTGTCTGCAAAAGCCTCGAAGGACATGATCAAAGTATATAAGTCGGGACAGGGGCCTCGACATACCCATAACACAAAAATACATATATAATCCCTGAATCGACAATGCTTCCGGAAGAAGTGGAGCTCACCAATCAAAATCGGTACCTAGAGGCAGCCTACTTTGGAGGGTCCTCGTCTCGTCTGTCTATAATACGCATACACTTGCAACAAAGTATTTTTCTCATAATAAACTTCTATGGAACTTTTCCTGTCACCCCTTAAATAGCATCATCTATAATCTTTTTTCCTATTTGGTTAAGGTAATAATTTACTTGGGTTAAAAGTTTATAACTAATAACAAACTTTATGGAATTTTCTATGAAAAACTCAGGATCCAATTCTTAATTGGAAGTAAAAGATCGTAGAGAGTTTATGGAAAATTTTGAAGGAATATTTAATGAATCTCAATTCAATTCCAAACCTGGAATTGCAACGTACGGCTCATTCATATGGACTTTCCATCGTGAGACATTGCTTTTCCTTAATTAATGATTTAACAAAACAGAATTTAGGTGATTTGAAAATATAACAGGAACAACGGTGGGTTGTTTTACTTTTTCAATACATATTATTAGTGTTTATATTTAATTAGAAAAATAGTAAATGGCAATTTTATCTATTGTAGAGCCTTTTAATGAAGGGCAAAAAGTTCAATCAACATTTCTAAAGCCCTTCGTGCTTTTAATATAATATAGATTAATCAATCCACTATTTTAAGAAGTGTTATGTTTTGTATATTAATTTAAACTAAAACAATTTACTTATAGTCTTTAAAAAATATTCATTATTATTTGTTTAAATAATACTAAATTATAAAACAAGCTTTGATGCATGTTTAAGTTGTAATGTTATATTCAAAAGCACTTGTTGAAAAAATTGGCTGAACATAATAAACATGCTTATTAAATACTGAAAATTAATTTTCAAATAAATTGATCAACACAAATTTATACTTCCAAAAATATTAAGTAAAACTAATATAATAATTTAGTTTTAGTTATGGAATTTTGGTTAGCAATCTTGATTCAATCAATCAACAATTTTTGATGATGCAAATTCTTAAAAAAATTTACTTATAGTCTCTTATAATAAAAGTTTAAATCATTTATTTGTTTAAATAATATTGAATTATAAGATAAACTTTGATGCATAAAATTGGACAAATACAATTCTTTCGTAAAGATTAAAATATGAAAATAGAAAATAAATTTTGAAGTTAGGTTGAAATCACATACCTTGACAGTCTAATGAGGATTCAAGAGAATTTGCTTTGATTAATTGATCTAAAAAAACATAAAATATGTCACAATTAATACCACAATAATTATCATAATTACTCTGAGTGTATTTGCCAATTAAATAAAAGCACATTATTTGCCTTGAGTGTACATGCTTTGCACGCGTGTATCACGACAATTAATAATGAATGTTTATAAGAAAACAAATTGTAGTGCGTACCTCATATTATTAAGTTCAAAACTTCAAAAATAAAGTAAATATTATTAAATAATATATTTGAGTTATACAATAATTATGAAAGGAAAAAAAATTTAAGTTCCTCAAAAAGATCAATGTTAATTCTGTTTAGGTAGCTCAATATTGAAGGAATAAATCCTGCCCCACATAATTCCGATGCCGCCTTCTGACTTCTTTAGAAACTCTTGCAAGACTTTTGATTAACTTTGCACCCTCATTTATTCACATTGTTAATTACATTTAACTGTGTAGGAGTTACTCTCAAACTATTCCTCCACCCAAACAGGATCTAAATAAAAGAAAGAAAGAATACACCATCATCAATTCCAGGGAAATTAATAAAAAAGAAAAATGACACAAATTGCGTAAAGTCAAAATTCAGGACTATATATGTTTTGAAGAGGAGAACAACACTTTTCATGCTTGCAATTGGTTTCATACACTTACTCCCAATATATTTATAAATAATCAGTCAGCTAAAATTTAATTGCAAACAAAAAGATTCATAAAAATAAAAGGAGTTTAAAGTGCTCAAAAGTTTTACAATGTGATTTTCATGTGCTACAACTTTTATTTCATGTAAAGTCTCGTGTTTTAAAAAAAATATTTTTAAGGCATGTATTTATATTCTTAAAGATTTACAATATGCAAGTTTCCGCTCTTGATGGTTGTACCAATATCAATCATTACATAATTTAAGTCCAAAAATAACAAAAGATGCGAATATATAAGTTTTTTAACTTAAATATATCATAAACATGCAAGTTGGGATGTTTGATAAGATTGAATGCATTAATATTGGCATGATTGCATTCAAAACTCTGTCCAAATAAGTGAACTACAAATATCAACTCCATTTTAATCAATTTATCAAAGCTTTTATACACCAACTTGAGCTAACCCTCATGCTTCATCATTAAATTGAGTTAATGTTTCAACTCATAGATCCAAAGCGAACTTGCACAACGCAATCGTAGTGAAAAATTTAAAAGATGAAAATATTTAGCAGATAGCACACAGACTGAACTAATCCACTGCCCAAAACCCTACTTCCTAACAAAATAGGATCCCTTAACGTAACAGATAGAATGAAAGTAAATAAAACTTTGACGAAATTCTGATATAATTTTAATCAAATATGCGTGTGAATAGTTCAAATAAAATATTTTGTGATAAAATCTTGATTGATTTTAAATTTTTAAATATTAGGACTTCTTACGTAATTCAAATAAGGAAAAATATAATAATCAATATGTTTGTTGATTTTGAAGTCTTAAATATTAATAATATATAAAATGACTGTTTTTATCTAATAGTTCAAATAAGCAAATATTTTCACTTAAAAAAGTTTTGCTGATTTTTATTCTTTGTATGAGTTCCTAAATATTAGGTAATTTTGCGCTATTTAAACATTACTTTTAATAGAAATCATTTTAAGCTCAATTTTTTGTATGGTAATGCCAATGATTAAGGAGAAAGAAGGAAGATATCAAATAGAACGTACGAATATTACTAAATACGAAAAAGTAAAACTTACCCGGATAATTAACTGTTGGTTTTTAAAGATCAAGGGTGTCCTCCCTACAATCATCTTAATCATAATCAACGTAACAATTGAACTTCAAGTAGCATATATGTAGAGGCCGATGTAGATTTTGGGCTGAATTTTTACCTGAACTTAGTATTTTTGACATGAAATTAAATAAATATGTAAAAATCACCAAAATTATCAATAATTATTAAATCAGGATTCATAATTTTATACTAAAGACTTTTTAGAGTGAACACATTAAATTTTATATATATATATATATATATATATATATATATATATATATATATATATATATATATATATATATATATATATATATATATATATATAATATTATGAAGTTAGAAAACAAAATATTATAAACCGAGTTGCATGAAAGCACGAGTCACAAGAGCACCAAGATAAAAATAAGTATAGTAAATCAAAGAAGCTAATCAAAATTTGTGATGTAAGTTTATTTGATACCCAAGATGTGATTAGGCCATTATATTACCTTAGTGTTCCATGCAAAGTGCTTGCGAAACTCCATTAAACAGAATAATCCATCTCTAATAAAGGATTGTTCTATAAGTTAACAACAAACGTGAAATAAAAATTCTATTTCAAACTAAAAGAATCAGCAATAACTCCAGAATAATATTAAATCAGTATATGATTGAATACAATTTGATCCGTAAAATCAATTTAAAAATAAAATTGCAACTATACTACGGAGTAAAAGTAATACATCATTAATTATTAACGAATTTGACTAATTCTCTTCTACGAAGTAACAATCAATGCATCATCCATTATTAATGGATTTGATTTACTTTAAAATACGATTCCAACAAGCGAAATAAAAAGCTAAAAAAGGGAAAAAAAAACTAAAAGCATATATCTCGTGAAAAAGGTTATTAACCTCTACTGAAGTTGAACATAAGTCTAAAGAGAAGAAAAGGGTGTAAAGAAGAACGGGAATAGAGAAAATCCATATTTATTTGGTATTACCATATTAGAAGTATTATTCATATACTTATCAGGTAAAAGAGTTCTAGACTAACTTGGATAGTCTAATATTTATGGTTAGAATTTTAACGATATAACAAAGCATTGCCGAATTCAAATAGTAAGTTTACAGAGAAGTCTTAATTGAATTGAAATTCTAAATAATTTTGGTTTTACAATTCTAGAAAATTAAAGTAAGAAACTGAATAAAGGAATTCTAACAGCTAAAGTTATATTAATTACAGAATCCTACGTGATCTCTTTCCTTTGCAGTGATCTACGACAATTTCGGTAAAGGAATCCTAATGTGACTTATTTTTTGTTTTGCCAAAAATATATTATTAGTGTTTATTTAATGTAGTATATTACATAATAATATGAGGAAAATGGTAAATGACTATTTTGTCTATTGTAGAGTTTTTTAATGAAGGGCAAAAAGTTCAATCAATATTTCTAAGGCCCTTCGTGCTTTTAATGTAGTATAGATATAGATATATGATATGGTTAATGTTCTTCACCGTTGTTTAATATTTAAGGCAAGTATGTAAAGAAGTTAAAAGACAGGGGAAAAGGAATAACGGTGTACATGTCTCAAATGATAAAAAGGTAGCTTTGCTACTAAAACATAGGTAAAATTACATATACCTGAATTTTCATTTTCTTTTAAAACTTATACATATTTACTTTAACAAAATTATTGTTTGCTCTAACTTTATTAATCCTAGTATATATGTCATGTGATCATGCATGAATTTCGACGTGATGGTTGTGATGAGTTGAAGGTGGAAACTTGGGACATGCTTTCTCACAAAGTTGCATAGTATAATAGCAATCAGTTCTCCCCATGATTAGACAACAATAGCAAGGTTTCCCAGTTTTACAGCGAGAAACATGCTTGCAAAAGTCCAGCTGTATTTTCTCCCCTCTATATCCCTTGCTAGCTTCTCTATCAAATTCTCCAATATAATGCTTGTTGCCTCCAATATCTCCCCAACCTGTTGAATAGGAAATTAAAGAAAAAAAAAAGGACTCAGTGACAACAACCATGAGTAAATTAAATCCATTTAAGGATTACAAATGAAAAATGAAACACAAGATTTTGTTGACTGAGTACCAAATATGGTGGGGATAATGAGAAAGAACACAAAAAGATGCTCAAGCTTAGGAGGAAAAGCCATGGATAGTGTAGTTCAACAATAATATTTAAATTGACTGAGGCACTATAATTTGAGAGATTTGTGACTACTTATATATGCACTTTGGACTTAAATACTTGAAGTCAAGATGGCATGAATAGTTTGAGAGCCAAATACTTGAACCTCACGAAACCTTCTCAATTCATGCATCTATTACTTCCTTGAAAGTGGATATAGAGTTTGAGTAGTTGCAAATTTCATTTAGAGAGGTTTAAGAATTCTAGTTTTCTCAGAAGTCTTAATTCCTTTAATTACTCAGTTAATGGTCTAACATATAGAATAATAGCGACTCATGTCATCAAGGTGTGAGTGATCATACTGTCTTTCATTGGATTTAGAAATAGTAATGGTGACTGGATAGTTGGATTTATGACAGTGTTACCTTATTCAACTAACACAAGGTCAGAATTTGTTGCTTTGTTGCAGGAATTACATATTATGCTTAATAACAATTTCGTTCGACTTGAAATAAACATTGACTCGCAGGAGGTAATCAACTTACTTGGAAAAGGAAGTTTTATTTACAACCCAATTTTATGTGGATGCAGGTCGTTGATGAGGCACACTTTGGGGACCTATGCTTAGCCATAGCTTCAAGGAGCATAATAACGTAGCGGACCTATTAGGGAAAACAAGAGCGAAGGTAAAACTTTTTGGAAGAGGATCCCACCAGTAGGCTTTGTGTTCAGTTTGTCAAGTGCAGTCCTAATCTACTTACACCTGTACACAATTAAATCTAAGGGTCAAAATATGCTTAACTAAAATACCTCCTAAATCATGGTTAAACAAGAGTTCTGTATTTTATTCTTTTCTTATTGGCACCATATTTGTAGGCCAAAGTATTGGATCAGTTAGCTTTTTCCTTTTTCTGTGCGAACAATTCTCTCTCTCTTTTTTTTTTTTTTTTTTTTTTTTAAAAAAAAAAAGTTAATTTCATGGTTTTTTGTTTAGTTATGGTCATTGTTCAAGTCAAATCTCCGGAAAATGATAAATTTATACCTCCAAATCCCAACCTCGTTCATTTGGAGTATGCAATTTAACTAGTGAATTTGTTCACGCTTTGGGTGGAGGTTAAAACAAATCAAAATAAAGATAAATTAACAGTAATAGTTTTAATTTTGTAATTAAAAAAATAATCTTTATCTTTGATTAACTTTTTCTTTTCTCTACACTCGAGCCATAACACTATTAGTTGCTCTAAATTCTAATAATATTTTGAAGATTGATGTCAAATGAGAAGAAAATTCAGCCCAACACATTCTATACGGAACAAATAAGCAATAAACCAAAATATATATTCCCTATTACCGATTATTTTCATTTTATCTATTTCCTTGTGTATTATATTAGACATCTTGGTTTGATAATGAATTCAAATACAACTATTCTTTTCTATGAGAAAGAAAAAAATATAAATAACATGCATGGAGTTTATTCATATGTTAATACATATATTTGGCCATTTGAGTTATTTTAAATGCTCTGGAAAATAATGTCTATGGAAACAATAATCAATCAGGTGAGAGAATATCCTTTTCAACATTTCTATTAATGGACAATTTATCATCCTCGTGATCACTTACGAAAAACAAACAAAGAAAAAAGATTTTTTTACATAAAATATGAACAAAGAAGAAATTAAAACCAAAAAATGGAAAGAAGCACACATAAGATGCATAAAAATTAAGCTGTCTAAATACCAAAATAGTAACTCATCTACTCTTAAAACATACAAGGACTCACATCAAGTAACTTTAAGACTTCCTGCTCCTTCCCTTGTCCGTTTCATTTTCTGCCACTTCATAATGCAATCCACTACCCCTGAAAACTACAATAGAAATTATAAACCATGGTTGCATCTTGCCATTCGAAGTTAATACATATATTTGGTCTAGATTTGAGTTATTTTATAATTCATACCTTCTGAAGATAATCTCTATGGAAACAATATATAGACACAGGAATATCCTTTTCAACATTTCTATTATGGCTTTATCATCTAGTGATCACTGAAAAACAAACAAAAGAAAAATAATTTTTTTTTACATAGAAATATGCCAAGAAGGGTTAAAACCAAAAAATCCCGAAGGCACACATAGGATTATTATTTTAAGCTGTCTAGCTAAATACCTACATAGTAATATCTACAAGCATAACCGAAAAGATATATTTTTACATACTCATAATGAGTGATTTGATAAGCATGATGAATCTACAACTTAAAACAAAACAAGGACTCGCATCAAGTAACTTTAAACTTCCTGCTCCCTTCTTGTCCGTTTCATTTTCTGTCACTTCATATTGCAATCCCTTCACCCTGAAAACTACAATAGAAAATAAACCGTCTTTTCAGTTTTGTTCAAAATAAACAAAAAAATCAAAGAGAAATGTTCTATAATTCATACCTTCTGAGGATATATGTCTCTTGTATATATAAAATGAGATATTTGTACCTAACTATTGTCGATCTAGTGACTGCCAATAACTTATGGTAGCCAAGAAGGATTAAAAAATCACATAGTGATTATTATCGTTTTTTTCACCATAGATATTGTTCATTTGGGAATTTTATCACATCCTAGACAAGCAAATATGAGCCTGACAAAAAGCAAAACATGGAAATGTAATAAGGGAAATAAACATTATCTTCAACATATATCATGGGAATACTTCTTCCAACTTCTTGCTCGTTTGGAAAATCCAATCTTTCAATTTTGTCCAAAAAGAAAAAAAAAAATTCAAAGAGAAAAGGCAAAAAAGACATTCTAAGCTAGGATATTATCTCAAATAAAATGAGATGTATGTACCTAACTATTGACGATAGCGACTTGGGCAATTCACATATAGTGGCCTTCGTTTTTTTCACCATAGATATTGTTTATCTGGGAACCTTTTCCTAGGCAAGCAAATATTTCATTGACAAAAAGAACAGACTTGAATTGTAAAAAATTTTTTTTTATCTATGCAACTATATATTTTTGAAACAATAACTGCTTGATCGTGCTCGAACAAAAAAAAAAATTGTTGCCAAATATAATTTTTCTTGTAGTGCGTATACAATGAATATTGTCATTTAATTAGTATTAAGTAGAGGTGTAGTTAATAGAATTAAGAGAGTGAATTTTTGGCTTTTTTAATATATTACACATTAATTTTGAAATGATAGAAAATTCAAAAAAAAGGAGAAAAAAGATAAATGTTATACTAATCCGTAGAGAGGTATCACATCACCTTATCTATGCCTATCTTTATATCATATATAGATTAGTATTTGAAAAGAAAAAAAAGGGAATCATTCCCATAAGCTTTATGAGCATTCAACCTAAAATCTACAACGAAATGGATTGAGTATGTTACACCTCGAAAATTTTCGCGTCGTTTGCTTTGTGAGTAAACTAACGTAAGCTCGGAGAGGTCATGGAACCCTTATAAGATTAAGGAATACTATTAACAAGTGCTAAGTAAGTGTCTAAAGGTGCTGGGATCAAGCGAAGCGAAGGAATTAAGTTTGTTGAAATTTTGGGAAAACTTGGCGAAATTCCGACATAATTTTTGGGTCAACTTGAGAGAGGTATATCTCCTAGAATACAAGGAGTTATGGAATGCATAACCTATCTAAATTGAAGTTCAGAGAGCCTTATTTCCAATGAAACTGACAGATCACAAATCCGAGACGTACAGTGGAAGATACAGCCCGTACAAAATTGTACGATTTCTCTTGTAATTCGACGGTTGCACATTGACGAACCGTCGACACGTTGACGGTCCGTCGATGTTGCCGTCGAATTGAGCCGGTGGAGACTTGTTTCTTGATTATAAATAAGAGGGGCACGACCTTGGTTCATTTTATCACCAAAATCAGACCTTCTAGACCCTTCCAACTCTCTCTCAACCATCCTAATAAACATCCTAAGTTATTTTAAGAGAAGATCAAGCTTCAAATCCACAACTAGTTTATAAAAGGTGATTGTTCTTGCTTATACTTGAGTTGTGATGAACTTGGTCTTGAAGATGAACTTCTATTTTGAAACAAGTTGTGTGAGTTGAAGTTCTTCAAGTATAAGGTATGTTCTTCATCTTGTCTCTTCTGTTGAGTTGATTTGAAGGTTTAGCAAGTCTTAAAATTGAAAATAGTTATGGAGAAAAGGTCATAAAGGGTTGTGTTGTAGTTGTTGAGTTCATGGACTGTTTTGAGCATGTTGCGGCTGTGTTGTTGAGCCAATTTCCATGTATATGGATAATAACTAATGTTGTTGATGTTGATAAGATTATGCCCCATAATTTGGAAGAAAGGAAGTGTATGTTATTATTGTATATTGGCATACTTTGGGTTATTCGGTGTATATTCTTTGTATGGGCAGTGAAAGGAGTATTTAAGGATTTTTGTAAGCTTGTTGTTGTTATTGTGGGATTGTTGTATATGTTGGGGTGATTGGAGAGTAAGGGGAAATGCTACCCGATTTACTTTAGAATCAAGCTATCGTTGATATACGTGATATACTAGCGCCATCTAAGCTTGTATATGTATTCCTTGTTATAGGATTGGCGTACTAGTTGTAATTAGCTCGATTGTTGGATTGCTTGGACGACTTGAGGTATGTTAAGGTTGTCCCTTTCTTTCTTAAGGTATGATTCCTTTGTTGTGAACCTACACACGATATCCATAATATTCTTATTCCTAAAAATGCTAGAAACTCATGATTCTCAAGGTTCTTATGATATTATTGATAAGTGTTCTCCATGATGATGATGATTTCATTTCTAGAGATACTAAAGCTTATAGTTTTTGATGTCATTATGATATTATTGAGCTTGTTTCATGATTATTGATTTTATTCATTGTTGTTGATCTCACCTTATGGTAATTGTTCTTTCAAGGTGAGATATAGATGATGATTCCATAATGACAATCGGAGGTTACCGACCTTACGTCACTCCGATAGCCTTATAACTTTTATTGGGCTCTCATGCATGCTTTATATATATATATATATATGTATGTATGTATTTTCTCACACCGCGCCGTGCTAAATACATATATGTATATATATGTATTTTCTCACACCGCGTCGGCCGGGCAAGCACGTAGATGTGCACACCACTACAGTGGGCAGGTTATGATGATACCCCGGACGCGGTATGCCCCGGACACGGGATGATATGATATATGGATCGGGCTGCACGTTTCGCAACACTAACATTTATGGATCGGGTTGCACGTTCCGCAGCACTAACACTTATATTATATATGTATGAAAATGTTTTTTTAAAAGCTAAGCATGCATGACATCCGCCTTAAGGGGCATTCAGAGGTATAGGTTGATCTTTCTTATCTTATGTTATCTTTATACTTTCATTATTTTGTTGCTCATGCCTTACGCTTTCGATACGTTATTCGTCTTGCGTCCTTTTTTGTTTGGGGCGCTGCATGCGTTCATGCCCGAAGGGAGGCAGTTCGGACTCATGTTTGCATTCTCGGCGGATGTCTTGAAAGGCACTCAACTTGTTCGGAGTTGCGATCCAGTTGGTATGATCCTTTTGTATACGCATTGATACAGTGTCTGTCCAATCCTTATTATCTTATGCGCTCCGATGAAACATGAAACGGTATGCTGCAGTTAGATGTCCTATGGTCATTTCAGTTTATATCTCTGTCGTATCATTACTATGGATAGCCTTGTCGGCATATGTACTTGGGATTAGCTTGATGGCGTATGTATATTATCTTTTGGGTTGGTGCCCCATACAATTATGATATTTATGAGTTAGCATGATGGCCCACTCAGGTATGGATATAAGATGAATGTACATGTTGTGGTGCTCGGTAGGTTAGCTCCGGGTGCCCATCATGACCCTCCGGTTGGGTCGTGACAGAGTAATCCAAATAATTTAAATCTCTTGGAAAGTACTCTTTACACAACATTGTATTATCTAATTAGGATATGTTATGAATCCTAATTTGATACTAGTTTACATTATTATTTCAAGTTCCTATTTCTTTCATTATGTAAAGACTTATCTTTTATTCTTAATAAAATTGGTCACTACATACCCTGTCTAGTGGTATATTAGTTAAAAAAAAAAAAATCATCAGTCCTTTTTCTAGTGTTCCCTGGACAAGTTGCAACCTGTCTCCTTGTCACGCCTATCCAAATATTGTGTTACTATATGCTTCATCTGCAATTCTGCACCACTACTTTTTTCCCTTCTTGCGTTCCAGGGAACAAATTCACAACCCGGTTATTCACTTAAGATTGGTCCCTCCCGGCACCTCCTCCTCCCCCCACTCCCCAAGAAAGTAATGGAAAATGATCATTCTAAATTTGACAAAACAATGTGTTCATCAGGTTGTGCCCACGCCTTTGTAACGACACATTTAAAATACAAAGGAAGTTACTGCAGTTTTGAGTACTAATCACTAATCACTGTGTTGTTTAAATTTTCAAGTAGTTTTTGCCTTGGAAAATGAGTATTTATTTGTACTAGACAAAAATATGATAAGCTAAGCTCGGATATGTACTTAATATCTTATCCTAATCCATCAAATGCCAACTAAGTATTGAACACTAATACTCTCCTCAAGCTAGAGTGTATATATCATGAATCCAACTTGCGCATGAGAAAAGTGACTTGTTGCTTCATAAAGATTTCGGCGAGCTGAAGTCACAAAGGTGAAGGCTCACAAGTCACAAATAAAATGGACAATCAAGCTTAATGTGTTTGGTAAGTTCATGAAATACCGGGTTTCTAATAACTCAATGTAGGGCTTCTTGGTTGTCGCAACAAAGTCCTATAGAGGAGTGATGTTGTAATTGGAAGGTTGCCACACATTCCTAAGCCATATAAGTTAACACCGCGTGATAATCACTAAGGGCTCGTTTGGTTGGGGAACAAGTTATCTCGGGATTGTTATCCCACCCTCTATGTAGGATAAAAAAACACTACAATCCCGGGATAACTTATCCCGGGATTAGTTATCCCACGATTTTATTCCAGCCAAACGAGGGATAAGGCGGTATTAAATTTTTATATCAAGACTATTTTTGCTTATCCATCATACCAAACGACTCCTAAATGATATTCAACTTCAACAGATGAGAGTTACATGATAGTTTGCTTCATACAATGGATGGTTCACCAATAAAAAGGAGAAGTACCCCATTTGAACAACCAGTGATAGAACAAGGTGGCATAGAACGTACGTGCACCCAAATCAACAGTACAGACGCCACGTATAGCTGCAAATCACATGCTGCGGATGACAAGAAATGTGAGAACAAGCCCTCCTGAGATAAATAAGTCATCCGACCACACATATGTCCGAAAAATAATTATAGTAAATTAGATAAACATTTCAAAGTTCACCTTCTCAACTCAGAACGTTTAAATTCTGAATCTGTTAATTACATATTTGATGTGTTGGCTAGCCTCACGGGAAATTCAGAGCTTTGGATATCTCTATAAAATTACAGGTCAGGACAGGTAAAGTTAATGTCTTTTTGTCATATAACGTAGTACAACTGTACAGTCCAAAGCTTGCACGTGAGTTCTTGGATTTTGTCTTTCTGTCACTAAGTAGCAGTGAACTGAAAAAGCTTGTCCAGCAGTAACAGTTTCTGTAAACAAGAAAAGAAAACTTTATGGGGTTCTGTTGTACTCAAAGAATTTACGCTAGCTTTAGCTCTATTAATTTGACTTGAAACTTAAAAATTGAGCATTTAGTAAAATTATGTGCAAGTGAGAATTATTTTGATTGTACTTGATTAATTTAATATTCAATCTGCATCGCTAATTGCTTCTTGTTGGAAATTGAAAGCTCCCTACCCCATCCATGCAAAATTGATTTTATTTGACATTATGTTGCTGTCAATTCGGGAGATCGAGTTAAATGAACCACATATAAACTGAAAGACATGGGCATAGTAAGGACCCGCATGCAGTGGCATGGCAGATTCCATAAATTCTAATGATGGAATTCAAAAAAATATATACAATTCGACATGGACTCAAACAGCCCTGACAATATATGACCTACCTTTGCGTTTCACTGAAAACTTCCCTTGTCAAGGATTTCAAAATTCTATACATACATATACAAAATATAAATTATATTTACTAAATTTGCACAATATAATTTTCCTAGGAAGGGGATTCAATTGATCCCTTCATTACATGCAACTCCAAATTAAACCAAGTCGAGTGAAACCACAATAGACAAAAATAAAGCATAAGCGATGAATATGTACTATGTACGTAATTCGATCAAAGTCTGTATTCATCTTGGAGTAGCTCTTTAAATAGCTTACTTATAAAACAATGGTAACAGTTATAGAGAGGAACTAATTATTTCTTCCAAATATTCCAATAGCAAATAAACTTTCTAAAAAGTTTGTTATTTTTCATTGTCGTTAATTTTTGTGCATCGCCTAGTGACTTCTCTTTTTCCACATCTTGTGAGCTAGTCGTTATGGAGGACAGTCAGATATAAAAAGAATAATGCTATTATAATATGACAAATGGACAGCCTTGCAATTGGTACTAAACAACAAAGAGTCATGCATGCATATTAAATTTTCTGGTGTTCTTTTCTTGAGAAGATGTACATGTACCAACATGCTAACTGGCAAACTGTCCTCTCTCCTTTCTCTTTCCCAGCTAGCAGCCTCCTTATTCACAAAATGGGGTGTCACGGCCGAGGTATTTATTGTCCGTTTTAGCCCAACCTTCCCTTGGATTTAACCCAAAAGACTTAGGTAAAATATAAAATAAACTACGTTTTAGTTTCTGTAATTGAAAAATAGTCATTGTCATGGAACTTGACACTTAGGAAGGGCTTACTCTACTAGTGGATCGGCTTGGTCTCTCTCCCTTTCCGCATAATTAGTTCTCCCCACTAAAAAGAGTGATTGAGAATATTGAGAACCTTTCGAACATCTTTTTTTGCGGGGCAATTGGAAAAGAAAGGAGTATTTAATTCTTTAATCAATAGAAGATACCACGGGTTACTTCCTTTTCTAAACAGGAACGAAACAAGTTGACCACGCCATTCACCATATCCCAAATTTCACAAGTAAAACTTTAAGATACATTGTTATGGAATTTCATCAGTTGAATCTAAAACTCTATGACATTGGCTACTTTTCAAAGACACGGCCGAAAAGTAGCTTGTGGGCATATTTCTACATAATTGAGTAAAGTTTAAAATGTGTGTGTTGAAAATATAATTAAGTAAATAAAACTTTTCGAGAAAACGAGAGAACACATTTTTATTTACTTAATCATATTTTGGTGATTACGACTTTCTCCTTCCGTTGCGATGTAGTGGATTTGACTAAGGCAAATTTCACGACAAACACCTTTCGAGTTCAATTGTCAGCAGTCCGTGTGCTATTACATTACATGAGGCACTTTTGTTAAGGGGGCCATTTATTTTCTATACAACAAAGGAAACCACAGCTGTGTATCTCACACTAAAGCTAAAAGTTATAATTAAAGTGAGAGCAACTTCCAAACAAGAGCTGAAATCATGATCAAAAAAGTTTTCCAAAAATAAAAGAGCACTCAACTCGAAGCCTGTGACTTTTATATAACCATATCTTCATGTGATCAACTTTCAAAAGGCTCAGTAAAAGCCTTGCCCCAATTGCACTTTAATATGCCTATATAAAAGGCCAACCCCTCCTCACTTCACTTCCATTCTTCTCAAGAAAACATGAAGATCTTCACATTATTTCTCATTGCCATCCTCCTCATACAGGTAGTTTTCAGTTTAATAAGTGCATATTAATTAATTATTTTTCATTGTCATCCCTAGTTTTCCTAATCTGAAGCTTCTAATTTTAGGTTTTCGCAGAGGCTGTTTCCATGAACAATGCCGAAGATACTGCTGCACAGGTATTTATATAATAAAATTATGACAATTGTTGTCCTTCCTTCAAAAAAACATGTACTAATTAATAACCTGCATAACATGCATGATAACATAATTTAAGTCGTTTATACCATCAGTGTATATAATTTAAGTAACATGTGCTGCATCTCTCTTCAAAATTTAGTGACATATATAGAAGTTATTTTATTTTCAGCAGTAAAATTGTCGCAATGCCAATTGTTCGAAGAAGAATGAGTGAAATAGAAAATAGAAAGAGTTGAAAATGGTAGAGAAAGTGCGACGGTTAAAGAAATATTTCCTTGTTTGGTTGAAAGAGAAAAGAAAAGGAAAAATAAAAGAAAGGGAATTTGTTTGTATTATGCAAATGTTGATATATAACATGTTGTATTATGCAGATAGCCGAAGCAGCAGGCAGTGAAGGAGCTCTTCACAGAAAAATTCACCCAATTAAGAGGATCCGTAAGTTCTACAAAATTTTCTTACATGAAGTAACTTAATTTAAAAGGTCAATTTTCTTGTCATCTCAATCGTATAGATATAAGATATAACGACATGTACTTTAATTTAGGCCCTAGTCACATTTGATTAAAATCTTTTAAATAGACCAATAGTTTATGCATGGGATTTGGCTTAATATTTTCGAAGAGCTCAGAATCTTGAGTCAGTTAAGTTTAGATAAATTACATTTGTTACTACTTATTTTTCTGCTATCAAAAGCGGAGCCAGGATTTCAATTTTATGGGTTCTTAGAATGCCGACTTCAAATGTTAATAACTGAGCTCTAAAATAAATATGTCGACATATTTAATGAAATTCTTAACATGAATATATCTTATTTGACGAAAAGTTACGAGTTAAATGAAACATGTATGGAACAAGCTCCGCCTACGTGACATTAATACTAAATATTATTTGAACTTATTTTTTTTTTACAGACTGTGGGTATGCATGTGCTAGAAGATGCAAGAAGTCGTCAAGAAAGAATGTGTGCACAAGGGCATGCAAGACATGTTGTGCAAGATGCAAGTGTGTTCCACCAGGCACTTATGGTAACAAGGAAGCTTGCCCCTGCTATGCTAGGCTTAAGACTCATGGCAACAGGCCTAAGTGCCCTTAATTAGTACTTAATTTGTTTGAGAAAAATTGCATCTTATTTATTAATAATTGATTAGGTTTTAACTAATTTATCCTTTTTTCTGTTTTACTTCTGGGGGACCGAGTGTTTGGGAGTCAGAGGGAATAAAGTGAGAGATATTGCTGCGTGAGTGTATGCACTGTGCTATTGAATATTTGATTATGACTCTTTTGTTTGTGAGATAAATTAATACGTAAACATATATTATATATGTATTCTGGGGAATAAAGTTATTGATGTTTTTTTGCTTTGTTTTATTCCTTTCCCTTTCTGTCTAGATTACTATCTTTTGTGCCTTTCTTGATATGCTTATATTCCAAATTTCGCCGAGATGTAAATTGCGAAAAGGAAAGAACAAAAGTACCTTTATTAACCACTAGGTCAGCAATTTAGGGGTGTTCACTGTTCGGCTTGAGTCGGTTTTTTATTATAATCAAAACCAAATCAATTTAATTATTAAAATCAAACCAAATATAATATATCTATTTATCGGTCTGGTTGTTATCGATTTTGGTTCGGTTGTTCAGTTACCATAAATAAATATACACCTTTTCCTTCTTTTTCTACTATTATTCTTGGTACTAGTAAATATGCCGGCGCTTCTCGCGGTGCATTAGTCAACTTTTTAATAACAATTGTTAAGCGAAGTACTAACTACTATAACAATTATCTTAAGCAATTTTAGAAGTTATTTTATCAAATGTAAA
>NC_081351.1:46152126-46175986 GCF_029784015.1 Lycium ferocissimum
CCGGCAACGGCGCCAAAATTTGATACGCTCAAATTACACCTATTAATGGTATAACACGGACGTTGTCAAATATAGTAACCCAACAAGGTTGGGGTCGAATCCCACAAAGAACAATATGTAGGCAATTTAAGCAGATTAGGAATTATCACTAATAATAGCTAGACCGAACGCATCAATGGTGGTTTTTGATAAGGTTTTGATAAAATACGAAAATATAAATTCTAATCTAGAAAGCAAGTAAACTGATCAATGGTCACAAGAATGGAATAAAGGAAACTACTTCTCAAGTAACGATCCAATATATTTCACGAATTATAAATAATAGCAAGTTTATTTTATTTAGCCTCGGATAATGACTCTAAATTAACTTCTCTCGAAGATTAACTAGACTACCCAATTGAAGATCCCTCAAGCAATTAGGAGCATTAAGAACACCCGAATATGGCTACAAGTGGTATCGCCTATTCCTAGGTCAATTTCCATTAGATGAGGGTTAACGCCCCAAATTCATGTTAATTATTCAATCCCAACCCCGTTCTTCCTCTTCCAAGTTTCAAACAAAGTAAATGGGCAAGTCCTAGGGTTAGCTACTCCCTTGAGAAACGTTGAAGAATAAGAATAATTAAAATAACAAGAACTTACTTGTTTAAAAATAATGTCGATGAATAAATAATCAAAACAAGAGTATCAATCTCAATTGTCACAAAGAAATTTCCATAAACAATGTTCAAATAAAAGGAAGAATATTTATGTAGGAACCCTAGCCTCCAAACTTGAGTTTTATGCCAAAGATGTCTAAGAATTGTGGCTTATAAAATATTTATAGGTGTAGAAAAAGACCTACTCAAAATAACTCAGTCCAAAACTAATTGGGAAGAATTAAAATTGCGGATGTTTGTTTGCGCGTGGCGAAGCGCACAACGAGCTTGTGCCTCGCGTTTTACTACGTTTGGCAGGTCTGGTGTCAATTCACTGAAGCACCAATTAATCGTGTAAACTTATTTGCTGCCTCATCATTAACTTCAATTCAAGTTGCATGTTATGACCTTAAAATAATCTTCAGCCCATTGCCTCAATCATGATGTCCCTTTCTTGTCTCCTTTCCTTTTCTCTTTTCAATTACTTTTCTCACTTTTTATTCCATTTTGCTCCAAATCTTTCCATCTTCACACTGCTTTATCCCTACACAGTAAAAATATAATATTAAGCACAAATCAATATAATAGTACTCAAAAGACGATTAAAAGTGTTAAAATGTGAGGCAACTAATAGCTAAATATATGCATTTTAGGTCGAACATCACCGTCCCTTAGCCGACATTACAACCATAAAAGTCCTATTTGATCCAATGCTTAATGTGCTTTTATTAATATGTATGACATTAAGGGCAAGCCTGTGGTATGTTGTATGAGCATGTGAATTTTCTTGTGAGAGTGAGCGTAATTCTTTCTATTCATTACCCTTGTTGTGTGTTCATTGAAAAAATTTTGGGCAACTCTCTTTGAAGAGAGGGCACATAATTGGTAAGAGAATGGTGACATGTTTGATTCCTTAATTAGGCGGCAGGACCGTTTTTGCCTATATTCATATGAGCGAGTCAGTTTTAGAGGTTAGGATGTTTTGACGAAGTTGTTGGCATGTGTGCAATTCATGTTGTGCTTGAGATCTTTGCTCGTAAATGCTTAAATTTCATAGTGACCTTATTCTGATGTAGACCTGTTCAATGTGGTAGTGTTATGCAAATCAAAAGTGAAGTTGAGTGTGTTTAGTGTTTTGTTCGAGGACGAACAGAGGTTTAAGTGAGGGGTGGTGACGTTAGGCGTATTTATACACTTTTTCGCCATCTTTTACCTATACTTATACTGTATTTCAGAGCTAAATGCATTAAATACACCTAACATCTATTAACTATGTGATATGGGACTAATTTGTGCTTTATTGTGAAATTTAGATGGTTTAAGTTGAAAATGCTACAGTGTGAGGATGAAGAGATTTGGAGAAAAATTGAAGAAGAGGAAAAGAAAAGAAGGTCACGTTGAAGTCTTTTGGGTACAACAAGGACCAATGAAGGGTAATCCAGAGCAATTACGGTTGATTACGGCGGTATGGGTTGGACGAGTGAGCGGAAGGAGGTTACAACACTTGAAGGCAAAATGTTATATCCCGCATTTTTGTGCAATCGGATAATTCAAGACAATTGCGGGAGGACGACAAGCAAGGCCCTATTTTCATTTTGTTAAGCATATGAACGGCTTATGAAGCATTTAGAAGCGGGATTATTAAGAAAGGTCAAGGGCATAAAGGAAAATTCGCAATACGTCTCGTGGAATTATGGAGGAAGACGAAGGGTAAATTTGGAACTTGGAAAATAATTTTTCATGAATTGGATGACAAAAAAAAGTGGGCTTGTGTTGAGTTGGGCCATGTTGGCCGTCCAACTCCTTCTTAATGGGCCAAGCCCATATGGGAATTAAGGCATGAGTTTAAAAGATGACTTAGTGGTCATCTTATCCCATAATTTTCTAGAGAATTCAAGAGAATTAAAGAGCAAGAAAGAAGGAGAAAACTCCCAAGGCCATTCGGCCCTTAGAGAAAAAAAAAAAGAAGAGAAAGAGAAGGAGAGAAAGCTTTCAACTTGTTCCTCCTAGCTAAACAATTCATTAAAAGGTTCTTGGCAAGTTGAAGGGGTTGTTGGAGCAAGAATAACTCATATTCATATAAGTTGGAAATCTCTAACCAAGTGAAGAATTGAAGAAAAGGTAAGGTTTGGCTCTTCTTGCATGTTATGGATAATTTTGCATGTGTAGTGTGTAAGAAAATGGATGGAATTCATGGAAGAGTATGAATATAAGGGTGTGGCCGTGTATGTATATATGTGTGTAGGGATTATGTGCCAACTATTTTGTTTAGTGTTTGGTTGTTATTGTTGTGAATGTTATGTTGATAATGGAAGTTGAATGATTTTGGAAAGGTTGTAGTTGTGTATGTAGGAAGGTGGCCGTATGGTATGTTGTATGTATAGCCGTGTATAGGTGTTGAGTGGTGAAAGAAGATGAGCCAATTTTATTTAGTATTTTGGTTGTTGTTGTGTTGTGAATACTATGTTGCTAATGAATGCATAATAATCTTGCGAAGTTGTAGAAATTGGAGACTTGTGATTGAAGTATTTAAATTGAATATTATGTTCTTGAATGTATGAAAGATAATGAGACTAGTATGATATTGTTGGTATATGAATTATTAGGTTGTTGTTGTTTTCATTGGAGTTGGAAGGTTTTGAAGGAAGTAGTATATTGATTAAGTTGTTAGAATGTATCTTGGATTGAAATTGGAAATTGTTAATATGGTTGCGATATTATGATTGATAGTTTGGCCGGGTTGAATTCCGGATTGTTGTTGATGAGAATTGGCTAAGATGATTTTGGGGAATGATGTATTTACGGAGGAAGTCTTTGCCGAAATTTCGGTAGCCAAGTGTTGTTTTAAGAATCCAATTCTAAAGGCACTAATCATGTTTGGTAAACATGACAATTTGTAGATTACGGCGGATTTGCGACTTGAATTTGGAGCGGCATAAGGAGCGAAAAGAGGTATGTAAGGCTTCACTTCTCTTTCCTGGCATGTCTTAGACGTAATAGGTTTGGACACGGGCCCCGGGGGTAATTCCTTTTCTAGAAAACCGAGATTGAAATTAGTTACTATTCATTCAGTAGAATTGAACTAGAAATTGCGCAAAAGGTTGGAAAAACTTCCTAAACCTCTAGAACTTGTACAAATAGGACCCGACTACCCTAAGATCCTTACGAGTGACATCATAAATTGTAATATACGTAAATTTGATACGCCACCTCAGCCGACTCGAGGTGGGCCCACTATTCCCTAATTTCCTCCTATGGCTCCACTTGGTTTATTTCCGTACTATAGTTCAAGGAAACCTTTGGACATCGCTCCGACCACTAAATCATAGTTGTTTTAACTAATCCCTCGATTCCAAAACATGATTTTTCCTTCCTAAAAGTTTACAAATGTTTTCCAAAATATTAGTTTTTCTCCAAAAACCAAGTTTTACAATATTGCAAGCCTTAATGGCTAAGACGACGACTATGGCTCTATGATGAAAAATGATGATTCTATGATTAAAGGTTCCAAATCTATGATTCCAGTGCCGAGATGAGAACGTTAAACTATTTTCTTGAATCCTCGACTCTACTCATGAATAATGTTTCCCTTTTAAAGATTCTAAGTATACGAACGATGCCCTATGATCTGTTTTATACTTTCTCATGATATTGCTCTCCTTCTAATAGTCTCGCCTTATATTAATCATCCTTTGAGTGGGGCAAGCGCCCGTAGTTATTCTATAATATAATCGGAGGTTCCCGACCTTACGTCACTCCGATGAATATATAATTTTCTTGGGCTCCCCTGCATGCTTATATGATCTATGTGTATATGTATATGTACCTGGGGTGGGGGGTAGGGATACTTGGGCAATTGGGAAGGAAAATATGTTTCATTGCCACCTGGTCAGCTGGCTTATCATCCCGGACGCGGGATGCCCGGATGCGGGATTTATGGGCGAGCCGATATATTCGGTGCTATGTGGGCGAGCCAACATTGTTCGGTGCTATGCTATGACATACCATGCTATGCTATGATACTATGATATACTATGCTATGCTATGACACTACGATATACTACGCTATGCTATGATACTATGATATACTATGCTATGCTATGATATTATAAAATACTATGATATGCCAAGCTACTATGATGCACTATGACATGACATAAATTCTATTTTCTATGTCTATGAAAAGAAATACTCTTGTTCTAAAAAGGAAAAACAAGCATGCATGGTATCCGGCCCGAAAGGGGTGTTCCTATGCACAGGTTATTCTCTTGTCTCGTATATATATCCATGACCCCATGATATTGTTATTCATAATCTATGTTCCGGTTTATGTTATTTTCCATGTCTTACATACTCGGTACACTATTAAATGCGCGTCCCTTCTTGTGGATGTTGCGTTTCATCTTTGTAGTCGGCGGTAGCCGGATTGATCCACTAGGAGTTTCCCCGGCGGCATTTTTGCGGCGCTCCAGTTGTTTCGGAGCCCCAGTTCCTTGGTACTACTTTTGTGTATATATTCGGGCACGGCAGTACTCGGCCCTTCCTATGTATATGTGTACTATGTTTAGAGGCTCGTAGACAGATATGTACAGTAGCTATCTTGTACTCCTGATTGTCCCCGTCGCTGTATAGTATGATTGCAAAGCTTATTAGCCTATGTTCATAATTGTGCTATTTATGTTAATGCCAGTTAAAAAAAAAAAAAAAAAAAACGGTGTAGTTCATACGTGCAATAAGAGTCAGCGGGTTCGCTCGGCTCCGAATATGGGGTCGGGTGCCCATCACCCTAGTAAGATCGGGGTGTGACACAAAATACGACCCGAAGGGTCTCGTACATTGGTCGTGCGTCGCACCAGCACAAAATACACCTTTCTGATTCTCAGACCTATTATGCATTGGCTGTGCGGAGCACAGCGGATGCACAGACATAGTCATGTGATGGTCATGCGACGCATGACCAAAGCACAAGAGGCGTCAATTCTCCTAAGTTGATCGGGATTGGGCCCACTTAGCTCATATTTGCCCTAGCTTATAAATAGCCGTTTTTACATTAGAATAGAGGACTTTTGACCTAGAGAGAGTAGGAGCCGCCGTGGAGGCCGGAGATTATTGGGTTTTATCTTTTCTTCTCCTTATTACTAGTTTGTATATTTTCTTTGAATGATTTGTTGCTTTTCCTCCATGTCTATGTGGAACTAAACTTCTCGTTCTAGGGTTGTGGTAAACCATGATTATTGATGTTTGGTGATTATTTCTTATCTTAATATGAGTTGTTGAGTTTGATTGCTTCTTTAATTCTGCTCATAATTGCTTGATTGTTTGGCCAACAGTTAGGTTCTATCGACTTCTAATATACATGCTTGGGAAAGATGTTGTTAGATTAGAGAAGGATTAAAGAGGGCGTGATCTGATTATCCCTACAGTTGGGCTAGGATTTGTGGCTAGGATAGGAATATACCTAGGTGCCGCTTTCAATTAAATACCATAAACGAATTGCGTTCTTAACAAGTCAATTCCATAGGAATATAGGCGGCGAACTTACTGCGATTGGTCCCATATGGATTTTTGCTAATGTAGCAACTTCTCTTTTATTTGATATTTGTTTATGCTAGATTATGTTTTAAGTTCTTCGTTGTCTTTCTAGCTGTCAGTGCCATATGCAGATCTCCTTTCAAAATATATAACACATCTCGTTTATTCCCTTTTTCGTAAATGGTCCTCGTTTTCTTGTGTTAAACAACAAAACCTCTGTCTGTGAATGCGAATGAACATTCATTATCTTTCATAAATTTACACACAAAAATAAGATTCTTCTTGAGATCAGGCACAACCAAAACACCTTTAGTTTCAAGTTTTGTACAATTTCTATTATTTTCTATGTGAGTAATGGGAAGTTTATGTCCTTGCTGCTATTGTCTGCAACCTCAATTGTAGTAGCCTCGACCCTTTCCATTGAGTCTTTTGTGCTTTGAATACCCTATTGGAGTTGAGATGTGGTTTTCCATCTTGCTCGTCAACATCCTCTCTCATTTCGATAAATTTAAAATGCATTAGTGATAAATTAGGAATTAAAAGTTGCCTTGAATTTTTTATAGTAATTGTTGATAAATCTAATATTTACAATAATTAAGGATACTATAGTAAGCTTTTAAGTTATTGTACAACATGATACAATAACAAAAAATATTAAAATATACTCAGATCACTAGAAAATTAGATGATCTATTCAAATATTATATCTCCCAAATATTATTGTATAATACAATTCAATACAAAATGACACATTATGAAACAATCGGTGACAACCATCCAAACAAAGTTAACATAGAGTTAATAGTCTTCAGGCTAGTAGGTGTCCACTTCCAATAGTTAGGTATATTAATCAAGTTAAACACAACAAAAAAAAAAAAAATGGAATTAGCTACGAATTTCATCGGTAATCCGTCGCTATATAAGATTAACGACGGATTTTAATTTGCTATTTAATTACAAAAATTGTCCGCGCTAATTCCTATTTTTTTTTTTAGCAGTGGAAGTTTTTTTTTAATAACTTAGGCTTTGAATCACAAAAATTTGAAAGAGACATATTGAAACTAATTTCAAAATATTTTTTCTACAATAAAAACAAAATTTATACAAAATGCCTATAAGAATAAATTTTTGAGATGTATTATTATTTTATTGAGTTAATTACTCCATGAATCTACAGTAGGATTTGCTTCCATTAATTAACATCTCGGGAACTGTATGATAGTTTGACTATATTTGGGACAAAATCAGATTTACTAAAATTGGTAAGAACTTAATCACTAGAGAAAAAACAGAAACCTAAAGTCCTATTCCTCACCTATATAAACTCATATATGTCTTATCATTCTCTCATCCCTCACTTCTTAAGCTCCGGCTATACATGAAAACAACTCAGAACGAGGACGATGAAGATGTTGCGTTTCAATTCCATCATGAATTCTCTCTATGAGTTCATGAAAATTGGTTCAATGAATCACCAAATTGTAAGTTCTTTATTACATTTGTTTTCCCTTAATTTATTTGCCTTTCATTTAATTGATTATGTTATTATAACAATTTATTCTTTAGCATCTTACCCTTCTAAACATTGATTTAGGTTATGGAGTCGCGATGGTTGTGCTGGTTCTTTCATGAAAAATGCTCCTTGTTAACCAAAGATCATGGTGTGTAAATGATCTAAGTTCGTTTCTAAATATAACACAATATTAAGTAAAATTTATATGCACCCATCACCCTGATTTAATTGTAGTCTCTTATTTTATGAAAGTCAGATTGACTTGTAATGTTAAAAGTAAAACTAAAATTTACTCTTTCTTTTTTCAGATCTGAATTTTTTTCCTACTTTGTAACAATCTGATAATTTTTTCAAGTGTCTTAATTACTTTCTTTAATTGTAGTTTACTAATTTTAGCGGATACCCATGAAATATATTCACATAGGTATGTATACATTATATTTACTTTTGAGAATATTACTAGATACTTATAATGTATGAGGTAGATAATTAATTAGTTAATTAGTGGGCCCAATGTCACATATTAGTTGATAATAATATGGTTTCACTTTTGAAAAGTTAGTGGGCTGAACCCACCCACTTTAGTGCTCACGTATCAGGTGCCACAAGAGAAGTTAATAAGTATTTCATGAATTCCATGAAGAAAAAAAAATAGAACAACTACCAGCGCACCTTGGAATCAAAAAACGTAACAGTGGGATTTCTTTGGTGGAATTAATGCTTCCATTGGTTTGTTCTCCATAGACCTATAATGTTAGGGGAATTTTTGGGGAATAGAGATTCAAGAATATTGCTGCATGTTTGCTCAAGGAAAAGATTAAGCTTGAAGGTGGTTTCAATTGTTTTACCGTGACGGCTATAGTCAATTTAAGGTATTGAAGTTAATGTATTTCTTTTATCCTTTGAGGCTATTATTGTATTATGCAGATTTCAAATTATTAATTGAGTTGAATTGGGATATTGAATCATATTTTCACCATTATAATTTATTTATTTTCCACAAAAGTCTTTTTCCATTTAGATGTGTATCTTTGCTTAACCAATTGTTGTATCGGATGTACTTTTGACTTTGCATCATCATATATGAACCTATTCTGAGTTGTAACACTATGTATTCACTTCACAGGACCATGACAAGGCAGTTGTTGTCAAACTAAAATCGAAATGCTATACATTCAGCAAAACAACATTTTAAACTACAGAGTTACCAAAATGGTTCCCCCGCATATGTAACTCTTCAAAAATTGACCAACGCATCGTGCAAAAAAAGCTGAGGCTCTTTAGTTCTCCATAGTGTCTGATGATTACAGGAAAAGCTTAATCCAGTCACCGTAGATCCGGTTGTTCTTCTTTAAGTCAATCCACTTGTACACAGACCTAGGACGCTCAGACGAAGGAGTGAACCCTATATTATTGGATGCCAGCCTTTGCTCCACGATTCCAGTGGATTGGAGGAACCAAGACTCTGCAGTTCTGCTTCCCTATGAGGAAATTGACATGTTGCACCATATGAGCAGCTACCATTCTTTTGCCACATGGTACATAACTTGGTCTTCAGATACTACTTTTTACTACGTAAATCCACAGACTTCTTTGACGAATTACTCTTATTCTTCGCTTCATTTCCACTAGTCACAATTCTTATCACACAACTCTCCCTTCTTTCCTCAACTTCTTGATGAAGAAATTGACATTCATTTCCAAATGGACACCCCTTACCACTAGCAAAAAAATTACACGTTACCATTTTACAACATTTCTTTGCCCATATGTAGGCCCAGCAATATGATTGTAACGACAGTTGTCACACATACCCCACCTTTCAAATTGTAAGCATGGTGGTTGACCAAGAATTGAAGGAACATTTGACTTGTTATCTCCTTGAGCCATTCTTGAATTCAACGTCCTTGGCATCTTGAAAGATTGAAATAAATGTTGAATTCAAGAATGGCTCAAGAAGATAATAAGTCAAATGTTCCTTCAATTCTTGATCAACCACCATGCTTACAATTTGAAAGGTGGGGTATGTGTGACAACTGTCGTTACAATCATATTGCTGGGCCTACATATGGGCAAAGAAATGTTGGTAAAATGGTAACGTGTAATTTTTTTGCTAGTGGTAACGGGTGTCCATTTAGAAATGAATGTCAATTTCTTCATCAAGAAGTTGAGGAAAGAAGAGAGAGTTGTGTGATAAGAATTGTGACTAGTGGAAATGAAGTGAAGAATAAGAGTAATTCTGGTATTGTGGAACCAAAGAAGTTTGTGGATTTACGTAGTAAAAAGTAGTATCTGGAGACCAAGTGATGTACCATGTGGCAAAAGAATGGTAATGCTCATATGGTGCAACATGTCAATTTGCTCAAAGTGCAGTCTTGGTTCCTCCAATCCACTAGAATCGCAGAGCAGTTCTAGCATCTAATAATATAGGGTTCACTCCTCCGTCTGAGCGTCCTAGATCTGTGTACAAGTGGACTGACTTAAAGAAGAATAACCGGATCTACGATGACTGGATTGAGCTTTTCCCGTAATCATCAGACACTGTGGAGAACTAAAGAGCCTCAACTTTTTTGCACTGACCCGTTGGTCAATTTTTGAAGTGTTACATATGCAGGGAAACATTTCGGTAACTCTATAGTTTAAAATGTTGTTTTGCCGAATGTATAGCATTTCGATTTTTGTTTCAAGTGCCTTGTCATGGTCGTGAAGTGAATACATAGTGTGTTACAACTCTTTTGAATAGGTTCATATATGATGATGCAAAGTCAGAAGTACATCCAATACAACAACAGGTTAAGCAAAGATACACATCTAAATGGAAAAAGACTTGTGTGGGGGAAAAAATGGTGAAAATATGATTTAATATCCCAATTCAACCAATTAATAATTTGAATTCTGGCATAATACAATACTATTCTCAATGGATAAAAGAAATACATTAACTTCATTTGGAAATGAATACCTTAAATTGACTATAGCCGTCACGGTAAAACAATTGAACCACCTTCAAGCTTAATCTTTTCCTTGAGCAAACATGCAGCAATATTCTTGAATCTCTATTCCCCCAAAAATTCCCCTAACATTATAGGTCTATGGAGAACAAACCAATGGAAGCTTTAATTCCACCAAAGAAATTCACTGTTACGTTTTTTGATTCCAAGATGCCCCTTGTAGTTTTTCTATTTTTTTCTCTTCATGGAATTCATGAAATACTTATTAAGTTCTCTTACGGCACCTGATACGTGAGCACTAAAGTGGGTGGGTTCGACCCACTAACTTTTCAGAAAATAAACCATATTATTATCAACTAATATGTGACATTGGGCCCACTAACCAACTAATTAATTATCTGCCTCATACATTATAAGTATCTAATAATATTCTCAAAAGTAAATATAATGTCTACATACCTATGTGAATATATTTCATGGGTATCTGCTAAAATTAGTAAACTGCAATTAAAGAAAGTAATTAAAACACTTGAAAAAATTATCGGGTTTATACAAAGTAGCAAAAAAATTCAGATCTTAAAAAAGAAAGAGTAAATTTTAGTTTTACTTTTTAACTTTACAAGTCAATCTGACTTTCATAAAATGAGAGACTAAAATTAAATTAGGGTGGTGGGTGCATATCAATTTTACTTAATATTGTGTTACGTTTAGAAACAAACTTAGTTCATTTACATAGCATGATCTTTGGCTAACAAGGAGCATTTTTCATGAAAGAACTCGTTCAACCATCGTGACTCCATAACCTAAATCAATGTTTAGAAGGGTAAGATACTAAAGAATAAATTGTTATAACAACATAATCAATTAAAGGAAAGGCAAAAAAAAATTAAAGGAAAGCAAATGAAATAAAGAACTTACAACTTGGTGATTCATTGAACCAATTTTCATGAACTCATAGAGAGAATTCATGACGGAATTGAACTGCAACATCTTCGTCGTCCTCGTTCTGAGTTGTTTTCATGTATAGCCGGAGCTTAAGAAGTGAGGGATGAGAGAATGATAGGACATATATGAGTTTATATAGGAGAGGAATAGGGCTTTAGGGTTTCTGTTTTTTCTGTAGTGATTAAGTTCGTACCAATTTTAGTAAATCTGATTTAGTCCCAAATATAGTCAAACTATCTTACAGTTCCCGAGATGTTAATTAGTGGAAGCAAATCCACTGTGGATTCATGGAGTAATTAACTCAATAAAATAATTATACATCTCAAAATTTATTCTTATAGGCATTTTGTATAAATTTTATTTTTATTGTAGAAAAAAATATTTTGTAATTATTTTCAATATGTCTCTTTAAAATTTTTGTGATTCAAATCCTAAAACTTTCACTGCTAGAAAAAAAAAAAAGGAATTAGCAGCGGACAATTTTTGTAACTAAATAGCAAATTAAATTCCGTCGTTAATCTTATATAGTGACGGATTACCGATGAAATTCGTAGCAAATTCCATTTATTTTTATAGTGTTGAACCTGATTAATATACCTAACTATTGGAAGTGGACACCTACTAGTCCGAAGACTATTAACTCTGTGTTAACTTTGTTTGGATGGTAGTCACCGATCGTTTCATAATGTGTTATTTTGTATTGTATCGTATTATACAATAATATTTTGGAGATTTAATATTTGAATAGATCATATCATTTTCTAGTGATCTAAGAATATTTTAATATTTTATGTTATTATATCACGTTGTACAGTAACTTAAAAGCTCTCTATAGTATTCTTAATTATTGTAAATATTAGATTTATCAACTATTACTATAAAAAATTCAAGGCAGCTTTTTAATTTATCACCAATGAATTTTAAATTTATCGAAATGAGAGAGGATGTAGACGAGCAAGATGGAAAACCACATCTCAACTCCAATAGGGAATTCAAAGCACAAAAGACTCAACGGAAAGGGTCGAGGCTACTACAACTGAGGTTGCGGACAATAGCAGCAAGGACGTAAACTTCCCATTTCTCACATAGAAAATAAGAGAATTGTAAAAAAACTTGAAACTAAAAGGTGTTTTGGTTGTACATGAACTCAAGAAGAATCTTATTTTTGTGTGTAAAATTATGAAAGAAAATGAATGTTCATTAGCATTCACAGACGGAGGTTTTGTTGTTTAATACAAGAAACAAGGACCATTTAGGAAAAAGAAAATAAACGAGATGTGTTATATATTTTGAAAGGAGATCTGCATATGGCACTGACAGCTAGAAAGAGAACGAAGAACTCAAACATTATCTGGCATAAACAAATATCAAATAAAAGAGAAGTCGTTACATTAGAAAAAACCATAGTGATCTATGGGGACCAACCCCAATAACATCTTCTCAAGAAATAAAATTCTGTAACAAACCCAATAATTAAACTAACACAATTCAAACGCAAATAAGCAATAGATGTATTTCATTAACTTGTGGCTGGAATTACAAAGCAAGTAACACACTGAAAGGAAAATCGCTAAGAACAAACATAGAGGGAAGAACACAAATAGAAGAATGGAGATAAGAAGTTAGACTCTAAGCAAGGAGACAAGAGGAACGAATAGTTTCTTCATAGTGCGCATAACCTATTTTTCTCCCACAAGTTGATATTTATCAACCCGGATCCCAAACATAGCCACTTAACCCAGTGTTGGTCTGCTTTGCCAACACTGGTCCAAACGTGCTCTTTGGGCCAATACTATTCACAACAAATTTTTTGTTCTTTTTGTGGGTGATTGCACTAGGTTTAACTCAAGATACAAGCTTACTCAAATTCTCGTGTCCTTTACGTAATTCAACATTCTATTCACGGTTCACCAGACATTCGGGGTAAAAAAAAAATAATCAATTTAGATTTAAACTTTAGCCTTTATCGTACCAAATTCCATTCGTGCTGAAAGAATTCGTAATCCATGATTTAAATAACCTACTAGTTCGTATATCTCATTCCGTATACTCCATATAACTCATAACAAGAGAAAGAGTCAAGTTTTAAAAGAAATTCTAGGTTCGTCTCTTCTTAAGTTCTTGAAAATTGGAGGAAAATGTATATTTTCTTGTGTTAACACTTGTGTATTCTTCTGTCAAATAATATGACTTGAATACCCACATGAGTGTTTGGATTCTCACCGGAGGTGCAAAGGGAAAGCCCTAAGTCGCTTTCTCCTTCAAATTAAAGTTCTCAAAAGAGTTGAAGAAATAAAATATTTTTTCTTTTGCCGACGTGCTTTTTATATTATGCAAATTTGGAGACACGCTAAGAGGGTGCTTGGCTTGGCTTATTTTAGGTTATAGGTTACTTTTGAAAACCCAATCCAAACACCCTCTATGTACATCCCATAGGCATCGTACCGGAAAATTTTAGAAATTCTCCCAGATGTTGTGCGACACACAATCATAGCACCAAGTCAGACTTGGATTATTTTTCAAGTCATGCGACGCACAACAATAGCACGGAAACACTATAATTTTTTTTAATCCACGCGATGGCTATGCGATATAATTTTGTCCGTTTTAAGTATTTTATGTCATATTACTTATGTTGCTATGTCTGATATCATATTTTACGCATGTTAACATATTTTAGACACTTCAATACAGTCAAATGAGTCCTTACTAGTTTATATAGCCTTACATAAGAAGTTTTGATGTTTGTCAAACACGTGGTAAGTCAAAAATATTTATAAGCTAATCTAATCACCTTATAAACTTATTCAAACATCGTGTTGGTCCAAATAATAATTATTACTATTAAACAACCATGTACGTGAATGCAGAAATTCTGAATGCAAATGATTTTCTTATGAAAAATGTTCTCATGTTATGGTCCATGGTATATGAGATCTGGCAACACGCATGACGGGTGTCTACCGAACCCCTAAAAATTAAATAAGTTGGCGCCTACGAGTGTGGGGTAGCTAACCCTGACACGCATGGCTCTCGCGTAAGGGGAGATTGGACACTTTTCCCTTCTAAGTTTGTATGATCGAGCTAGTAGTCGGATCTGAACAAAGCATAAATTTTGCAACGAAATGCACATGACATGTAATGATTCATGATTCATGCAAACATATATTGTTCGGAAAGTTGAGACAATGTAATCATAAAACTCATCAAAGACGGATAACGCATGTATGAATGATCAATATATGGTCTTACTATATGGTCTTACTTAAGATTGAACGGAGTTACTGAATGAAATCACAAGAAGCATAGGTTTGCTAGGATTCACTCTTAGTAAGTACTAGTTTTTTGAGACATGTGTTGGTGTATTTCATGCTAATTAATATAAATATTTTTAAAAGCGATATAGATAATATAGAATAAGTGCGTAATGAGTTACGAAATTTGAAGAGAGAAAATGTAAGCTCAAACTAATAAATGGTGGACAGATTTGATCTATATTTATTGTCACTGTACTGTAAAACACAATTTTACCAAAAACTGCTATTGAATGAAGTTGAAAAAAGCAGTTCTTACTCAGTTATTGGTTATCTTATGTATTAGTACTTCATAGAAATTTAAAACACTACCAAATCTGAGGAAATAGTCGCTTGAGTCTACATTCACTCCGACTCTAAAATATTAAGATGGAGGAATCACGAGGATTGAATATCACCAAATGACATTGTTGAACTTGAGCAACAATTTTCCTCGATTTGGGCTTCTAAATACTGTGTGTAACTGAAAAAATTAAATTGGAGAACAGGGGATATATCAACAGAAGCTTGGTGGTAAGATCAAGACTATCAAGCTTTTGTACCTAACACGTCGATAAATCTGTTAGTTTATAGTCACACTTCTTGACAATTGGCTACAGCAAATGTTTCTTTCGAAGCGAAAAGAAATCAGATCGTCAACTAACTAAAAAGCATAAAATTTGAAGATATTAGCCATCTAAAGTGAAGGAGGAAAACAAAACACTACTCCTATCCTATTTATCATGGGTTAATATCACTAAACCATCTTATCTAGTTGGTACCAAGACAATTGAAAAGCAATAAAGCCGTCTGCCGGAAAGGAGTTCATTATACGCTTAGTCGGATTTTTATTTTATTTTTTTGCATAAAGTTAATAAAATACATATTATCACTGTAGATAATAAAATTTGCGTCGAGAAAATAATAATCAAGACAGGAAAATATCGCAACAATCGTTGTATTTGATTTCAGAATATGAGTGTTACAATCTCTATGATTCCTCTGATTCGTCTTTCAACAATAAATTCAAGGTCTTTTGAGCTTGATCTTGAACTTGATGGATTTGATTTTGACTTGGACTTGAATTCAAGGGCAATTTTGAGCTTGTTCTTGAATCTTCGTTTGGATCTCTAGAACTTCTAGAGAAATACTTGAGTGCTTGAATGCTTTCGGCTTGTAGAGAAATGCGGTGTTTGATCCACGAGCTCTCTCACGGCTTCTTGTTAGAATTTCTTGTCCTTTCCGAATTATGAGACCCCTATTTATAGTTGTAGGATGGAGGAGTTGTGATAAGGACGAGAGGGTTCTTTCGACCAATCGATTTGGGCGTGACATGTCGATACTTGATTGGCCGGAACATGTCACTTGTACACATGGCGCATCTTCGTTGGCCTTTGATTTGACTAGGCATGCTGCATCATTTTGACACGTGGCATGACCCTATAGGCTCCTTTATTTGACTTGGCGTGCCACGTCATTTGACACGTGGCACTAAAGTGGGCCTCTAGGAAGATGACATTTTGGGCTTAGCAAAGTGGGCTCATTATTTATAGCCCAAATGAATGGACTAGCCCAATAGAAATTGGATCTTTAATTAAATCCGTATTATTGGACTTAAATAATTAACCCAATTATATTAATCCGTAATATTTATTTGGACTAATATATCTTGAATTTACTATAATCCGAATTTCTTACCGATTTAAATTCAATAAAATTTCGTTATCTACAAATGCCCCCTACTTCAAGACTTATCGAGATATAGACTTGTCGATCCTCAAAAGATCAGTCTTGAAGTATTATTGAAGCGTAATTCGAAATTCGGGTCAAATTTAAACTGAGAATTATCCATGCAATATATTACCACATATTGACAGTGCAAACGGCTTAATGACCATTTGTCATGAATAAAGACAAGGTTATGCACACGTTTGGCAATCATTTTTTTTTTTAACATTCCTTATTTCATTGTAATCATGCTGCATGAATTACATCTAAATCTTGCATCCTCCACGAGGCCCATATGTAATTAATTTAGGTCGGCAATTGCACTCCTAATTGCTCTATAACTCAAATTGTAGGAGACAATTTTAATTGGCGACCACGTACCAATATTGCCGTTTGCGACCTTGATTCGTGTAGGAGACATATTTTTGGTAGACGCCTTTTGAGGTCTATAAATACCTGTTTGCTCCTCATTGTTTTACCATAAAAAAAAATTGCTTGTGCTCCTCCGCAATAAGTTTAGAACCCGACTTGCAAGCATCAAAGGTTCGAGGTAATTTCTTTTCTTTCATTTTGCGTTTTTCTTTTATCGTCTTTCTCCTTCCCTCTTATTTTTTTGTCTAAGCGACAATGATGAGTTCTTGTTCAAGAGAATGACCCATGCATGAAGAAGGTAATATTGAGGCGCAAAGGGATGGATTCTCGTCCCCGCCTTAAGAACGGTAAGGTAATCTTATGGCGCAAAGGGATGGATACTCGTCCCCGCCCTAAAAACGATAAGGTAATCTTACGACGCACAGGGATGGATACTCGTCCCCGCCCTAAAAACGGTAAGGTAATCTTACGACGCAAAGGGATGGACACTCGTCCCCGCCTTAAGAATGGTAAGGTAATCTTACGGCGTAAAGGGATGGACACTCGTCCCCTCCTTAAGAACGGTAAGGTAATCTTACGGCGCACATGGATGGATACTCGCCCCCGCCCTAAGAACGGTAAGGTAATCTTACGGCGTAAAGGGATGGACACTCGCCCCCGCCCTAAGAATGGTAAGGTAATCTTACGGCGCAAAGGGATGGATACTTGTCCCCGCCTTAAGAATTTAGGGAGTTCATATGTCAAGGTCTTTGTACCTATGGATATACGTCCAAGTACGCTACTAATAACTAACGTCCTTTGCGGCTTGAAGAGATGGTTTACTTCAGACACTACGCTTCCCCATCCACCAAACTCGGGTATCTCGTAGTTGGTGAAGATGGCGCGGAGAAAACTAGATTCTTGATTAATACCATAATAGGCAGGCGATATGCGAGTCCGTGGCCTTCTTTGAGGAATCCGCGGCCATATGCCCGATTGGACATCGGAGAAAACCCAAAATTCTAATCGATCGTCAGATATGGTCACTCCAAGCACAGAAACCATCATCGTACCAACATTGCGTCCGCGCTACCGTGCTTAGCTCGTCGTATAATTCAAGGAGAGATACGCTGGGAAGACACGCCGTGACGATTGAGGAGAGTATCGTCACATTCAGGGTATTAGGAATGGTCGAAGATATACTTGGGAGGATTCAAGAAATCTTGGGTACGGCTCGAGGATTTACGATGCGGTTTACGCTTCACTTTTACTTACGATCGCAATTCGGATATTCTGCAAGCATTCTGTGAAGCTTGGTGCCCAAAGACGAATACCTTCCTTACGTGTTGGTGAATTATCCATTTCCCTTTGGGACTTACATGTTCTTGGAGGCTTACCTATTTGGGGTTCTCTTTATGAAGAAGTGGTTCTGAGGCCAAGGAACTTACGAGTTAGACAATGAAGAACAAGATATGTTTCTCGAGCTTGTGAATATTTGTTCGCGACCTTCCGTCATCTCGGTGTTGACCAAAGTCTCGTTGAGCAAGCTGGATAAAATTTTGGTGTAAGAAACCTTTAAGGTATGAACTGCTCCACCAAGGAAGGAAAAAGAAATCTGCTCGTCTCAAGTCGACACATAATCCTACTGGGACTTTACCCGATACGACAACATGGTCAAACACGGAAGACGCGATATTTTTCAAGCTTGGGGTGACGTATGACAAAAGAGACGATACATATTTGGCAGCTTTCTTGTCCTGTTGGTTGTGCGCTTTCGTCTTCCCAAATAAGAAAGGTGATTTCATTCGTCCAGGGACTTTCAAGATGGCAAGCATGATGGCGAGTGGACGGAAGATTGGCCTTGCTATTCTAGTTTTGGCAAGTATCTAAAATGGCTTGAATAAGATTTCATCTTCCTCGCAACTTGATCAAATTAAAGTTTGCTTTCCTATTCATTATGTTTATGGGCGGCTTGCCCGTTATTTTAAAACTCATTATCCACTTACCCATGGACCATCTATTCCCGAAGGTGGCTACTCGGGGGAAGGTGGTGCGAAATATTTTTGACAAAAGTGACGCGAGAAGACGCATTCATATTGGGGAAAGCGCGATTTGGACATCAATCATGCTAAATAACTCTCACCCTTACTATTATGTAGATGGTGGTAGAGCGCGAGTTTGGAGTCAAGTTATTTTATGAATATCCGTTTTAACTATCTCCTGCGAGGTGCGATAATTCATTCATCATTGAGCCATATAGTCCACATCGCTTCGGTCGTCAATTTGGGTTTATCAAAACAAGCACTGGTATTTTGGGGAATGACGTCCGCGATGTATCTTTAGACGAAGGGCTTATGTTTTGGAGGATTTGCACGATGGATCGATCTATGTCACGAAGCGAGTTTTCCTTGATCACTTCCGATGTAAAGAAACTCTCTTCGGTGACTACCGGACACTGGTGGAAGAAGACGCGGGGATTTCCTTGACAAACACACGGACTTTAATGAATATTGTCGGGCCAATTGTTACACTCTCGGAAGAATCGGATAGTATGTGCAAATGAAGTCCCAATCTTAACATCCTTGTGCTTGAATGCTAAGTTATGCGAGGGCGGCACCAAGGAAAGGAAGCTGATTGCCTTCAAACGTTTTAGGAGAAGAGGTGCCTGCTTTCGAAAGTCGTCTATTCTTCCAAAAGACTATCGAAAGGGAGCGAGAGTAGCAATGGAGATCGTAACTTTAAGAGAGTGAAAGCACGTCAGCGATTTGGAAGATACTAAAACTCCCTGTGGTTGAAATCTCCAACGACATTGGTAGCCATGAAGACTATGACTCACTAGTAAAGAGGGTATGATAAAATAAACTTTTAGTTACCGGTATACCTCGATGACCTTTACTAACAATTCGTCTTTCTTGTGTGTCAAGTGGTCTCAGAGTATTGCAACAAGAAGGGTCACAAGATAGTCTTTGAGTCTATATCTGGTCCGGACTTAATGCAACCAGGGGCGGAGCTACAGTGATATAGGGGGGTTCGGCCGAACCCAGTAACTTTTTCGTAGACCCTGTATTTGTACTAGAAAAATTAGTAAATATAGATAATATTTACTTGCGAACCCCAATACATAAGTAAAAAATGGTTCGGTGGTACAGGCGATTACTAATGACGCTATCCCAGCTCGTGATGCGAGGTTCGAATCCCGCCAGCTGCTTTCTTTTTTTTTGTTTTCTTTGGTATAAAGCAACATTTCCTTTTATAATTCTTTTTAAAATTAGAAAAAAATTAAACAATTGAACCGTGCAATTTTTCCATTGGGATTTGGGGGTACAAAATATAAAATTAACAATCCAAACCCAAAAGCAAAAAGGCAAACGAAGCAGCTTTTTCCATTGGGATTTGGGGGTACAAAATTTAAAATTAACAAATCTAACCCCAAAAGCAAAAAACCAAACGACTTGTACACAGTAGCTACCATTCTTTTTCATCTTTCTCTTTCACAACAAAGCCAAATCAAAAATAAATTTTCAAAAAATCTGGGGTTTTAACTTTTTGCTTGGAAGCACACCAAATCACCACTTCGTTGCCCCCCGGAGAACGGGACGCCGACGGGCCTCCGATTGGCGGGCCAGTATGTACAAGATAATGAGATATTCTTTCTTTTATGCTTCCTTCCCCCTTTCTTCTTCCTCGTTTGTTTTCTTTCTAATATTCGAATTGATTTTTAATCTTTGATTCTAAAATTTGTCCCCCAACTTTGACCTTATGTTTATGAAATTTTCCTGTTTTGCTTCCCAAATTTCAATACCAAAATCCCCGACAAGCCGACAAGTATGTGGTCCTTTTCTTATTTCTAATTTTTATATAGAGTGCAATATGTTTCTCTTTAAATATGAGACTACACAGTATACAAGCTTAAGATATTTTTTGCAAAATAAATTACTTTAAGATTGTGAACTATTATTAATTAAAGAAGTGCAAATGCTGTTTTTAGATGAGTCTACACTAAGATTATTTGATTGTTAAATGTTAATAGCCTTTAAAAGCTATTGTGAACTGTAGTTATATATTGCTTTTGTATGCTCTCAAAATTTGAAGTGTAATTTGTGTTTTCTTGACTTTTAGGATCTTTAAGAAAAAGTCAAGATGATCACGCCCTAGCCTTCGAAGCCTCAGCTCCGCTGAAAATACTACTCCTATCTATCCTTTGCCAAGTTCTCATTTGCCAAGTTCTTCGTCTTTGTCAATCTTTTCAATGCATCGGATAATGACAAAGTGTTGGGCGATTTGGATCTTAAATCGGATCCTGGCGAAAGAAAACAAATGTCGAAATTTCTCCTTATATACGTGACCGAGTGAGGAGATATTACATACTAAAGAAACCTTGTCAGCTTTGAAGAATTTGAATTTCCAAGTAGAGATATTGGAGGAGAATTGCGTCGTTTTAATCTAGATTGGTTTGACGATCCATATTCTCAATGGTTAGAATATAGTGTTAAAAAGATGCGACATTTTGCTTATGTTGTTACTTGTTTAAAAATGAGCTTGGAGGATATGGAAAAAAAGTAAGTGATGCTTTCACAACGAAAGGTTTTCGAAGTTGGAATAAAGGTATAGAAAGGCTTAAAAGCATGTGGGTGAAGTGAATAGTGTTCATGCTCGATGTTTCATGATGATGCTAGATTTAATGAATCAAGAACAATCTAATCTAACCGTTTGACAAGCCTTTCGAGAAATTTAAAGGTGATTATCGGGTTCGCTTGAATGCTTCGGTTGATGTGATAAGGTATCTTTTAAAAGAAGGAATGCCTTTCCGGGGGTCCTGATGAGTGTGTAAGCTTCTACAAGAAGGGGTCATTTTCTAGATCTCTTAAAGTGGTATGCGGATAAGAAGGAAGATGTGAAAAATGTGGTACTAGAAAAAGCTCCAAAAAAATAACACCATGACTTCTCGAATGTCAAAAGACATTGTGAATTCTTGTGCAAATGAAACGGTGAATGCAATTATTGAAGACTTGAACGGAGATTACTTTGGGATATTGGTTGATGAGTCCCTAAGGATGTTTCTCATAAGGAACAAATGGCTCTTGTCTTGAGATATGTAAGCAAAGGAGGGTAAAGTTATTGAGCGATTTCTTGGTCTTGTTCGTGAAAGATACATGCCAAAAGTCATTGAAAGAAGCGATCTATTCTTTGCTTTTAGACCATTCTTTGGTCGATCTCAAATACGGGGACAAGGTTATGATGGAGCTAGTAACATGCAAGGAGAAATTAATGGTCTTAAAACTCTTATTCTGAAAGATAATTCTTCGGCATATTGCGTACATTGCTTTGCTCATCAATTGCAATTGACTCTTGTAGCCGTTGCAAAAAAACATCATGATGTGAATAATTTTTTTGACATTCTTGCCAATGTTTTAAATATCGTTGGAGGTTCTTTTAAGCGTAGGGAGATGCTTCGAGATGATCAATTTGAAAAATTAGAGGAATTACTAGTGCTCGGTGAAGTTCATACGGGAAGTGGATTAAATCAAGAACTTGGACTTCAAAGGCCTGGTGATACCCGTTGGGGATCTCATTTTAAGACGGTACGTAACTTCATTTCCTTATTCTCATCAATTGTGCATGTACTTGGAGTTCTTGCAAATGAGGGTGCAAATTATCATGAGAAAGCAAAGGCAAAAGTCTAGTGGAAGAACATTAGATCTTATGAGTTTATCTACATGTTGTATTTGATGTTGAAAATTTTGGCGATTACATATGATTTGAATATGGCTTTGCAACGAAAAGATCAAGATATTGTTAGTGCTATGAAGCTTGTTGATTTCACCAAAAGAAAATTGCAATCGATGAGGGAATCGAATGGAATTCTTTGGTAGAGAACGTCTCCTTATTTTGTGAAAAAAGAATGGTATTATGATCCTGAAATGGATGAGAAGTATGGTCTTGGAAGAGTCGAAGCGTAAAAGCTCAAGTGTTATCTATTCTTATCATTTTGCGTGTGGAAGTTTTTTATCTTTGTTATTGATTTGCAACTTTCAGAGCTTAACAATCGTTTTAGTGAAGTGAATGATACGATCTACTTCTTGGCATGGCTAGTTTGAGTCCCGGAATTCTTTTGCAAATTATGATAAAAAAAAGGATCATGAAGCTTGCTACTTATTATCCAAATGAGTTCAGTGCTTCCAAGCTTGATGATCTTAGTTTTGATCTTGACAATTATATTTACTATGTGAGAGAAGTGGACAAAGCTTTTTCAAATTTGAAAGGACTTGGAGATCTTTCGATGGCATTGGTTAAATCAAATATGCAATAGACATGGGGACTTGTTTATTTGCTTGTGAAGTTAAGCTTGATATTACCCGTGGCTACTGCAACAGTGGAAAGAGCTTTTTCCTCAATGAAGTTTATTAAAAATGACTTGCGAAGTAGAATTAGTGATGGATTTTTGAATGATTGTTTAGTTTGTTATATAGAGGATGAAGTATTTGAAAGTGTACCTAATGATGCGATCATTGATCGTTTTCAAAAGATGACAACTCGTCGAGTGCAATTGTAATGATAATGCTTATATTTATATAGTGTATAAGTAGTTTGTCGCCTTTTTGAATATATTAAATACCGATACTTGTTCATTAGTTTAACGGTTGTTATACATTAGCTTGAGGTCGTTGTCCTGTCTTATGATTCGAACCCCCAGACTTGGAAATCCGGCTCTCCCGCCTGCGAGATACAGCCACCTTTTTACAGCGAGGTAGTAAAAGATTCAACTTCCCTTCCTCGTGATGAAGTTAGAGAAATATTGAGTTACGATATACACAAGCGTCCGGCGGCTTCGGTGTCCGTGTTCGATGGAAGGAAGGTTGTCCTAGACTATCGAAAAGTTTATCTCTACCCCTGGGGTGTGATTCAAGG
>NC_081351.1:46176086-46248515 GCF_029784015.1 Lycium ferocissimum
TTTATCAAATTTAGAGTTAAAAAGGGCAAATATATTGTATTATTATTTATTCTCATGTCTTTAAGTTTGTCAAATTCTTTTCAAACGCAAAAAAGTTAAACTTAAGACTAAAAGATTATTTTCAAGAAGAGTTTTGATATATCTATAGTAAAAAATTACTACTTTTTGGTTTTGTATCAATAAATTGACTAGATTTAATGCGCCAAAAAAAGACATATGTTGGGGGGATCAATGTACAATTTCTACAAAATTCTACTTTTTTTTGATACTATTTTTTTATATCTAGTTTTTTAAAAAGAAGGCTAAATTTTTTTTAAAACCAAAACCAAAATTTTGAGAGTAAGCATTTAAAAATAGCAACCTTTTCAGGTTGGCGTTTGATTTCGTGTATCTATAGGAAAACCTCGCCTTTTATTAAATTTGGTATTAGTAATGTCAACTACTCAAATACAAAAATTATCCCATTTTTCCTTTAAAATACCTCCTCTCCATTTCCCCCTTTTATTTTTTTCCCTTCCCCCCAAACCCCTTTCTTAGAAAATTTCCCAACCTATAGGTATCATTTTTTTTAAAACTCCTCCAATTTAAAATTTTTTTTTTTGGTTCTTATTCTCCATTCTTGACGTTGCAAATTTCCAGGGGTATTGGCAAACTTCCTTTAGGTGTATTGTTCTTTTCCCCTTATTCTATTTTTAAGGTACGTTTGTATCATATCCCACTCTTTCCCCATTTTTTTGTTGTTTATGTCCATGTTTCATTTGAGTTTTTTTCTTATTTTTTCTTTTTGACCCCTTGGTCGTTATCGGTTGACCTTTACCTTGCTAGTACTTTTGAGGTTAGGGGAAGACCAAGTAAATTTGGGGGTTTTTGGGTTTAAGTGACTACGGAGTGTTTTTAACTTGGTTGTTCTGGCTGTGTTCATGGGCAGAATGATTTTGAGAGACTAAGTAAAAAAGTGGTAAAATTTAAGCTCATGCCAAAATTTACCGCCGGCTGGGAGGGGGCCCGGCAACGGGGGGATTCTTCGGGGCCCGCCGCAACGAAGGGGGGCTTTACAAAGCGGGACCACTAGGATCCACTTAAGCGAAACCCGATTTAAATACCTTATTTTGACCCCACCCTCACACAATCCCAAAAAAAGTTTCCCAAGGATGAGGCGACTTTCTAAGGCTGGGGCACTATTCTCATCAAAGGTAAGTCTTAATCACTAATTTTCTTCGCGTGAAGTTCTTATTCGATTCTTGTTTCAATCAAAGGACCATTAATGGGAATTAAAGGGTAGAACACAAATACCAAGGAAACCCTAGACTATTAAGGGTAGTATTTTTGTTGTTTAATTATCTAAAAAAGGTAGAGATTATCGTTTCAAGTAGAGAACTTGATATTCAATGATGGAAATTGGTTGTTAAAACCTAGGTTCCAATAAAAATGGGAACTTTGGCTAAAAATGAACTGTAGGATTGAATTGATTGAGAACCCATTAGATGATTCAATATGATGCTTAAGACTAGCATTAGGATGATTATGCCCCTAAGGAAAATTTAAACCCCTTTGTTTAATGTCATACCAACCCGGGAGGCTATGACGACACCCGGGGCCTCCTGATGCCACAAAAATACATAACATACTGCTCATGCTCATTCTAGGGCCACCGAGGCACTCCCAACATGATCGCGACCGATAGATATCATAAATTGGAGGGTCACAACCCGCAAAAGATATATATACGCATCACTAAACCGAACCGGGTATAGCCGAAAGGCTACCCGATAAAACTATGTAACAAAACAGTGCCGAGCGGGCCACACCGTCGAGAATATAATGCCCAGAGCCTCATCGACTAACGGGCATGCTATAACGGACGGCCCTTGCCCTCCCTATACATCAAAACATATACCGGTCTAGACCAACCCAAAAGAGAGAGTGCTCCCTATCCAACTGAAGGTACCAAAGGAGCGATCTCTTCCTAGCATTGAACTCGGGCATGAACGCAGCCCCCCAAAAAGGGGGGTCGTACGGATAAGTAGAGTATGTAAGGCGTAAGAGTAACATACACATAGGGGTCATTAAGAAACTCCCAAAATCAAAAGCTAAACCGACCGTAACCAGAAGCATCTATATGTCTAACTATCCGAACATATTTGTATATCTCTGCACAAAAAAGCCTCGAGGGGTAGATAGCATAGGTCATAGTCCGAGAACGCAGGCCCGATCCATATCCCATATAATAAGCCGGAACGTAAGACCGATCCTATATCGTATAATAGTGCCGGAAAAGTACGCCCGATCCATATATCATATAGGCCCTTTTGCCGGCATTCGCATCATAATATCATCATCGTGCACCCGAATCGTGGTAATGCGTATATAAGCCTCTCCCTTTCCCCATACCCCATATACATATAATATACGCGTATATAACGCCTCGGTCACGGCTCAAACGCATTATTAAATGAATGCAATGCATAAATGTGAACTAACATAATCATGATACAAAACTCGGACCCATATGAAGGGACAATCATAAGAGGGTTTGGGAACATAAAAGACCAAAGTACTCCTAGTTTCAAGAGTAGAAGTAAAAAGAAGCTCGTTTACTCGTTTTTCGCTCATATCATAGGATCATGCCAAAAGAAAGAAAGGAAAACCTTAACATACCCGGAAGCTTAATTCTCGACTTTCCGACTTTTTGTCTTCCTTATATAAATCATTCGCAACTCGTAATCTAAATATAAAATCATTCATACTATTATTGGGGCATCTTTCACCTTTCCTTAAGCCTTCAAATTAAATCCCTTAAATTTCCAAAATTCAAAGATCTCCCCCGTTTATTTTCCTAGCCGGGAATCACAATACCAAAACCCAACAAAACAACAATAACATCAACAACATCATCATCAATACAAAATATTCCATAAGACATCCCACACGATGTTTTATCCGATTTCTCAACCAACAACTTTATTACACGGCCATTTAATCGCTCTCCCTTTTAATTAACCTAAAAACAACATTAATAAGGAAAGATCCCCCCTTATTCTTGTTAAAAAGAATGTCCTCAATATTCCCCTTTAAAGGCCCAAAAAAACCCCAAGAAAAACTTTCCCATAATCACAAATTTATGCCCCCACCCCGACCCTTTTGATTAGTTAAAATAAATTAAATCTCTAAAACATTTTATGACAAAAATAAAACCATATTCCTGGCTTTAAGATCTGATTTTTCGGTGAAAAAAATGGGGTTTTGACCCGCACATATGTGGATAAAGTCGGTTGTTGCTGCGGCGGTAGTGTAACGTTCTTTAACCGTGGGATGCTTGTAGCGCGTTTGCTTATGTCAGCCTAACTTGTAACGTCTATAATTCTCTACTCTGATGTCGTATCAACGACCAGTTTATTGCGTTGAAAACTAGACACGAAGAGCTTCATTTTAAGATTTTAAAACACCTTAAAACTCTTAATATACTAGAAGATATACCCACTCAAATTTGACCCAAAATTAAATCAACTTTTTTTCCAGAATTTTAAATAAACTTATTTCTTGTTGTGTGATCAAAGGAATCTTTAAATGACTTGCTTAACACTTGTTAAGAACGGTATTAACCTTATAAGGGTTCATTTTTCTAGAGCTTAAGTTAGTTTACTCACAACACACATGACGTGAAAATTTTCGAGGAGTGTAACATTGTAGGTAGAATTAGTGGGATTTTCATCACTAATTTGTTATTGTAAGTTGATGATCCTTTACTTACTTAGAATTGTAATTCTAGCCTTTGAACGTTCCAAAGCTTTGAGGAAAGAAAAAGCTATTGCGGAGTGATTGCATTGTTCCGGTTCGGCTTCGAGGTAGGTTACGGTTTAGTTGAGTTAGACTTTGATTAGTTAATTGTATATGCCATAGAGCCTATGGGAGAAAGCATATCTAGGACTTCGGACATAGAGTTTGGATGATTGTGTCACGACCCATTTTAGGACTGCGCGAGCACCTACCTTTCCCTCCCTCGGTGGCGCAACCCTCGATTAAATAACACATCGAATAATAAAGATAATTTGGATAAAGGAGATAATTAAATACGATTAACTGCGGAAGTCAACTCATTTTAATAACTTCCAAAATTGAAAGCAGTCCATGACGGTTAAATATAATTACAGACTCAATCCGACTTCCCACGACCTGGTCTAGACTAGTACAAGAGCGACTAAATGATCCCGATTTACAATAATACTCTAAAGACTCAACCTCTTGTCATGGAATGAGGAGAGGGGCTTCAATATAGCACGCGCATTTACGAACATGTCGCAATCAATCACACAAACACTCTTAACCCCGAGAAGAGACAACGTAACGATATCGGTACAATCACGCGCGCGTGCGAGTAAGTATCATAAGTGACAATGGTTAGAAACACATATCGGTAAAAAGAATTCATAAATAAACATGATAATTAACTAATCAAGTTGTACATCTATCCCAATAGCTCGTGATAACATCAATACCTTCAACTCATTAATTATCCTCTAATAAGCATAAGTCAATTCCACAACAATATCACAAGAATAACATATCATTATACCATTCATTTTGAGTCTAGGAGTCAACTCATCATTATGAAACCTTTCATCTCACATCCCTTAGAGGCCAAAAACATTAACTGATCTTACGAACGACTACGAGATAGATCGACAAGGATAAGGCAACACGTATTCAAAATCGAGCACACGTCATTGCCTAAATGAGCATCTAAAACCCAGAAGTGTACCAAGTCTACATAGATTAAAACCGGAACCAACACCACAAGTAGAATACCATGTCATCTCGGCCAATATAAGTCATGAATGCGAATGCAATGCAATAATGTATGCAATGCGGTACGATGCCGTACGTATGTTGTGCTCTGATGTACTCAGGACAAATATCGACATCTCGGTAGCACAACCTAGTGTGACTCGCGAAGTCTAAGTGCCACCCATCCCGGATCTTTGCTCAATAGACAGAAGGGATCCCCGAGGTGAGATCTTTTTCCCAGGGGTTCTCGCGACGCCGCTGCGGGGGACCCGCTGATCCATGCACTCGCTCCCGATTAACTTTTGAAACCCAACATCGGATATCGGCCTCTCACGTCACTCAAGTAAAAATCGAGCCCAGCTCATCAAAGTGTTTCATGAAATAGCCATTAGTATCTCAACGATTATGTCATGAAGAATGAGAGTGCGTGCGTGTATATATCATGACAATAATCATGCTCAATATCACAAGTACCCGCAATGGTACGTCAACAATGTATCCGAATCACAAGTACCCAACGGTGGAGTATGCCAATAGTATTATAATCAAGATGAAACAACATATGTCAATATCTATCAATCAACATATGACATCAAGCCAACACAATAGAACAACTAATTCACAACATAACATTACCACTTTCCCTATTAAATATTCACATATGATAAACAATCTTCTACTTACAAGACATATAATACTACCGAGTCTAGAGATTAAATTACTATTGTTGATATTTTATATGCCCAATGTCAATTAGGTCCACTATAATGGCATAGCACAACTGGGCAAACCTTCTGAGAAGTCTCACTGTTGGCATAGAAAAGTATGAATCCACCACTTTACCACGTCGCACATATAGAAAAAAAAAAAAAAAACACACGATACCTAAAGGAAACAATTCAAACATCCTAAAGAATCTACGGAAAGCACACAGCCCGAACTCACAAGTCACACAACAATACCATACTATGGATCCATCCCAAATCTCCAACTACCTCCAACTTATAGTTAACAATATATGAATATGGGAACTAGCCCAGAGTCTACACATAAGGAAAAGCTGTAACCTACCTCAAGGCCGAGCGGTTGCCATAATCATTGGGTCTTCTTCAATTTGATAAAATTCATCGTATTCCCGCATGAAGGACTTGAGACAACATAGAGACCCAAGAATAGAAATCATTATTAGAACTTAGGAGACCTTAGATTAATAAGGAAGGTTGTACACAGATTATATATATATATATATATATATATATATATATATATATATATATATATATATATATATATATATACTAGGTTATTCGTATCAACTTTTTCCATGAATAAGGTAACTAAGTTAAGCCATTAGCTAGTAGGGTGTAAAATTACCATTTTTATTTCTTGCCCTTAGAGGTCCCTTTTTCAAGATTCATAAGAGACAATTTATAATCTAGTAAGGAATGAGAAAACTAAGTTAGTAATCATCCTAGGGTGACGGAAGGTTGAGAATAATTCAACGGGGTTAATTACGTAACAACTAACCAATCATTTCTTTAAATCTAGTAAATTGAGATACCTAGTTTGTGGTTTTTTCTTGATGAGGGTCTTTTAATAAGAATCACTAAGGTGGAGAATGAATGGAAGAAGTTAGAAGGATTACCTTTACCTAGAAAATATCATTTTTGGCTCCATAAATGCTCCAAAGGCGGGTGGACTCTTTAGGGTTTAGAAAAATGAAACCAAATCCTGAAATGAGGTCTTAAATAGGTAATTCACTGTACGTGACCGCCCCAGCGGCATGCTCACCATATTAGCGGTGCATTGAGCTAGAGCGGAGCCTAATTGGCCGCCGTGGCGGCTCACTAGCCATTGCTCTTACGTACGCGCGGTAGCAGCATGCTATAGCGCCAATACTAGCGCTATGGCGGCCCACACTTCAATCCCTCACGCTATGCGCACAATGATTTCGATTGAATTAGCTATTTCCAGAACATAACTAGACGAAGACATTTTTAAGGAGTCAGAGTTGCGATTTTTTTTTTTTTTTTGAAAATTCACAGTAACGACGAAACAGGTCATTACATTAGATACCAATTGAATAATCGTTCGTCCCCGAACGGCAAGGGAACGAACAAGCGCTGAAGGGTGACGCATTTAGTAGCTGTGACTTACTAGTACCATCTTACCCTCGTATCTCGAATTCAACGTAAGGAATAAGACGAGATGAACGTGTTTCAGAACCTTTCGTGACTTAGTGCTCTTAGATGTAACTAAAAAAAAATCACCGGTTGCAACGGCAATACTATACCGGTGATCGTCATCGATTTTCATAACTCGTACTACAATCCGAGCAAATTGGAACCGTTTGTAACACCCCACTTTTAAACTAGCTCTTGAATTTTTGATTGACCATATCTTGATAGTAAGTATTTTTTACTTCGCACTTCACGAATGTGGACTCGACGACATTTGAAACTTGTTTGAAGTGTTATGGTGTAGTTATATAAACTACTCCCACTATGATTATCTTAGTAAATTTATTTAAATGGATTAAATATTTATAAAAGTGGGCATCCCTTTTTATTTTATTTTATTATTTTCATCCTCATCTTACTAAGTAAGATATATACCTTTTTAGTCTCTTATCCTTCCATCACCCCTCTAATTTCTGTTTTCTCCAAGGAAGAAAGAGATGAAAACCTCTCTTCTCTGTAATATCCATTCACTAAATCAATAAATCAGACTTGCCTTGGTTGGGCCAAAACAACTCCACAATTGAGGTAAGTTACAAACCCGTTTTTGAGTACAGGACTCCATTGTTAGTATTTTGAGCATATCTGTTTGTACAAAGCTGTATAGGAGTTACTTAAATTTCTCTGAGACCCTAAGACATATATCTACAACTTTCAAAAGCCACAAAGTCTATTTTTGCCGTTTACTCCTTTGAAAACCGAGCGACAGCATGTGACAGTAGTGATGCTCCTAATCCCGAGAATTCTATTTGATAGTTTAGGCCGATTTTCTTCATTTCATGTTTAGTTTGATGTGCTGAAACTATTGAATTTAAGTAGATAATTGATTGTGTATTTAAGGTATATATGCTCTTGTACAACCTAAGAGGAATTGCTTGGCTGGGGACTTTGGTTGGTCTATGGCGTAGACGCATTCGAACTTCCTCGAGTTGTGGTAGAACTTAGCCGCGTGGTAAAACGCCAAGGTTTGTGTGTATAAACTTGAACTTGGAATATCTTTATTTTCTAGAATTTTTGAAGTATTTTGATGGGTTGTTTCCTTACTCTTCATCTTATATCATTGTATGGTTATAATCTCAAGTATTGCAAAACTTTCGCTAAATCGCCCATTTGTACGAATTGCTTGATCATTTTGCATTCCTGTTGAGATTTTGTCCTTCTTGTTGCGGTGACTTTGTCACCGATATAGGCATGCCTCTCGATTCGGATCTTGCCCATATTGACTTTGGATTTACATTTTGTCTTGATGTTGGATTTTCGTCCGTTTTAGAACGAAATGGAAAAGCCACTTTCAACACGGCCTTTAATTCTCTTGACTATTGGGTGAAGAATCTTCTTGATTCGGGCTTTGGTCCGTCTCGATATTGATTGTCTTGGTGTGATGGCATGACGTACATATTAGGCGAAATTGGTTATTTAACAAACTCTCTTGAATTGAATTATATGCTTTCTTGATACTTAAGCCTTCGAATATTGATATTGATATTTTGAAACTCTTCAAGGTTGGTATTTGATAGTTTGATATACTTGTTTACTTGATTTATTTTTATCTTATTGGACTGCCTACGACGGACAAGGGAATTGGATAATCTAATGGCTCCAAGCCCGAAGTTTATACACCACTAAGCTTTCTTACGCTAGCGATGTTGTTTTCTATCGTAGGTAATGTACGGTGAAGGAAGACTGAAGAAAGGCCATTTTGGAGTAGACTTTTGGGATCCTTAGTGAAGATCACATTTGCATATGCATCTAGGTCTTGTATAATTTTGGGGACTTGTATATGATCCATATATAGCATATGTATGATTTTGGAAACTGTTGGACACAAGACCATTGCTTGTAACTTGAACTTGGTGACTTGTTTTGCTATTTTAGGGTGTGCTTTCAACCCAAGTCATGCCATGTATTGGGCTTACGTTTTGCCTTGTAATTATGTACAAAGAAAGATACTAGTTTCTATGATAATCGCAAGTTTGAGTTTCGTATATCTTATGGACCGCAGTGGTGTTGATTTGAAAATAAAATTTCAAAATAAAGGTTCTTAAATGTGTTGACTATTTGAGAAGGGCATTACCTTTTAAATTGGTACTCTGATATTGTATTTCAATTGAGAAAGTTTTCGGAGGGTACAATGGAAAAAAAATGTCTTGCCAACCCCTTCGCGCGGGCCTATTTCCCGTATTAAATACGTTTGTGAATATCTCTTGGCATAAATTTCTTCTAAACGTTGTAAGTGTAGAATTAGCTTTTGTTTGGTATCCTCCAAAGAGGATGCTACAAGTTTTGGTATCAGAGCCTAGGTTTGTGATTCTAGGACTTTTGTTGTGACTTGTTGGTATGCTTCTTTCTTTTTAACATGTTTTGTTGCGTGTATTGCGCATATGCATCATATACATGTCCCTAATGCAATGTAATATTCCCTTATGTAGGAATTAAGTCATGGCCTCTTCTTCTTCTAATAGACCTATGGAAGCCGCCGTGAAGGTTTAAATAACTCTAATGCCCAACCCTCACTACAAGAAGGGGTTGGAGAACATTTTTCTGATTCTAATCTTCGCCATTTTGTGGATCTGAAGTGGAAAATAATCGGGTACAAGAGTTGGGCCACACCCTCAAATGAGTCATAGTACTCCTTGCTGATCCTCCTTTTCAACAAATGGCTGATTTCTTTCGTAACATGGCTAGAGAATGCCCGACCCTAATGAAATGAGCTTTGAGAAAAGAAAAATGGGTGGAGTTGAGTTTGAAGGCATCCGTTGATCTACGGATGCCGAGCAGTGGTTGGAGCGGATGGAAAGAGTATTTAAGCAATTAGGAGTGTTCGACGCCGCCAAATTCTAAGTATGCTTTGTCCTCCTTTATTTACAAAAAGATGCTTATGAGCAAAGGGTAAGTGTGCCGAACGCCAAGGCAAACCTACGCATTTTACTGAATGATTTTGTGAAAGAATTTATATGAAGTATGTCCCAATCTGCTTATCATAATGCAAAGAAAAAAGAGTTCTTGAATTTAGAGCAAGGGGGTATGTCTATTGCTGAATATCAGCAGAAGTTTCTCAGGCTTTCTCGTTATGCTGGTGGTATTATTAATAACTAAAAAGATAAGTGCAGGAGATTCGAAGACGGTTTGAATAATTCCATCGAGAGAAAATGCATGGCGGTCCTACAACATGAAAACTTTTATAAATTAGTTTCGAAATTTTGCTCTTGCTGGGAAAGGATGGAACTCCACAAGGAACAAGCTAGTAGAAATGAAAAACAAGTTCGAAAGGCAATGCGGATTCGGAGATCCGTCCCAAGGGAAGGTTTGACAATTCCAAAGCTAGTACTGTTCACAAGTCAGCCTAACATAAGCAAAATAGATCAAATTTCTCTACTGCTAGCACTCCAAGCTATAGCCAAGGCAAGACTCGTATATCCCACTTGTGCACAATGTGGAAAGAATCACTCTGGTACTTGTAGGAGAGCTTCTGGTGCTTGTTTTAATTGTGGAAGCTTCGATAATAAAGTGAAGGATTGTCCTAACCCTACTTCTTCTCCGCGTACGGAAGGCTCAGCTCAAAAACCTATTACCACTCCTTCTCAAGGGAATAGAGGTGCAAGATCTAGAAACACACAAGCAACAAGTAGTGGAGCCAATCAAGCTAGTGAGTCCGAAAGGCTACGGCCACGACTTATCTTATGAGGAGAGGATGACCAAGATGTAGCGACGTGGTTGTTGGTAAATTTCACTATTTGACTTATGTGTTGTTACATTATTTTGATCCGGGTTCTACACATTCCTATGTTTGCTCATCATTCGTTTTCTAAAAATGTGAAATACGCGATCCTGATTGTGGTGCGCTTGTCCAAAGTCCTTTGGACAACGAGGTTGTTGTAATCTAATCATCGAGGTTGTCCCTTGGTGATTCAAAATCTAGTCTTCCTGTTGCTGATTTGATTGAAAATGCCTTTCCAAGACTATGATGTCATCATCGAAATAGATTGGTTTCATAGATACCATGCGGTAGTTGATTGTAGATAAGATGTGACCTTTAAGAGCTTCTTCATTTCACTCATCATTGTTCAAGGTGAAAGATCATTGACGTCTAATATTATCTCAGCGGTTGTGGCAAGAAAGATGGTTAGTCGGGGTTGTGAGAAGCTTATCTTGCTCATATATTTGATACACACTGAAAGTCCAAGCCTTAAGGATATACCAGTGGTATGTGAATTTCTGATGTTTTCCCCGAAAAACTCTCGGGATTGCCCGGAGAAAAGGGAAGTTGAATTTATATAAAGGTTGATTCCCTGAATTACTCCTATTTCTATAACTCCTTGTCGAATGGCTCGGTTTTTTTTTTAAAGAGTTGAAAATTAATTGCAAGAACTTCTTGAGAAAGGTTTATTTCGCCAAGTGTTTCTCCCCGGGAGCTCCTATTTTATTTCCGTGTGCAAAAGAAAGACTGCAGGCTTTGTATTGATTACCCCGACAACCTAACAAGGAACAATTAAGAATAGGTATCCACCGCCTAGGATTGACGATTTATTTGACCAACATTAAAGGCTAGGTTGTTCTATAAAAAATTGACTTGAGGTCGGGGTATTACCAATCATGGGCAAGTAAAAGATATCTAAAATTGCACTTTAGGACCTAATTTATATGGTCATGAATTCTGCGAGGCTATCTCGACAAATGACTCCCTTGCTCACAACGGATGGATACGATGAATCGCATGTTTAAGCCTTATCTTGATCAATTTATGGTGCTCTTTATAGATGATATTTTAATAGCCAAACCCGTGACGGACACACAATTAGTCCACTTCCTTTCAAAGCTCGAGCACCTAAAATCACCCTTGTTCCATTTAGACACTTCGGAGTGGGTCATTCCTATTCCACTTAGACACTTTTTCATCGTTATCGGAACAAAACCAGCACTAAAGGGGGCGCCACCTCATTGCACATCCAACCAGCCCAAAAGCCCCAATTTTTAATGGTCAAAACTTCACGAATTTACAAATTAGTAAATTTATAATTAAAATGAGTTGGCACAATTTAATTGAGTTGGCACAATTTAAATGAGTTGGCATAATTTCGTTGGCCACTTAATCCACATAGGAGACGGCAGGTTGGTTTTATTAAGCTCCGTTGATTGCCAAAAAGTGCAGGAATGGTGAACGGCCCACCGTTGTTTAATGGAACAAGGACCACCTTAGGTGCTCAAGTGAAAGAAGTGGACGACCACAAGTGTTTGTCGATGGGTTTGGCCTATTTTAATATATTCCAAGAATAGTGAAGATGGAAAGCATCTGGGATTGTTTGCAAATTTTGGAAGAGAAAAGCTTTTATGCTAAGCTTTCCAAATATGAATTTTGGCTTGGTGAAGTGGCTAGGGGGACATATTGTATCACAAAGAGGTGAAGGTGGATCCTAGTAAGATTCAACCTATTGTTGAATGGAAACCACCTAAAAGTCCAACTCGAAGTAAGAAGTTTCTTGGAAGCATGATACTATAGAAGGTTTGTCAAAGGCTTCTCCATTATAGCCTCTCCTTTGACTAAACTCTTGTAGAAGGATGTCAAGTTTGGCAGGGATGACAAATGCCAAGGGAGCTGAGAAGCTCAAATCCTTATTGACACATCCACCTCTGCCACTAACCCAAAGAGTATGTGATATATAGTGATGCTTCTCATCATATGGTTTGGGTTGTGTCACTGACGGGGAAGGGAAAGTGGTTGCGTATGCCTCTACGAAATTTGAAACCACATGAATTGAACTATCCTACTCATATACGAGCTCGCCTCGCCATAGTGTTGCTTTGGTGGAGGCATTACTTATATGGCGAAAAGTGTCAGATATTTACCGATCACAAGAGTTTGAAGTACTTGGGTACACAGAAAGAGTTGAATTTGAGACAACGTAGATGACTTGAACTCATTAAAGATTATGGATCATTTGTACGATTGATTATCATCCCGGTAAAGCCAATGTGGTGTGCAGATGCTCTAAGCTCGAAAAGCCTTTGCTAGTTTATCTCTAAGTCACTTGCCTTTGTTTTAACTAAATTAAGAGCCATGAATGCTTGTCTTGCATTTAATTCTGATGGCTGTTGTTGCTAGTTGCAAAGTCAAGCCGCCTACTTGAAGGCGAAAGAAGCACGAAGGTTAGATGAGAAGCTTGTGAAATTGATCAAAGAGGTTCAAACTCGGAGGAAAAACTTGATTTTAAATTAAGGGAGGATGGTGTTCTACTTTTATCAACATAGGTTACGTGTTCCTAAGATGATAACTTAGGGAAAAAATTTTGAATGAAGACATGCTTGCAACACGAATGCATCACAGGGTATCTAAAATGTACCAAACTCATCAAAGAAATACTATTTAGGTGGAAATGGTATGAAGAAGGACATTGCGGAATTTATTTCAAAATGCTTAGTATGTCAACAAATAAAAGCCGAGCATCAAGTCTAGCGGTACCCTTATCGATACGAGTGGAAATGGAAAGAATAACTATGGACTTTGTTTGGGCTTCCACGCACTCAAAGAAATCATGATGCGGTTGGGTTATGGACATAGGCTAACCAAAAGTGCTAATTTCTTGGCCATCAGAATGGACTACCCACTTGAACATTTAGCAGAATTGTACTTTAATGAGATTGTGAGGCTACATGGTGTTCCTGTTTCTATTGTATCTAACTGAGACCCAAGGTTTACATCCAGATTCTGGACTAGATTGCAAGAAGCTTTGGGCACTAGGTTGAACTTTAGTACTTCTTTTCCGAGAGGGTGATTCAAATCTTGGAAGATATGCTTCGAGCTTGCATTATGGAATTTGGGGGTAGTTGGAATGACACCTAGCCTTGATAGAGTTCACATACAATAATAGCTACCAATTAAGTATTGTGCCTCCCTACGAAGCATTATATGGGAGAAAGTGTAGAACACCTCTTTGTTGGAGTCAAGTTGGTGACGAAAGGAGATTGGTTGGTCACGAGATTGAGCAACAGCGAGGATAAAGTAAAAGTCATCAAGGATCGTCTAAAAATTGCTACGGATAGACAAAAGTCTTATGCTTGCACCTTAAGAGGCGTGAAATTGAGCATCAGAGGGGAGATAAGGTATTTTTAAAGGTTTCTCCATGGAAGAAGATTATGAGATTTGGCCAAAAAGGAAAACTTAGTCCTCGATTTATTGGACCATATGAAGTACTTGAGAGAGTTGGTCCAGTTGCATATAAACTAGCTCTTCCATCGGAGTTAGATAAGATCCACAATGTCTTCCATGTTTCTATGCTTAGAAGATATCGCTCAGATCCATCTCATGTTCTTCTGTTGAATCCATTGAGGTCGGCTCGACTTGACATATAAAGGAACCTATCCAAATCTTAGCGCATGAGACAAAAGAGCTTAGAAACAAAAAAATCCCATTAGTAAAAGTCCTTTAGAGAAATCATTACAGCAAGAAGCTACGGGGAAAGCAGAGGATATGCGAATTCAATATCCACGATTGTTTTGAGGCTAGTATAAAGTAAATTTCGGGATGGAATTTCTTACGGGGGGGGGGGAGAGGGGAGTTGTAACACCCCAAATTTTTTAAACTAGCTCTTGAATTTTTGATTGACCATATCTTGATAGTAAGAGTATATTTTACTTCGCACTTCCTGAATGTGAACTTGACGACATTTGAAACTTGTTTGAAGTGTTATGGTGTTGGTATATAAACTACTACTACTATGATTATCTTAGTAAATTTATTTAAATGGATTAAATATTTATAAAAGTGGGCAGCCCCTTTTTTATTTTATTTTATTATTTTCATCCTTATCTTACTAAGTAAGATATATACCCTTTGGTTCTTATCCTCTCCACCACCCCTTCAATTTCGTTTTCTCCAAGGAAGAAAGACACCAAAACCTCTAGTCTCTCATAATATTCATTCACTAAATCAATCATCAAGACTTGCCTTGGTTGAGCCCCAAACAACTCCACACGATTGAGGTAAGTTACAAACCCGTTTTTGGATTGGACTGCTGTTAGTATTTTGAGCATATCGTTTTGTACAAAACTGCTATAGGAGTGATTCAAATTTCTCTGAGATCCTAAGAGATATATCTACAACTTTCATTAAGGCCACAAAGTCTATTTTTGCCGTTTACCCCTTTGAAACTGTAGCGGCAAAGATACAAGACGATTAAAGTACGTCGTCGAATTTCTATTTTGATAGTTTAGGCTGATTTTCACTGATTTCATGTTTAGTTTTGACGTGCTGAAACTATTGAATTTAAGTAGTATTTGATTGTGTATTTAAGGTATATATGCTCTTGTACAACCTAAGAGGAATTGCTTGACGAAGTGGACTTTGGTTGGTCTATGGCGTAGGCAATTTGAACTCCTCGAGTTGTGGTAGAACTTGTTGTGTGGTAAAACGCCAAGGTTTGTGTTACACCTCGTAGTCTTGTACGTGAAATCTACTAGGCATTAGTTGTTTAAGTGTAGACGTGGAGCATTTCCTAGGATATGGGAGATTGTATGCACCTATCTCATGGTTACGAGGGTTTAAGTTCATATAATAAGCTATGGAAGACTCTGGGACCAAGCAAATCAAGGAAAATAAGTTTGCTGGAAATTTGAAAAAAAAAAAAAAAGTTGGCAGAATCAAGGATAGAATTTTGGATCAATTTTGGAGGGGTATATCTTCATGCATATTAGGAGTTTTAAGATGTTTCAAAGTCCTAAAATGAAGTTCGTCGAGTCTAGTTTCTAGAAAGAACAACGAACTTAAAAACTCCATCGATAAGACATTGGAGTAGAGAATTATAGGCGTTACAATTTGGTTGACGACAGACAGAAACAACAACGCTGCGATGTTGCCGACTTTGAGCCACTATAAAGGTTAAAACCCCCGGTTTTCCATAAAAACTTCTGAAAATTTCCGAGAAAATTCAGCAACGAAGACTCTCTTTTATATCACATAAAAAGTGAGAATTTTGAGTAAAATTCAAGTTACGGCGTATTAATCAAGGTCCGGACAACGTGTAGTCTCGTTTATAATTTCATTCTATGTTGGAGTTGGCTTGGAAACAAAGTAAATATTGAAGATCTTGCTACTTTAGTAAAGATAAGGTATGAATCATTGAATCTCTCTCTTTATTGTTATATCTCGCATTTCGCACGTTGGAATATTTTTAAGTTGGTTGCGAAGAATTATGGACAAGGTTACTTCTCGACTTTGTTTTACGACAAATGGTTTATGATTTTGGTTGGAAGGAAGCATTAAGGAAAAATTTGGGACTAAGAATGCATTATGGAAAATTTAAAATTTCATGAAATGAGAGTAAGGTGGGCCATGGCCACATGGAGGCTTGAAATACATATATGAATGGAATTAGATGACATGTTGGTTACATTAGTCATATTTTATGATTTAAAGAAAACTCTAGAAATTTGAAGAAATATTGGAGGAAAAGAAAAGAAAAAAAAAAGAAAAAAAAAAAGGAAGAGGGCACATGGCCGGCCATGTCCGACCATGTGCATGGCCATGTGCCTTACTAATATATATATATGGAGGGATGACTAGAGGGGGCAAGTCTTCATCATTCTAAGCTCTAGAAAATTCAAGAAAAGAATGAGAAAGAAGGAGAGAGTCACGTAGGCCAAGTGGCCGAGCACCTTGAGGTGGTCAAGAGAAAATTGGTTCCTTCATGTTTTCTTACTAAGTTGAAGGTCCTCTACACCATGGAATAATTGTTGGAGCAAGAAAAACATTCTTTCCTACAAAACCAAGCTAGCCGAGAATGAGCAAAGTGAAGGAACAAGGTATGATTCCATCACATTTTTCATATGTTATGAGTGAGTTGTGTATGTTGTGAAGCATGAAAGTGAATGAAAGTCATGGAAGTGTGGTGTGTGAAGTGTAGCCGTGTGTGTGTGTTGTTGTAAGAATGAAGAACTAATTGTATTTAACATGTTTGTGTGTGGTTGTAAGGTGTAGAAAATGAATAAACTTCGTAATGAAAAGATGATGTTGATGTGTAACCGTGCATAGGGGCTGTTTTGGAGGGAGTGTGATGGACAAATATTATGTAATATTTGGTCAGGTTTCTTGTGGATTATGTGAAGAAAAATAAAGGTTAAATGACTTATGTTGAAGTTGTAATTGTTTGCGGGCTGATTTAAGAATTGATGGCTTTAATGTAGTTCTTGAATTTGTAGGAATAATGATGTTAAGGTATGGTTTGTTGATGTAGTTCATGAATTTGGAAGGAGGAAATGTGTTGTTGAGGTCCTGAAAGGTAGTTGATGGATTTCGGGTAAGGTGACTTATTGTTTGAGTTGTTTTGAATATTGCATGGAATCCTTAGGATGTTCTTAAAACGTATTTGAATGACTTCGGATTATTATTTGAATATGTAAGCATTGATGTTAGTTTGAACGTACGAAGTTGAATTGAACGTAAATGGAATGTTGTTGGAAATTGGAGAAGAGTTATTAGCATTATAACGTATTTTGAATGAATTGTTAATATTGTGGTATGATTGTTGTGTTTTGGGCCGAGCCATATTCTCGGGACGGTGTATGTATGGGGAGGTCAACAACGAAATTTCGGTAGACAAGTATTGAGGCAAGGTTGAAATTTTAAGTCTCATGAATAGTAACTGGTAAATGCGACCAAATTGCAAATTTTGGCGAACTTGGAACTGGGATTTGGAGTAGCGTAAATGGCGGGAAAGGTATGTAAAGCTTCACTTTCCTTCTTTGGCATGTCTTAGACGTAATAGGCTTGAATATGTGCCTCGGGGACAATTCCTTTCTTAGAAATTCGAGATTGAAATTAACTACTATTCATTCAGTAGAATTGAATTAGAAATTGTGTGAAATGATGGAAGAACTCCCTAAACCCTTTAGAACCTGCATGAATAGAACCCGACTACCTTATTATGTTCTACAATGCACGTGGTGGTGTGACAATGTTCCTAGTATAATTATTTCCTCGGTTTTCCAAGAAATGGCTGCGGAAACGCGTTTGTGGTTCACTGATGATTTTAAAGAACTAGTTTGTATAAAGAAACACAAAATTGATTTTTTCTAAAACCACTCCGATGGGGGTGTGAGATTTTAATATTTATATTTTCTAAAATCACTCACGAAGGCGGTGCGGTGGCCTCGGCTTATGCCCCGAGTGTGCTATGGCCCGGTCCGTGTACGGGCGAGCTGTGGCCTCGGCTGATCAACGAGTGTGCTATGGCCTCGGTTCACGTGCGGGAGTACCATGGCCTCGGCTTATGTCTCGAGTGGCTACTTTTTCCAAAACCACTCCGAAAGGGTGCGAGATTTTACTATTTCATTTCACTTACTACTTTTATCATTACTAATATGCCCGAAGGGGGCCGTTATTATTATTATGCGGAAGCGGCAATGCCGAAGGGGGGCCACTATTGATATTGAGCGGAAGCGGCCTGAAGGGGCCATTATTGATATTAAGCCGGAAGCGGCTGCCTGAAGGGGCCATTATTGATATCGAGCCGGAAGCGGCACAGGAAGGGCTATCATTATTTTGCCGGAAGCGGCGCATGTGATGTATTGCATTACTTCTATAGAAGAGGTGTTCTAGATTACATTACTTACTCTGGATTCGTTAGTTGGGTTGCGATTATTTATTTAAAGCTTGTTGAGACCGTGTATTTATCTATGTTTTCTCTTAAGCGAAGGGTGGGGTAATGAGCGTAGTTGTGATTTCTTCCCTCTAAATTAAGCTATGGTTATTATTTGTTATCGCTTTACATACTCGGTACATATTCCGTACCGACCTCCTTACTTCGGGGGGGAGGCGCGTTTCATGCCACGCGGTACACCCGGACAGTGAAAGACTTTGCTAGGAGGTTGTTCCGGTGGGATTGGCGAGCTCCACCTCGGTTCGGAGTGTTGCCGGTCGAGTGCTTTTGTCATGGCATTTGTACATCTTAGAGACTTTGCAGACAGTGTCCTGTGGATAGTGCGTCGGGAAGTGCGAATAATTTGTAAATGTTAAGAGAGTATGTATTTCCAGATAATGATTGTTGTTGAAAAGTTCCGTGTTTTAAGAAGTTTTCGAAATGGCAGGTTTTATTATGCGAACGTCTAAGGGTTCGCTCGACTGCGGGGGGAGAGTCGGGTGCCCATCACACACACACCTAGTAAGGTCGGGGTGTGACAAAGTGGTATCGGAGCGAGGTGTCCCCAGGGGTTATGCAAGAGTCGTGTCCGGTAGAGTCCACGTTTATGGTGTGAAGCGCGCCACATCTATAAACGGGAGGCTCGGAGCATCTAGGGATTGTTGACCTTCTTTCATATCTAAGATCGCGCGATAGAGCCGGTCCATAGGGTATGGTCCCTTGTACTAACCTTCTATTTCGGTTAAAGGACGACGTCGACAAAAAAAGCGACCTATGGCATCAACGGTTACAAAGTACGGTGGTAAACAATGGTGCGGACGAGGCATGTTGGATGAGGTAAAAATATTGAAGTATTACTGAAATGTAAGTCGGGAGAATGGAAGTGAAGGTGAACATTAAGAATTGAAAAGGGCAAAACGGTAATTGCAAGAGAAAGGACGTGTTGCGAACACGCCTCGAAATCTGTAAAACTTTGACAGGCTCCAGATTATGTAGTAAAGGGCATATGAGGAAGTGGACGCGATTATATCAGCATCAAGGCACTAAATCCCACCAAAGTTTCGGGGTTAAGCGTGCTCAGGTGGGAGCAATTTCATGATGGGTGACCCCCTGGGAAGTTTTTTTGAAAATCCTACAATTTCAAACATAAGGAGCGAATAAGAAGTCGGAGTAGTCTAAGAGAGATTAGAGTATGTGAAGCGGCAGGATTGTGAGAGACTAAGTTACAGAAAGACAAGAACCAAGGCAGAGTGAATGCTAGGGGATGCTTGGGATGATACGGATAAAGTGTGAATGAACAGAGTACGTTTTGGAAATGAGGAAAGGACTATGTAAGAGTAGTGTGTTCTGAACGACACGGAGGTAGCATAAGAATTCTCGTGTGCAGAAAAAGAATCAGGCATGAATGGATAATGGCATAAGCATACCCCTAAAGGGGGGAACGGGTAAGAGAAATGCAAGAGTATGACAGGAGAATGGTATTGGATAGCCTAAAGAGATAGTATGAAGGACGACATGACTATAAAAGGGAGCTCCCCAAGAGGTGCTTAGGAGGCCCCGTACGACTAGTCGAACATTCGAGGACGAATGTTCTAAAGGGGGGAAGAATGTTATATCTCGCATTTCGCACGTTGGAATATTTTTAAGTTGGTTGCGAAGAATTATGGACAAGGTTACTTCTCGACTTTGTTTTACGACAAATGGTTTATGATTTTGGTTGGAAGGAAGCATTAAGGAAAAATTTGGGACTAAGAATGCATTATGGAAAATTTAAAATTCCATGAAATGAGAGTAAGGTGGGCCATGGCCACATGGAGCTTGAAATACATATATGAATGGAATTAGATGACATGTTGGTTACATTAGTCATATTTTATGATTTAAAGAAAACTCTAGAAATTTTAAGAAATATTGGAGGAAAAGAAAAGAAAACAAAAAAAAAAAAAAAAAGGAAGAGGGGCACATGGCCGGCCATGTGCTTGGCCATGTGCATGGCCATGTGCCTTACTAATATATATATATGGAGGGATGACTAGAGAGGGCAAGTCTTCATCATTCTAAGCTCTAGAAAATTCAAGAAAAGAATGAGAAAGAAGGAGAGAGTGCGTGCCAAGGCAGGTGCATAACTTTTGCCTTCAAGGTGGTCAAGGAAAATTGGTTCCTTCATGTTTTCTTACTAAGTTGAAGGTCCTCTACACCATGGAATAATTGTTGGAGCAAGAAAAACATTCTTTCCTACAAAACCAAGCTAGCTTGAGAATGAGCAAAGTGAAGGAACAAGGTATGATTCCATCACATTTTTCATATGTTATGAGTGAGTTGTGTATGTTGTGAAGCATGAAAGTGAATGAAAGTCATGGAAGTGTGGTGTGTGAAGTGTAGCCGTGTGTGTGTGGTTGTTGTAAGAATGAAGAACTAATTGTATTTAACATGTTTGTGTGTGGTTGTAAGGTGTAGAAAATGAATAAACTTCATGAAAAGATGATGTTGATGTGTAACCGTGCATAGGGGCTGTTTTGGAGGGGGGGGGGAGTGTGATGGACAAATATTATGTAATATTTGGTTGTGGTTTCTTGTGGATTATGTGAAGAAAAATAAAGGTTAAATGACTTATGTTGAAGTTGTAATTGTTTGCGGGCTGATTTAAGAATTGATATGGCTTTAATGTAGTTCTTGAATTTGTAGGAATAATGATGTTAAGGTATGGTTTGTTGATGTAGTTCATGAATTTGGAAGGAGGAAATGTGTTGTTGAGGTCCCTAAGGTAGTTGATGGATTTCGGGTAAGGTGACTTATTGTTTGAGTTGTTTTGAATATTGCATGGAATCCTTAGGATGTTCTTAAAACGTATTTGAATGACTTCGGATTATTATTTGAATATGTAAGCATTGATGTTAGTTTGAACGTACGAAGTTGAATTGAACGTAAATGGAATGTTGTTGGAAATTGGAGAAGAGTTATTAGCATTATAACGTATTTTGAATGAATTGTTAATATTGTGGTATGATTGTTGTGTTTTGGGCCGAGCCATATTCTCGGGACGGTGTATGTATAGGGGAGGTGCTGCCGAAATTTCGGTAGACAAGTATTGAGGCAAGGTTGAAATTTTAAGTCTCATGAATAGTAACTGGTAAATGTGACCAAATTGCAAATTTTGGCGAACTTGGGCTAAGGGATTTGGAGTAGCGTAAATGGCGGGAAAGGTATGTAAAGCTTCACTTTCCTTCTTTGGCATGTCTTAGACGTAATAGGCTTGAATATGTGCCTCGGGGACAATTCCTTTCTTAGAAATTCGAGATTGAAATTAACTACTATTCATTCAGTAGAATTGAATTAGAAATTGTGTGAAATGATGGAAGAACTCCCTAAACCCTTTAGAACTGCATGAATAGAACCGACTACCTTATTATGTTCTACAATGCACGTGGTGGTGTGACAATGTTCCTAGTATAATTATTTCCTCGGTTTTCAAGAAATGGTCAAGGAAACGCGTTTGTGGTTCACTTGATTTTTAAAGAACTAGTTTGTATAAAGAAACACAAAATTGATTTTTCTAAAACCACTCCGATGGGGGTGTGAGATTTTAATATTTATATTTTCTAAAATCACTCAGGCGGTGCGGTGGCCTCGGCTTATGCACAGTGTGCTATGGCCCCGGTCCGTGTACGAGCGAGTCAGGCCTCGGTGATCCTTGAGTGTGCTATGGCCTCGGTTCACGTACGGGAGTACCATGGCCTCGACTTATGTACCGAGTGAGCTACTTTTTCCAAAACCACTCCGAAAGGGGTGCGAGATTTTACTATTTCATTTCACTTACTACTTTTATCATTACTAATATGCCCGAAGGGAACGTTATTATTATTATGCCGGAAGCGGCAATGCCGAAGAGCCACTATTGATATTGAGCCGGAAGCGGCTGCCCAAGGGCCATTATTGATATTGAGCGGGAAGCGATGCCCGAAGGGCCATTATTGATATCGAGCCGGAGCGGGCCCGCGAAGGGCTATCATTATTTGCCGGAAGCGGCGCATGTGATGTATTGCATTACTTCTATAGAAGAGGTGTTCTAGATTACATTACTTACTCTGGATTCGTTAGTTGGGTTGCGATTATTTATTTAAAGCTTGTTGAGACCCGGTGTATTTATCTATGTTTTCTCTTAAGCGAAGGCTGCAGGTAATGAGCGTAGTTGTGATTTCTTCCCTCCTAAATTAAGCTATGGTTATTATTTGTTATCGCTTTACATACTCAGTACATATTCCGTCCGACTCCTTCTTCTTCGGTACACGTTTCGTGCCACGCAGGTACACCTGCATTTCAGTGAAAGACTTTGCTAGGAGCTGTTCCAGTGGGATTGGCGAGCTCCATCTCGGTTCGGAGTGTTGCCAGGTCGAGTGCTTTTGTCATGGCATTTGTACATCTTAGAGACTTTGCAGACAGTGTCCTGTGGATAGTGCGTCGGGAAGTGCGAATAATTTGTAAATGTTAAGAGAGTATGTATTTTCAGATAATGATTGTTGTTGAAAAGTTCCGTGTTTTAAGAAGTGTTCGAAATGGCAGGTTTTATTATGCGAACGTCTAAGGGTTCGCTCGACTCTGAGGAGAGTCGGGTGCCCATCACACCCTAGTAAGGTCGGGGTATGACATTTATCAACGTTGATTTAGGAATATTTACAAGAATAAAAGTTATAGTTTGCTGTGTTGATGTTGTTGGTTTATGGATTGAGATTTGAAGAGAGTTTTGGATGAGAATATACATATTTATCTTGTAGAATATTGAGGATGTTGTTGTTGATGTTGTTGGTATTGTTTGGGAGTTGTTTTGGTATTTAGAGGAAGTATATGATATAGGGAAGATGCTGCCCAAATTTTCGTAACCCAAATTAGTCCTCAATAATTAGTGCTTATAAGTTGATGGAAATATGATGAAAGTATGATTAAAGATGTATTTCTCGATATATAGGTTCGGGTGAAGGGCAAGCATCGGTGTAGGAATTCTTTAAGTGGTGGCTTGACGGATAAGGTATGTAAGGTGTTCGTTTCCTTCTTTCTTTGTTGCTTTAACACAGCTAGAACCTCGAACATGAGCGTTCCATAACGACTTCACTCCATTCCTATGATATGTATTTCAAATCTTAATGCCTTACTTATTTGATTGATTCTTATCATATTATCATGTTTATCACCGTTAAAAATTCCTTGGATTCGATACGAGCTCCATAATTCATTTGGAGGTTATGACCTTATGTCACTCACGAAAGGCCGTTGTTACTTCCTTTGGCTTATTATGCATGGTATATATGTATGTATACACTATTTTTTACTACACCGAGCCGCGCTATAGTCGGCCGGGTACGGCACTATTGTGCAACCAGCGATCGGTTGGTATTACACACCGAGTCCCGAAGAAAGTCCGGGTCGTTACACACCGAGTCCGGAATGGTAGGGTACGTTATACACCGAGTCTGAAAAGGCCGGGTACGTTATGATGAGGATACTATTTATATATATGTATATGCTTGCATATGATTTTAAACTCATGCATTGTATACGTACGTTCTCGGATGGCGGTGTTACTTCTATTGTCTTTGTATCTCCGTTTTACTTATGTTATTGATGCCGACCTTACATACTACGGTACTTTTATCCGTGCCGACATCCCATTGCACGGACGCTGCATTTCGTCTGCGAACATGTGGGGTTATTGAGGAGCGACCGCGGTGGACTTTCCGACCCGGTGTTAGCAGTGCCACTTCTCCCACTTCTTGTCATTTGGTATTTTTACGCTTCTAGTGTAGTATATGTTCATATGTACACTCTTAGAGGCTCATAGACATAGTGGGATATGTAAATATTATGTATGGCCTTGTCGGCCTTGTTTTGGGTTTTGGATATTTTCTGATAGCCTTGCCGGCTTTATGACATACTTTATGTTGTGGCGACCTTGTCGGTCTGCATATATACATATGTGTTGAATTATCGGATATTCCTATGTTGGGCCTTTTCTGCATGCAGGTGTTCTCTGAGTTATGGTATGTGATGTTCTAAGTATCTATTAAGTCAGGTGGTCTTCGACCTACGGGTCGGAGCCCGTTATACTCCTCATCAGGGGTGTGACAGTTTGTGTATAAACTTGAACTTGGAATATCTTTATTTTCTCGAATTTTTGAATTATCTTGATGGGTTGTTTCCTTACTCTTCATTTTATATCATTGTATGGTTATTATCTCAAGTATTGCAAAACTTTCGCTAAATCGCCCATTTGTACAAATTGCTTGATTATTTTGCATTCTTGTTGGGACTTTTTCCTTCTTGTTGCGGTGACTTTGTCACCGATATCGGCATGCCTCTCGATTCGGATCTTGCCCATATTGACATTGGATTTACATTTCGTCTTGATGATGGATTTTCGTCCATTTTCAAGTACGAGTGGAAAACCACTTTCAACATTTTATTGATTCTCTTGACTATTGGGTGGCTACCCTTCTTGATTCGGGGCTTCGGTCCATCTTGATATTGATTGTGCTTGGTGTGATGGCATGACGTACATATTGGGCGAAATTGGTTATTTGACAAACTCTCTTGAATTGAATTATAAGCTTTCTTGATACTTAAGACTTCGAATATTGATATCGATATTTTGAAACTCTTCAAGATTGGTATTTGATACTTTGATATGCTTGTTTACTTGATTTATTGTTATCTTATTGGACTACCTACGACGGACAAGGGAATTGGAGAATCTAATGGCTCCAAGCCCAAAGTTTATACACGACTAAGCTTTATGCTTAGCGATAGTTGTTTATCGTAGGTAATGTACGAGAAGAGATTTGAAGATGGCCATTTGGAGTAGACTTTTTGGGAGCCTTAGTGATGATCACATTTGCATATGCATCTAGGTCTTGTAAAATTTTGGGGACTTGTACATGATCCATATGTAGCACTTATGTATGAAATTTTGGAGGCTTGTTGGACACAAGACCATATCTTGTAACTTGAACTTGGTGACTTGTTTTGCTATTTTAGGGTGTGCTTTCAACCCAAGTCATGCCATGTACTGGGTTTACGTTTTGCCTTGTAATTATGTCTAAAGGAAGATACTAGTTTCTGTGATAATCGCAAGTTTGAGTTTCGTGTATCTTATGGACCGCAGTGGTGTTGATTTGAAAATATAAATTTCAAAACGAAGGTTCTTAAATGTGTTGACTATTTGTGAAGGGAATTACCATTTTAAATTGGTACTGCATATTGTATTTCATCTGAGAAGGTTTTTCGGATAGTACAATGGAAAAAAAAAATGTCACACTTTCAACCCTTTTTCGCTTGGGCCTATTTCCGCTATTACATATGCTTGTGAATATCTCTTGGCATAAATTTCTTCTAAACGTTGTAAGTGTGGAATTAGCTTTTGTTTCGTAAGTGGTATCCTCCCAAAGGGGATGCTACACTGTTGGATTGCAAAAGCTTCACAAGGTATCAAGGCAAGAAGGACTCAAGGGCAATGAGTGATTTCTAGAGGTCCACCACAAGATGTAAGGCTCGAATATACCCCAAACGTATCAAGAATTCCATAGACGAGATTTTGAAACTGCTGCAGCTGCTAAAGGGCCGTTGGGGCGGTACCGCCACAGCACCAACACAGGCAGCTACGACGGTCACCCAAAAATCTAAGAGACCGCCATAACGGCCTCTTGACCGCTAGGGCGCCGCCCCTGCAGCGGCTACTATGCTGCCATAACGGCATTGCTGGCAGAATATTAAGGGACAACAGCTCCCCTTTCCTTCAGTTCTCACCTATGACTTATCCGAAAAACCTCTCCATATCCCTCAAAACTCCTACCCCCACTTCACTTATATATCCATTAAAACTCTTCCAACACCCCTACTCTCCCTGTTTAATACTAACAAAGCCTCCTCATTCACCCACTTTCTCTCACCAACAAAAAGGAGAAGAAGAACAGCCAAGGCAAAAGAATCTACTTCCATTCACTCCTTCGCGACAAAATCAGGTAAAATTTCATTTCCCTCTTGCTCCATAGTTAAACTATAACACTGCACTTAGGATTAACAAGTCTAGGTTGTTAGGATTTTTTTGTACAAAGTTGGGGTTTTTAGAATTTTGGGTTGCCACCCCACTAGGATGAATTTTTGGAGTAATCTGAACTAGTTGATCGTTAGGATAGCCTTCCCTTTGAACACAGCGTGATTATAGCACAGATTGAGTCGCAAAACTTCAACATAGTAAAGAAAAATTCTTGTAATAGATTTTGGAGTTTTCTCGAAACTTGGGCTAGTTTATTGTTAGAATAGCACCCTAATGGGGGTTAAAACTTCGTGCACACTGATTCCCTGCCCAATCCATGCTTCAAAACAAATTTTTGACTCAAAAAGTGGGGTTTGAAATCTTAAAATTTGGGATTTTTATTGGGGAAGACGATGCTGCTACTGACGGTTGGTAGCTGTAGCGTTACGGTGGCACTCGGTGCTTATTTGTGGCGATCATCGGGAGATTGGATGATACCGGGGTGTTGCCCGCCATTGCGGTCTCCAGATACAGTGAATGGCTGGGTCTACGCAGGTTAATCTGATTTCTTGCAAGGACATTTCTTTACCGAGTTCTTCACGTTGATTCTTACTAGAATGATATGAAGCTGTTGAGAGACGAAAATTAACAATGTCTCAAAATCAAGAGAAAGTACCCCAAAATGAGGAGGTGCCTGTTTATGAAAAGCTCCCCACTCGCCAAAGCAAACGGCTACACTTGAGCTAGAGGTCCATTCCTCTATTGTTGGAACGGGGATTTGATATGACAAATGTGGAAAGGCGGGCTCCTGATTTCTGGAACAGGTTGATAACGACAAAGTGGACTCGTTTGGTCCGAAATTCGGGTGATTGCAATGAGTCATGGGTAAGGGAATTCTATGCCATGTTGCCTTCCGTTGACTGGGATGCTCCCAGCCCGGTGATCATAGTGAGGGGTACTCCAGTGAAAGTGGGGTCAAGGGCTATCAATCGGGTCTATCGGTTGGATGATCATCCGGAGGAGCCCTATGCGGAGAAACGAGAGAAGGACTTCATAGGGTTGGCTTCTAAATTGGTACAGGCGGATGATATAGCGAAGACCCCCTGGGCTCATGGTAGGGGAACGATATATAGTGATCGTTTTACTGCTGAAGCCAAAAGATGGTTACATATTGTTAGTCGTCGGGTCCGCCCTTCATTGAACACCCATGATGTCACCCATGCCCGTGCCCTTGTTATTGCTTACGTTCTTGCCGACATACCTGTAAATGTGGGGGTGCAGATCTTTGTGGAGTGGAAGGAGTTTGCAGATAAAGGTGGGGGAAGCTTAATGTTCCCTTCTCTGATCACTTTTTTATGCCAGAGAGCTAAGGTTCCAGAGGAGGATGATGATGATTAGGTCCTGCCTGATCCCCCTTTTCATCCGTTGAGAGTAAAGGATTACAAGACCGTGACTATCAGTCGGAAGAAGAGAAAGATGGATAGTGCGGTGGGGGGGGGGGGGGGGAGGGGACATTGAGGCCGGGGATGATCACCGGGGCCAGGGATGGAGGTGGTCGAGGCGGGGTTCCTCGTATCTAGGGCCCCTTTGAGCGCATAGATTCGCACTTTGATGAGATGGTGGCCATGTTCCGGACGATGTCCATGCCTTCTGGCGGTTCCAATTCATCAGGTGCTGCTGCTAGCTGCCCTACGCAGGAGGAGATAAAGGGGTATTTTGATGCCCAGACGCAGATGAGTGAGTCACTCACCAGCCTCCAGACTACATACACTACCCTGGCTAAAAACCACAGTAAGCTTCGCAGCGATTTTAATAAGGAGAGAATGAAAAACAAGGCGCGCGACAAGCTTAACATCAGATCTTGGAGGGTTACTAAGGGAATATGGGATAATATGTACCCCAATGTGCCGATGCCAGTGGAGGAGGATAATGACTTCGAGCAGTACTCCTTCAATAGTGAGCCCCGGGAGGATGGCGGTCAGGGTGGATTTGATGATGTTGGTGGTAGTGGCTCGGATGATGATGGTGCGACCAGTATGCAGACGACCTAGAGATTCCCCTTTCCCCTTTTCATTATGCTTGGTTGCCCTTGTAGGGCTTTTTATTTTCAGACAATCTTTTTATTTGGTTTGCCTTGTTAGCTTGGATGTTTGAAACAATTTCTGTTGGTTTTCTTTTTTGTTCGAATTTTGGTGGTTTGGTCTTATGTTTTGGACCATCCCCTTTTGGTTTTTTAAGTAATTTGGGTTGTAGTAGTTGTCTTGGATGATCTCTCGCCCTTGTCGGGTTTATTTTATGTGACTGTTGTTGGTAGACTTTTTGTTGTGCTTCTGTTTTTGGCTAAATTCAAAACAAGGAAAGTAATGGAAACAGGGGAAAAATCAGGCCTCTGATCTCAGGCACGTCGCATCGGCAGTCTCTCAGACCGCTATAGCGGCCCTGCTTCGGCGGAGTAGGGACCGCAACGATGGTCATGAGGAACACCAGGTAACCACTACAGCGGTGGATAAGCCGCCATAGCGGTGCTATCACAACGGCTGAAGGACCGCTGTGGCGGTACCACTGAGCAGTAATGTTCAACATTTTTTGACAATTTGAACACACGGAACAATTCAGATTGGAATACAACGTAACACCCTCTCCTGCGTAGATACCAATTGGAACCGTCCAGGTACCAATTAAATCCATCAAGATACCAATTTGACCGAAGTAGCACGATTTGAAAGAAAGAAGGGAAATTTCCTAAATGCCCTATAGCTTCCCGTGGATGGGTACGGACATCTACGTACCATTCCACGAGACTCTACTAGACATTGCTCTTGTACTCGTGAGACCGGTAACCTATGCTCTGATACCAACTTGTCACGACCCATTTTAGTACCGCGCAGGCACCTACATTTCCCTTCTCGGTTGGCAAACCCTTAATTAAATAACACATCAAATAATAAAGACAATTTGAATAAAGGAAATAATTAAATACGATTAACATCGGAAGTCAACTCATTTAATAACTCAAGATTGAAACTCTAACGATTAAATAAGTATAGACTCAACCTTCCCCACGGCTTTGTCTAAACTAGTACAAGAAAGCGACTAAATGATCCAATTGACGACAATACTCTAAGACACAACCTCCGTCCCGGAATGAAGTGGGAGGAGACCTTCAAGATAGGCACCGCACAAATCTGAACATGTCGCAATCAATCACCTGAAACACTCTACACCATGAAAAGGGTGTAGCAAGAGCAGTATCAGTACAATCCACGTGTACTGAGTAAATATCATAGGCCGACAATGATTAGAAACACATATCGGTAAAAGAATTCACAAATAAACATGATAATTAACTAATCAAGTATACATATATCCACAGCTCATGATAACATCAATATATTCAACTCATTAATTATCCTCTAGTAAGAATAAGTCAATTCCACAATAATATCACAAGAATAACATATCATTATACCATTCATTTTGAGTCTAGAAGTCAACTCATCATTATGAAACCTTTCATCCTACACCCCTTAGAGGACAAACATTAACTAATCTTACGAACGATCTACGAGATAGATCGACAAGGATAAGGCAACCATATTTGAAATCGAGCACACGTCATTGCCTAAATAGAGCATCTAAACCCAAGTGTACCAAGTCTCCATAGATTCAATCCGGAACCGACATCACAAGTAGAATACTAAGTCATCTCAATATAAGTCATGAATGCAATGTAATGCAATAATGTATGAATGCAATGCAATGCCATGCATACGCTGTGTACAATGTACTCCGGATGGAAATATTGACATCTCGGTAGCACAACCTAGTATGACTCGCGAAGTCTAAGTGCCACCCATCCCGGATCTTTGCCCAATAGACAGAAGGGACCCGGAATCTTTTCCCATGGGGGGTTCTCACCGGCACCACTCTGGGGGACCCGTAGAGTCCATGCACTCACTCAATCAACGATTCCGGAACTAACATCGGATATCGTCCTCTCACGTCATTCAAGTAAAAATCGAGCCCAGCTCATCAAACTGTTTCATCAAATATCATTAGTATCTCAATAGTATATCATGAAGAATGAGAGTGCGTGCAATATATGTATCCACAACAATAATCATGCTCAATATCACAAGTACCCACAATGGGTACGTCAACAATATATCCGAATCATAAGTACCAACAGTGGGTATGCCAATAGTATTATAATCAAGATGAACAACATATGTCAATATCTATCAATCAACACGTGGCATCAAGCCAACACAATAGAACAACCAATTCACAACACAACATTACCACTTTCCCTATTAAACATTCCTATATGATAAAACAATCTTCTACTTACAAGATAGAATTACTACCAGTCTAGAATTAAATTACTATTGTTGATGTATTTTTTACGCCAAATGTCAATTAGGTCCACTATAATGGCATAGCACAATCTGGGCACACCTTACAGAAGTCCTCACTCAGCCATAGAAAAGTATGATTACACCATTACTTCCACGTCACATAGAAACCACCGAAGCTCAAGGAACCAATTCAAACATCCTAAAGAATCTACAGGCCACAAGCCCGAACACATAAGTCATACAACAATACCATACTATGGATCCATCCCAAATCTCCAACTCCCACACATGCATTCTCCGTTCCTTCTAATACATAAATATGGGAACTAACCGGAATCTACCACAAGGGAAAGTCGTAACCTTCCTCAAGGCCAAGCGGGTGCCACGATCATCCGTCAATTCTTCAATTTGATAAATTCATCTTAATCCGCACGAAGGACTTAAGACAACATGAGACCCAAGAATAGAAATTATCATTAGAACCCTTATAGGAGACCTCGGATTAATAAGAAAGGTTTGGGAACTTAGCCTACCTCTAGATTTCATTCGTAACAACACTAGATGATTTATCAACCTTTTTCCATGAATAAGGTCGACTAAGTTAAGCTATTAGATAGGTAAAATTACCATTTTTATCTCTATTCTTTAGAGGTCCCTTTTTCAAGATTCATAAGGAGACCCATTTATAATCTAGTAAGGAAATGAGAAACTAAGTTAGTAATCATACTAGGGTGATGAACAAGAGAGAACAATTCAATGAAGACCATATTAGGAACAAATAACCAATCATCTCTTTAAATCTAGTAAATTGAGATACCCATTTTGTGGTTTTTCTAGATGAGGGTCTTTTAATAAGAATCACTAAGGTGGAGAATGAATGGAAGAAGTTAGAAGGATTACCTTCCCCAAGAAAATATCATTTTTGGCTCCATAAATGCTCCAAAGGCGGCTGGACTCTTTAGTGTTTGGAAAAATAAAGTCAAATCCCAAAATGAGGTCTTAAATAGGTAATTCACTGTACGTGACCGCCCCAGCAACATATTCACCGCTTTAGCAGTGATGCTAGGTTGCCTGAGTGGCCCCATGGTGGCTCACTAGCCATTTGCTCTTACCGCTATGGCGGTGCTTCGATCGCTACAGCGTCACCGCTGTAGCACCAATACTGGCGCTATGGCGACCCAGCTGGGCCTGGTGTCCCACACTTCAATCCCTCACAATGATTATGATTGAATTAGCGATTTCCAGAACATAACTAGACGAAGACATTTTTAAAGAGTCAGAGTTGCAGTTTTTTTCTTCGAAATTCACAGTAACGACGAAACGGGTCGTTACAGATTGTTGTTAGTTGTATGATTAAATTGTGTGAAGTGTTTCTCCATTTTTAAGGTTGATAAACTTGAATTGTATTCTTGAGATCATTGCAAGGAAGGTGTTCATATATACCCTTCAGAGACTGATTGAGATAGCTTCATATTATATTATCATTGAGCAGATTATTTGTGGGTCTTATTGTGACTTGTGTTATTTGGTTATACTTCATTGATGTTGACTTGATACGTGTTCTTGAGTCATTCCTTGTGATTTGATAATGAGACGTTGTTGATGATGATTAACATGGAACATATACATCTTTTAAGGCATATTTGACAGGGGGTGACGATGTAGCCTAGTTATGAGCTCGTGGTCTGAGGTTCTTTCCGGAACGAGTGGTACATGGGCACCATGGGTTCCTTGCAGGTCAGGGCTATTTAGGGAAAACATTTCCATTTAGCATGTGTGTACAGATATGTGACAGAGATTGAACTTTATTGTTTATTTTACTTCTTGAGCTTGAGCACTGGTGTTTCATTGTGATAATTGGTGACTTATTCTAAAAGTGGATTATTTGAGGAATCTTATGTGTGATACATGGTTGTTGTGCCTATCTTCCTATTTCATTCATTTTATGTATGTATCCATGATACTAATTTTAGTCGGCCTATGATACCTACCAGTACGTATTGTTTGTACTGGCCTACACTTACTGCACCTTTTTTGTGAGTGCATATTTTGAGCCAGAGACCTCTTCCAGACCTCGCATCTAGTTGAGGTTGTTCGTTATCAAGATCAGAGGGTGAGCTCATATCCGTGCGATGCCTCCTGAAGATCTTTCTTTATTTCAGATGTCTATTTTCATCCCACACATTATGTTTATTTTTAGACAAGATTCTCTTTTTTTTTTTTTTTTTTTTTTTTTTTAGATATTATTGGTTAGAGTCCTTGTACGGTGGCTTTCAGATTTTGGGAATGTAATAGCTAGATTTCCGCAATTGCTATTTAGTTTATTTTATTATCAGACATTTTATTCCATTATTCGTGAGTAATGTTTATTAATTGGTTTAAGTAATTGAAATTGGCTTGATAATGGGTTAAGGGATTGGTTTGCCCATTATAGGATTAGTGTGGTGCCACTCACGTCTGTTTGGGGGGTGACACTATCATATGATGTAAAAAAATAACTGTTAAATAGGGATTTCCTGCCGGCAGTCTTCTCTTCCTATCACTTTACTTCGTTCTTCATCCGATGTTCTTTAAGCTTTTTTCCCTCACTCCTTTTTTACCCTTTTGCTTCTTGCGTCTTGCTTATGATATGAATCATAATGAAAGAAAAGGTTGCTAGAGTTTTGCACCGGGAAAAAGGCTAGAACAGTTTTGCTTCAATAAGTTGACGAGGCATTTTAAGAAAACTGGCTAGAAGTAATACTCTGACGCAAATAACGTGGCACCTTTCTAACACACCATATTCTTAATTTGGCTTTCTTTTTACCATGAGTAATATTCTTGTCAGGCCCAACTAGTGGATCGAGCGGTCACCCACTCTAACCCCCCTCGTGGGCGAACCCTTCTCTCTACTTAATCACTTTTAGGTTATCACATGCGGAAGATAAATAACACAATAGTATCAATATATAAATAAATGTCATGTCCCAAATCGGGGAACATGCGGGCACCTACCCTTTTCCCACCTGGTAGGTGAACTCGTCCCTTTATTAACATTCAAACATAATAGAATAACCCAACCAACATAAATATCTAACAAGTTTGAAATAGATAAGTAAATAAGTGAAGAAATATTACATCGATCCCAAAATCTGGTCTAGGCCGTACAAGAGTCACTACCTAACTAAAAGTCTGAATATATAGTCCCAAAATGAAATACTCTCTCAAAAAATTTTGTACATCTCAGTAATATTTATGTCTGGTACATCTGTGTATGGCTTTTAATTTACTACCTTTATTATAAAAAGGAATAATGAACATTTATTTTGTCTTAGGCTATAACAATTTCCAATATTTAATAATCTAAAAATCCATAGATCGGTTTTAAAGTTTCACAGAAACTGATGCATTAATTTAATAATTAAAAATATCAAATAACTATAATTAAGGGGAAATGACTAAAAACACACCTAAACTATATCCGAATTTGCTATAACACACACTTACTTTCATGGCTCCTACGCCCCCCCCCCCCCCCCCCCCCCCCCACATTTTTGAAATAGAACTAATACATACATAAGTGCTGATATGGCATAAATGACCAAACAGACATCAAAAAATATTTTACACGCGCCTCTTTCTCTCTCTTTTTCCTTTCGTTTATATCATTTAAAACTATGATTCTATTACTTTTCTGCCAACTTCTTCTATTTTTGTTCTCCTTGGCTGTACCTCTAGATTGAAGATAGTTACAGTTTGCTCTTCAGTTAGCTCTTAAAGAAATGGACCACAAGAAATTGCTGTCCATGCTCAATGAATTATGAGAGGATCCTCAACGTGATTAGAATGGTTCGAACACAAGATCCAGTGACTACGCAAACCTTGTAAACGCATCAAAAAGTGATTACATTAGCCACCAACATTCGAAAATTAATCAAGATTAAGACTAAACTGAAATGGGTTTTGAGTATTTACCTTGCAATTTGAAATTATGTGGAAAACTAGCTTTTTTATATCTCCTTTTACCAGATTTTGTGCCAATCTAAGGCGTATTGTAGTTATTGGAACAAAAAACTACAGCAAATCCATTTTTATCTAAATTTGTGAAAGAAGAATTAGTAGTTTGAGGACTACGGTATGGTAGCCGTGGTTGAACACGGTATGATGTGGAAGTGAATAGGAGTAAAATTAGTATTATAAAAAAGAAAGGAAATAAAGCCTTATGTCGGTGCTGAAAATATTTCCGACAAGGTTCTTAATTTTGAGGTGGTCAATGGAAGGAAAGTATAAAATACAAGGAAAAAAAAGAGAAACTGATGAGAAAATAAAAACTTAAGAAAATATTGTTAAATTTTTAAAAAAAAATTAACTTTTTTCTTACTTTTCACGCTCTTTAGGAGAGTACATGCACTCTCTTTGGCAGGTGGCATTTTAAGGATGTTTTAATTCTTCTTAAAAAAATGTTCGGGTGGGGTGGTTCAGGACTTCAGTAGCAAGAATGCTACACAAAAATTCATGATAGCTTTAAGTGTGTTTTTAGATATTTTTCCTATAATTTATTAATGAAAACTTATGGTGGTGAAATTATAAATTAAGGTTAGAATGATTATATTGTACATCTATCCCATTGTATATTGCAGAATTACCATAAGGAGATTCTATCAAGAATTTCACTATGAAATATAAATTTATTTTATTAATTTTCATCAAGAAAAGTTATGGAATTTGAAGTTCGAAATTAAAAAAAAAATTAAATAGCATGACCCAACGAGAGGCGATAGTATTTTATAACTTAATGTTGAATTTTATAATTTGTCGCACAAATTATCCATCATTTAGTCTTAAACTCATAAATTAATAATTAACATCTATAAATTTTATTATTTTGTAAAAGATTATGGAAAGATATTTTAATCTTTCTAATAGCATCACTTTTGAATTTCATCCTAATTTTACGTCCTTTAATTACACTGAATTATCATGAATAGTTGTTGGGCTCGGACGTAGCCCTGGCATAACATCACTAGTATAATAAGATAGACCAATTATTAGTATGATTTTCTTTCATTTTAAATATGTAAGTCATTTATAATTTATCAATTGCAATACTTATCGTATAGAAATTTCTCTCTCTCTCTCTCTCTCTCTCTCTCTCTCTCTTAATCTATTCTTTCGCGTCAAGATTATCTTAAATATACTTAGTTAGATGAAGTTTCATTTGTGTATATAAAAGGTTTAATTTTTAAAATTAGGTGATCTATCTGTAACTAAGGCATAGTGCAAGGTTGTTTAGTGTAGTTAAGAAAAAATAAAAAGATAACTTGAGTATTTATCTTAAAATTGGGAGCAAATTAGTTTTCAAGAAAATTTGTACCAACTCTTAGAAAACCCTAATCCTTTTCCTCCCCTATATATAATGATGCTTTTACCAATTCTTCTTATTCTCAATTCAACCTACTGCGGCTGAGATGAAAGGAGTGCACAACAATCAAAAAAAAAAAAAAATGACGACGACGATGATGATGAAACCAGTTTCCAACATGAATCCTCCTCATGGGTTCTTCAGATCAAGCGAATCAATGAATCACCGAGTTTGTAAGTTTTTTTGTTCACTTTGTTTTCTTATTTGATGATGTAATGTTCGTTTATGCCTTTGTGTTTGAGTGAATTGTCTCTTGCAAATTCTCTAATTCTTCTCTTCATGATTTCCATTTGTTTAGTTGATGATGTTCTATTCATTTGTGATTTGATTCTAATCCTTTATAAAATCCAGATATTAAAAAAGATCAAATATAAACACCCTGGTCCATAGTTGAATTGTAGTATCAAATTTAATATATGTTAATTTTTATTTTGAAGTGAAACTAAACAATTTAAAACTGATTATATTTTAGATCCAAAAGGTTCTCTTTCTCTTTTTACCTAGAATAAAGTGGTCAATTGAGCATTAAATGAAAGGGATGGAATCTAGTAACCCCAATCTAATTGTAAAGAGTGGTTCGTAAATCTTACTACCATCAATTTTAACCACTGCAATTTTTGGTAAGATATTTATTTTTTCAGCCAACCCTATCTTAAGCAGTTGTAAACTTCAAACAAGCTTTGAATTATAAGAATCTAGTTGAAAATACTTGCAATTTTGATTTTTTTTTTCACAAAATACTTGTGCTAGTTTTGAACAAAATTACCCGTCAGTAAATGCTTAGTTAAACATGTCCAAAATTATAAATTCATTCGCAAGTGATAAAACATATAAGTTCTCCAGGTGACATGGTAGAGTTGCTGGCTTAGAAGATGCAACCTATCGAGAGAGACCGAGTGCGATCCTGGAATTCGAGAATGTACATCCAAATTAAGCACTTCATTATCCTTTGAACCTTAAAAAATGGGATATCCTCATACCTAAAATCTGCATCTCACCCTGCTCCTGCTCTTGTAAGATTCCCAAAATGAGCAACAGCTTCATTATCTTGATCAGAGCCTTTCTTCCATTCAAGAGTTTGGGAACAAACAAAATGCTCAAGCTTCGATTGGAAATAGAAGTCATTTAAAGATTCCACATACTTCGGCTTGTAAATTTCAGGAGGGCGTGCTTGGGAAATATTGTTACTGCATCACTGACACTAAGTAACTGATTACGTACGAGAAAACGTACAATCATGTAGCCAGGGCCGGCGAGACCATGAGGTAAACGACAACAACATACTTACTTGCTTGAGATTCTTGAGATATACGGGAGTACAATGTTACATCTCAAGAATCTCAAGCAAGTCGGATGTTGTTGTCCACTGCACTCATGGTCATAACCGAACTGACTACATGATTGTACATTTTTTCGTATGTAATCAGTCACTTAGTCTCAGTGAGGCAATAGCAATATTTTCTTAAGCACGCCCTCCAAGAATTTATAGACCGAAGAATGTTGAAGCGTTATATGACTTCTATTTCAAATTGAAGCCTGAACATTATTTTTGTCCCCAAACTCCCGAATGGAAGAAAGGCTCTGATCAAGATACATGGGAATTATATGTGTAATATGATCAAGATACCTGAGATTCATGGGAATCCAACATTGTACTCCTTAGTACTCCTTGCTTTCGTAGGAAGCCTTGAACATTCTTGTCTCCACCTCATTATTCCGGAGGGTTGTCAGCAGGTATGAGCACATCCTTTATCTCAAATTATATGTGTGCATGTGTGTTTCAAGATACATATAAGATAACATAGATTGTTCAACTGTTTGTTGCTTTCCCTTGTGTCCAGGTTACTGAATTTCTTAGTGCATGGTATTAATTGGGCATTATGGATATTACTCCTTATCACAAATCTATCGTAATGCAATCCTCAAGATATGTTGATTGATCGTCAGAAATAGATCAAAATTCAACCTGTCAAAAGAAGAACAAAAAATGAAGTTATCGCTATAGAATTAATCGCAAGGATAGATTAATTGAAGAAGGACCGGGACAAGAAGAAAAATGATAAACCAACTTTGATATGAAAGGAAAAGTTATTGAAAGGAAAAAAAAAATAGTACAACACTTTTTTGAAGTGAGAGATATGGGAAGAACAAAACAATTCGATGGCTTGTTAAATATTGTACAATGATTCAGATTTAGATAACTAGAAATAAATGATTTTTGTATAGGATAAGAGAGGATTTTTCTGACAATTAGCTCCATGATGTAAACTAGTTTTGTAATATGAATTTTCCATTTATTCTCTAGGTTGTTCTTAGTGAATTCGCCCATGTAGTTCCATTTTTCAATAAACGCTTTAGCATTTGTAGAGTCATTTCAATGTAGAGGTTTGTTTTTGCACCTCATTACCTATTAAATCATATATCTAAACCTGTTGTGATAAATGTTAAAATCAAACTTAAGTAGTATTAGAAAATAAACAATGAAAGACAGTTTTAAAGAGAGCCAAGAAATTCTCTATTCTCATTTATTTTGCAGCCTTATATATATTTTTACTATTTTATTTTTCATTGTTTAATGTTTATGGCTAGCTATTTCCTCTGTTAATATTTATTTATGAATTGATTCATCCAAACAAATAACAAATGAACAGTAAAATCCACACTACCAGTACAGTTGCACAAAAAGAAAACTAAGTTAACTACACTTAATATCCTTGTACTATGACTTAGTTTTGGATAGACCTCCTGTATATTAAAATCAAACACTTACACTCCCTATACTATGAAAACCCTACACTTAAAATAGCTATTAGATATTGGTCGTATTCGAAAGAGAATAACATAGATCTAGGTCATCGTGTTTTCCGACAGAGAGAATACTATAGATCTAGGTCGTCATCTTCTTCTTCTTCTTCTTCTTCTTCTTCTTCTGTATGTTGTATGTTTCTTCAATGGCATATGACTACATGTTGTATGTATAGATCTGAGTCTTCTTCTTCTTCTTTTTATGTATCTTGACTGTATTTTTTTTATATATGAGAGAGAGAGAGAGAGAGAGAGAGAATAGCATAGATCTGGGACACTTTCTTCTTCTTCGATTGTATGTATCTTCAATGAAGGACGACTGTGAGTTGTATGTGTAGATTTGTATCTTCAATGGAGGACGACTGTATGTCGTATGTATGTACAATTATCCCACCATTTTTGCGTATCCACGAGACTGTGCATTGATACAGCCTGTTGAGCGCGCGCATACAACGTATCGTGACTGTATGTATCGATACATCAAAATGAGAGTTACAACCTATCATGATTGTATTAAACGCCACTGCATGTGTTGATAGAGAACTATAGTTATGTCTCGTAATTAGTCTCTAAACTATAGTTGTTTATGAAATTTCCTCTTTTTTAATCTAGAATAAGTGGTCAATTCAGAATTAAATGAAGTGGATGAAAGCTAGTTACCCCAATCTGACTGTAAAGAGTGGTTCGTAGATATTATTATCAATTTTCAGAACTAATGTTTTTGGTAAAATTTATTTTTTAAACCATCCCCATCTTAAGCAGTTGTAAACTTCAAACAACTATTTTGAATTATAGAACCTAGTTGGAAATGCTTTTGCTTTAATTTTTTTTTTTTTTGATAATATAATTGTGCTAGTTTCGAACAAAATTACCTGTCAATAAATGCTTAGCTAAATAAGTCCAAAATTATACACGCATTCACAAGTGATAAAGCATATAAGCAATAATATGACTGAAGTAAAACCGATATTAATAGGGATGTGGTGATGTAATAATGCGCAGTCAAATGAAGAAGTCGATTGTGGAGTCTGATTCTCTATTAGTTGTTAATATTTTGAATAATTTGTCACGACCCAATTTCACTAAGTTATGCGATCACCTACCTTTCCCACCTCGGTAGGCAAACCCTTATCCCAACAATTATAAACAAAAGTAAAGCGAAAGAAAATAGAAATAATGTAAGTCTCACAATAATTAAAGTGCGGAAAGTAGTGAAATACAACCCCAGTATCGTGATCTGGTCATGCAAGAGCTCTACTAAACTATAAGTCTGAATAATATATAAAAGTCTCAATTTATGTCCCGAAATAGGAAGTAAGACAAAGCAATAAAGAGGAGTCTTCGGGCAACGAATGTCATCATGCTCACCCTGAATGGACCTAACTGCAAACTTGGAAATCAACCACGAGGAGATGAAGTGAAACCTGGCAAGTACTCTGCATCCATAAAAAAATGTAGCAAGAGTAGGTCAGTACAAACAACAAGTACTGATAGGTATCATAGGCCGACTAAGACTAGCTAACGTATATGAGGACAATAAGGTAAAAATAACACGTAAACAGTAAAGTACAAGTCATTACTAGACAAGTATCAACAATACGAATCACAACCTATGTTATAGCATCTAAGCCCAAATGTTCCAAGCTTTAGAATAATCACCCAAGACCAAACTATGACTACAGTATCCCGTCCCCATTTAGTCACATACAAGGATCCCAACACAATAAATATAAAATCCAACAACAATCCAAATCACGCTCAGCACATAAGAGAGACAACAAAATGCAATAGAAATATATGCCAAGTCTCAGTATATCAACTCTGAATCCATCAATCACAACCATATCACGCATCTAAACCTAATTGTGCCAAGTCTCAGAGATTTCAATCACAAGTCCATATCATAATCAACCAAGAGAGATGATAAGATGAAATGCAAGATGTATATGATATGTATGTAATGCATATACTCGTACACATGTACTCCGACTACGGAACATCACATCTCAGTAGCACAACTCATGGGGGACCTGTGAAATCCATGTACCGGTCACTTCACACACATCCCAGTGATGACTCAACGTGCAATACTATTCACTCCGTGCACAACCCAAAGATGACTCAACATCCAATACCAGTCAGATAGATAAGTGTTTCTGTATCAGTCACACCGCACACAACCCAGAGATGACTTAATATCCAATATGTCTCGGAAGAATACCGTTCACTCTGCACACAGCCCAGAAGTGACTCATATCAATATGTCTCAATGCATCTGTATTTCCTTCTCATATATCATCAACAGTACCATATCAAGGCAATATCAATATATCATAGAAATGAGTATGAATGCAATTCAAATATTAATAAATCAAATCAATCCCAAGAAGTACCACACATGGGCACACAAGTAACATTATCAATAAGGTAACACAATAAGCCACAACAGATTCATAGTTCTTATCTCAATATCCACAAAGTAAGGTACCACAGTATCATAATCATGATATATAACTAACCACCAATATCCTATATCTCAACGTGGCGATGAGCCAACAAGTACATAGAATAGCTAAGTCAACAACGCAACGGGGTGGCTAGCCCCCAAATCATACAACAAGGCCCAACCTAAGGCAATATTCATCCCAAACTTCATACCCGAAGGTTTATATGCATTCTCCGACAATATCATCTAAACATATGCTTCGCTAATCGAAGTCTCACCATAAGGTAAACCGTAACCTACCTAGAAAGCCGAACAACAAACTCAAACGATCAAATCTTAGTCTTGCCCTTCCTTTGTGCCTCGTGATATTAAAAGTCTACTCATATTCGAATAGGGAATTAAAATCAGGAAGATTCAATACTCACAACCTTATTTCTATTCAAGTCCCAAATCCTAACTCATGGAATGGGAAAACGAGCCTTTCAAGGGTAAAATAAGAAATTCGAAGGCTAAATATGAAATTCATACTCTAGGTGATCAATTCTCATCAAAGATTAGCTAGATTAACTCGTAGATTAGGGAAATTCAGATTCTAGATGAAACCCCTAAATTTGGTATAAACCCTAACTTAAAATCCCACAAATTGGTCACTAGTAATGAAGGAATCATGGTTATGTAGTTACTAATGAACAATTTCATACTTAATCAAGCCGAATCCACTAACAATTCAAGGTTTTATAATCAAAACATTAGAGGAAGAACCCAAAAACCCTCTTTAATCTTCAAGTTAATCACCAATAATGGAAAGTATAAGCTTATTAACAATGAATTCATCAATTTTCTATGGTTAAACTAACAAATTTCATCATCTCCCATTAGGAAGGCTAAAACTCTTTAAAGAAGAAACCATAAAAACCCCATTTTATTCATCATGTTCTATGAATTTACTACCATGGATTCATACTTAGGGAAGGTAAATGAAAGGAATAGAGATTAGGGAACTTACCCTCGAGAAATACCAACTTTCTCAAATCGCCTCCAAGATGCTAAGGAATTGTTATATTAAGAATGGGAGGAATAAGGGTTTCAAAAGGGCATTTAAATAAGAAACTGCCCCGACGGCAGCTTTTGCGGCACCGCTCTTGCGGTCAAGAGGCCGCCCTTGCTGCACCGCTATTGCGGTTCCATCACCGCTTTTACGGCTACCTTCCAAACTTGGAATCAACACCCGGAACCACCCCGAAACCTCCTGGACACAAACCAAATATGCATACAGATGTAAAATCGTGCTACGAACTTACCCGCGCACTCAAAATTCTCAAAAGAAGCCTCGCTGAACAAGTCAACCCCCGAAATCCTAAAAGCAACTTTCTAACTCAAGTCCCAAAATGCAACTGAGTGCATTGGGAACCGAACCAAACCCACCAATTAGTCACAAATGATCATTCGAACCTCTCACAAGTAATCATCAGTCACAAAAGTCAACTATGAGTCCATATATATATATATAGACACACACACAAGCTGACAATGCTGCCAAAATGATATGACACAACGTGGATCGAAAAGGTCACAGAACATCAAACTATACACATCTGTCTATGAGCCTCTACATGGAGTGGATGACATCATAAAGACAGAAAAGGACTCCGTTATGCCCATATATGTACACAAAAGAATAATACCAGCTGAACCACCGCTCCAAAATAAAAGGAGCGCTCCTGTATAATCGCTGATGAAGCAGCCTAGGGGTCTGGTCCGTCTCCCTATCTACCTACGAGCATGAACACAGCGTCTGTAAATAAAAGGACATCAGTACGAATAATGTATTGATTATGTAAGGCATGAATATCAGAATAACAAAAGTACGAAGATAACATAAGATAAAGAGATCAATTGTCACGACCCATTTTAGCTAAGTCGTGCGGGCACTTACTTTTTCTGCCTCGATAAGCGAACCCTCAACCCAACAATAGTAAAATGTAAATAAATAATTCAATAAGTGGAAGAGAATAAATCACATAAGCCTGATAATAATAATATAGAAACATTGCGAAAATAAAGAAATACACCCCAGAGTCTAGTCTAATGCATACAAGAGCATCTAACTAGAAATATTCAAGTCTAGAATATCAATAATATATTAAGTCTGAATATGTCTCAGAATGGAAAATAAGACATAAATAAAGAAGAATCTTCAAGGCAGCGGACGTCTTCTGCTCACCCTGTAGACTCTAAGCAAATCTCAGAGCGACTATCAGCCACGAGAAATAGTAGTAGATCCAACCTAGAATTCTGCATTCATAAAAGAATACAGCAAGTGTAGGTCAGTACAAAAGCATAGTACTGGTAGGTATCATAGGCCGACTAAGTTTAGCTAACATAATCCAGACAATAAAGTAAGATAAGCAGATAAATCGAAAAGTATAAGTCAAACACAAGCCAAAATCAAGTGCACGTCATCACCTAGGTTGTAACATCTAAACCCAAATGTGCCAAGTTTTAATATATCCAATCCGAATCCAAATAACACAAGTAAATCACCAGATCATCACAATATAAGCCATAGTGCAATGCAATGCAATAATGTATGAATGCAAATACAATGCAATGCTGTGTACACATGTACTCCAGACGGAAGTATCGACGTCTCGATAACATAACCCATGAGGGACCCGCGAAGTCCATGTACCACTCGTTCCGAATCTTTTCCCAATGTAATGAGACTCTGGATCATTGCCCACGGAGGATCTTTATTAGCACAGCCTATGGGGGACCGGCGGAGTCCATGTACCTCACGGTCCAAAGGACAACCTAGATTCCGCTACCACACAACCACGATTCCAGAACAACCATAGGATATCGGACCTCACGTCACTCTCATCCAAACTAAGCCCAGCTCATCTCAGTGTTTCCTCAAGTATCATCAAAGTATCAACAGTATATCATGAAGGATGAGAATGCATGCTATGTATGAGTTCAATATTGATCATCAGATCAAATATCACAAGTACCAAGCATGGGTACGCCAACAATATCATGAAAAGACTACACAAGTCATATAGACACTATCCTCATATCAAACGTCAACAAGTTAGATACTACAATATCATGATCAAGATGTATCAATAGTCTCCAATATCTACTATCATCAAGTGGCATCAACCCAACAACAATAGAACAAATCAAATCACAACACAATGGGGTGGCTAACCCCAATCACACAACAGGGCCCAACCTAAGACAATATCCAACCCAACTTCATACCCGAAGGTTTATATGCTTTTTTCGACAATATCATCTAAATACATGTTTCGCTAAATAAAGTCTCACCATAGGGTAAGCCATAACCTACCTGGAAGGCCAAACATCAATAACACCAATAATCATTCCTTAGCCTTTCCTTTCCGCTAAGCCACGAGATCAAAAAATTCTAGGCATATGCGAATCATGGAATTAGAATCAAGAAGAACATCAAAACCAACCCTACTTCTATCAAGACCCAAATCCCCAACCTATGGAATAGAGTTTTTGAACTAGAAGGGTGAAATTATGGATCTAAAGGTCCCAACATTAAATTAAACCTCTAGGTGATCAATTCCCATCATTAGCAAGCTAGAATAATCAACAAATCACTCTAATTCGGGTTCTAGGCAAAAATCCCAAATTTGGGTATAAACCCTAACTTTTAATTCCACAAATTAGCCTTTAATTAGGAAGAAGTTATGAAATAAGGGTTATAATCATCAATTCGTTGCTTAAAGAAGCTAACCTAATCCTCAAATCATGATTTAGAAGTCTAGAAGGAATATTCATTAAACCCACTTTTAATCTTCCATTACATAAAGAACTATCAAGGAATATGATTCTAAGATGATTAGGGATAATGGAATAGCAAAGAGATTAGAAGGACTTACCATCAAGAATCTTCTCCAAGAATCCTCTTAATTTCTCCCAAAAGCTCAATTTTCGGAATAGTAATAAATATGAGACTAAGGGCATTTAATGCACAATTAATGAATATAACAGGCCTGATACCGATACGGTGGCAGCGGGACCACTACGGCGGTATCGCCTCGATATCCACTCAGACCGCTGAGATGGTCGAGCACAAAAAGCATTGGGTCGGTACAGCGGCCAATACCACCGCTCTAGCGGTGCCGCTATGGCGGTAATGGTGCCACCAGGGGTATACCAGCACAGATTTTTCCCGAAATATACACAATCTTAATTTGAAATCCCAACTAATACCCTAGGCCATCTGCTGACAAACCACAAACATAGACACACATAAAAACATGCTACGAATGCACTCGCGGCCTCACAATTTCCAACGGAGGTCTCGTTGATCAAGTCAACCCCCTGTTGTATCTGATCGGAGTACTATCTTCACTTCCCGATTCTAGAGGGTGTTTCATGAGAAGTTGGGTACCCAATTGGATCTCAGTATAGCTTTTCATCCCCAGATTGATGGCTAGTTCGAGAGGACCATCCTGGTGCTCGAGGACATATTGAGAACATATGTTATTGATTTAGATGGTCATTAGTATCAGCACTTACCATTGGTAGAGTTTACATTCAATAATAGTTATCATTCGAGTATTGGCATGGCCCCTTTTGAGACTTTATATGGTAGGAGATGTAGATCTCCGGTTGGCTGTTTTGATGGGTTCGAGGATCGACCTTGGAGTACGGATCTGTTGAGAGAGTCCCTTGATAGAGTAAGAGTTATTCAGGCCAAGCTTTTGGCAGCTCAGAGTCTGCAAAAGATGTATACGGACCAGAAGGTCCGAGATTTGGAGTTTGCTGTTAGTGACTAGGTTTTATTGAAGGTTTCACCAATGAAGGGTATTATGAGGTTTGGTAAGAAGGGCAAGTTGAGCCCCAGGTATATTGGTCTATTTGAGATTGTTGACCGTGTGGGTGATGTAGCTTATGAATTGGCATTGCCGCCAGGCTTGGCGGGAGTTCATCCTGTTTTTCATGTTTCGATGCTGAAGAAGTACCATTGCGATGGTACCTACATTGTTCGTTGGGATTCTATATTACTTGATGTGAATTTGACTTATGATCAGGAGGCTATCACAATCTTGGATAGGCAGGTTCGAAAGTTGAGGTCGAAAGAGATTGCTTCTGTGAAGGTGTAATGGAAGCACCGTCCTGTTAAGGAGGCTACTTGGGAGACCGAGTCCGACATGCGTAGCCGATATCCCCAGTTGTTCACTGATTCAGGTATTTCTCGCTTCTGTTCTCTTCTTTACTCGAGGACGAGCGAAGGTTCAATTGGTATCTGATGTAACGACCCATTTGGTTGTTATAGTCTTTCGGCATTTTTGCCCTTTTTCAAGCTTGGTTAGCTCACTTTTGATCGGAGGGAACAGTTAGCACGCTTCTCGAGGTGTCTAAATCGGACTCGTGCAACTTTTTGTGAAATATGAGCTTAAAGTGAAAAAGAGTTGACCCAAAGTTGACTTTTGGGTAAACGAACCTTTTTGAGAAATCCATCCATTTCGAGAGGTCCGGATGGTCGTTTAAAACTTGTGTGTATATTTGGTTCGATTCCCAATGCACTCGGATGCATTTTGGGACTTGGGTAGGGAAATTGGAATTAAGGTATAGGGAGTTGACTCGATCAACGAGACCTCCGTTGAAAATTTCGAGGCCACGAGCTCAGTCGTAGCATGTTTTTAAGTGTGTCTATGTGTGTGGTATGTGAGCAGATGGCCTCGGGAATTAGTTAGAAAATCGGATTGAAATGTGAAACTTGGTGTAAATTTCTAATGTCTAGTTCCCGTTTTGGCGGTGCCAGCACCGCGGCAGTGGTACTGCTGGAGCGGTCAACCTGCCGCTGGAGCGATCCAAGCCAATTGGACTTGACCGCTAGAGTGGTCTCAGCGTCGCCAAATCAGGTAACGGGCAGTGAGTATATTTAATGAAGTATTAAAAGCCCTTAGCGTATCATTTAATACCATTACGAAATAGAGCTCTTGGCAACTGTTCTTGGCGAATTTTGGTGGAGATTCCTAGTAGTAAGTTCTACGAATCCTCTTGCTAATTCACTTCTCCTAATCATCTTAGAATTTCTCTTTCCTTATCAATTCCTTAGTAATGGAAGATTAAAAGTGAATTTTGATGAATGTTCTATCTATGCTTATTAATGATGAAATTGATGGAGTTTATGCTAGATTTTGATGAATCTAAGGTTGTTAATTATTTATCTTCCATTATTAGAGTTGAATTCTTGAATCAAAGATTTAGGGTTCACACCCAAATTTGGGAGTTTTGCTTGAATCTCGAAATTGGGGGACTCTTTGAGTTAATTTAGCAATTAGTTATTGGGTTGCGATCACTTAGTGCTTAATTTGATATTTTACTCCGTATTTCCCGTTTTAACCTTATGGACCCCGTTTTCCCAAATTCTAGGTTTGGATTTGACCTAAATTGAATGGTAGCAATATTAGTATCGTTCTTCATGATTTCTAATCTAGATTTCTATCACGGCCCATTTTAGCTTAGGTCATGCGGGCACCTTCCATTCTCACCTCGGTAGGCAAACCCTTAACTCAACGTTCACGATCAATAAATATAATAAAATAGCTGAAGAAGTAAATGAGGTAAGCCTCATAATATAATATAATATAATATAATATAATATAATATAATATAATATAATATAATATAATATAATATAATATAAGTGCGGAAGTAAATGAATCCACCCCAGTATCTGGTCTGGTCATACAAGAGCATCTAAATCCGAATAACTCTGGTCTGAATAATAATACATAAAATGTCTCAAATCATGTCTTGAAAGAAAGGTAAGACATAAACAATAGAAGAGTTTTCGAGGTCAGCGGACGCTATGCTCACCCTAGAAAACTCAAGTAGAAGCTGAGGAGTCGATTAGCCACGAGTCAGAGAAGTAAATCCGACCTGATACTCTGCATTCATATGCAGCCAGCGCAGGTCAGTACAAACAACAGTACTGGTAGGCATCATAGGCCGACTCAGCATAGTTAACACAATTCAGAAAATAACGCAGATAAACAAGTAAAGCAATCACACATGGAATAATATAATCATAACCGAGTATCCATCAATACCTATGTAAGTATCTAACCCCAATATAATACGTCTGAGTATATCTAACCCTGGAACAATCAACACAATAGAATCAACAACACAATCTATCACAATACAGTCATCACGACATCTCACTCAAGTCATAATGCAATGCAATGCAATAATGGTATGAATGTGATGCCATGCCATGCTATGCAAATGAGATGTACACATGTGCTCCAGACGAAAATATCTACATCTCGACAGCAAAACCTAGTGTGACTTGCGAAGTCTGAGTGCCACCCATCCCGGATCTTTGCCAAACAGACAGATGGGACCCTGGCTAATTGCTCATAGGGGGAGTCTCAGCGGTACCACTCTAGGGGACCCGCGGAGCCCATGCACTACAATCGATTCCGAGATAACATCGAAATCGGCCATGCAATAATGATACCCGAATATAACCATCGAACATTGGCCTCCTCACAATCACTCAAAAGAGTTGTCAAATATCAATTTCATAAATCAACGATTCCGGCTATCAGCCATGTAATCGAACCTCGGACATCGACCTCGATCACATGGCACAATCACTCAAGTAAAAGAGTTTATCAAGTATTAGTTTCAGCCTCCTCACAAAGGTTCACATGCTGTCTCCGACATCATAATCTAAATATGTGATTCACTATACTAAGTTTCACTAAAGGTAAATCATAACCTACCTAGACAGCCGAACCGCAACACCAACAAGTCACTCTATCGCCTTTCCCTTCCTCTGAAGCTCAGAATCAAAGTAGTATAAGCATAACCGAATTCTAAATTAGAAATCATGAATAAAGATATTAATATTGCTATGATATCAATTAGGTTCAATTTTACCCTAGAAATTGGGAAAACAGGCCCATAAGGGCAAAATGAGAAAATCACGGGTAAAATACCAAATTGAATCCTAGGTAATCATAACTCAATCATTAATTATTGATTTAGCTCAAGAATTATCCCCAAATTGGGTACGAACCCTAATTCTTCAAATCCGAAATTCAACGTTAAAAGTGAAAGATATATGATTACTAAGCTTAGATTCATCAAGTTTTATCATCAACATCATCAATTTATCATATAGGACCCTAAGCGAAAATCTCCCAAAACCCTTCTTCAAATTCCAACTCTAAGGGATTGTAAAAGGGAAGGGGGAATTCTAAGATAATTGTGATTAAGGAAGAGTAAAGGATTGGGCAAGGTTTACCTCCAAGAGTTTCTTCAAATTATCTCCAAGAATAGCCTTTCCAAGCTTCAATATCGAGATATGATATAATGAGGGTCTAAGTCTTATTTAAGACACATTAAATGAAATAACACTGCCCGTGACCGCTACGATAGAGGGAGTTCCGCTACAGCAATGCCGTTATGGCGGCTGGGCTACCATCGCAGCGGTATGACCTATATTGCCCATCACCGCCCCAGCGGTCATCACATCGCCACAGCGGTGCCGCTGGGCAGCTCTGGTGCCGCCATTGCGGGCACCAGACACCAGATTTCTCGAATTTCTCTAAGTCTTCAATTCGATTTTCGGGTTATTCCTAAGGCCACCTGCTTACAATCCGACAACCTAAACCCAAACAAAAATACGCTACGAACGCACTCGTGATCTCAAAATTTCCAACGGAGGTCTCGTTGACCGAGTCAACCACCGGTGCCTACTTCTCATTTCCCATCCAAAGTCCCAAAATGCGCCAAAATGCATTGGGAACCAAACCAATCATACATACAAGTTCTAAACAGTCATCCAGACCTCTCGGAGTTGACAAAACTCCAGAAAATGTCCGTTTGCCTAAAAGTCAGCCTCAGGTCAAAAGTGAGTCTATCAATGCTCGAAAGTGTTGAAAGTGCCAAAAGAGCCATAACGACCAAATGGGTCGTTACAATTTCGAATATGCCTAGACTTCTTTGATATTAAGGCTCCGCGAAAAGGCAAGACAAAAGAGTGATTTGTCGGTGTTTGCTATTCGGCCATCCAGGTAGGTTATGGCTTACCCTTGGTGAGACTTCGTATAGCGAAGCATATATTTAGATTATATTATCGGAGAAAGCATGTAAACCTTCGGGTATTAAGTGGGGTCAGATATTGTCTTAGCTTGAGCCCCGCTGTAATTGGGGCTAGCCACCCCGTTGTGTTGTGATTTGATTGTTCTATTGTGTTGGCTTGATGCCACGTGCTGTTAGTAGATATTAGAATCTTTTGTTCCATCTTGTTTGTGATATTATGGTATCTTACTGGTTGTTGACAATACGAGGATAGCATTTTATATGACTTGTGTAGTCTTTCATGATATTGTTGGCGTACCCACTGTTAATACTTGTGACACTGATATATTTTTGGCGTACCTATTGTTGGTACTTGTGATATTGAGCATGATTATTGATATTGATACATGCATTGCACGCACTCTCATTCTTCATGATATACTATGAGACAGGGTTGGTGCTTGATGAAACACTGTGATGAGCTAGACTCGGTTTTAAAATGAGAGTGACATGAGAGTTCGATATTCGATGTTAGTTTCAGAATCCTGAATTGAATGAGTGCATAGACTCCGCGGGTCCCCCAGGGTGGTGCCGGTGAGAACCCTCCACGGGCAAAGATCCTGGAACTCGTCTGTCTGGTAGGCAAAGATTCAGGATGAGTGGCACTTAGACATAGCGAGTCACCTTGGGTTGTGCTACCGAGATGTCGATATCTCCGTCCGGAGTACATGTGTACACAGCATTTGCATGGCATTGTATTGCATCCATACATTATTGTATTGTATCACGGCTTATATTGAGATGATTTGGTGTTGTACTTGTGACGTTGGATTCAGATTTGATATATTGAGGCTTGGCACATTTTGGATTAGATGCTCTACTTAGGCGATGACGTGTACTTGGCTTCGATTATGTTTGATTTATGCTTGTTGATTTATCCGCCTATCTCTCTTTGTTGCCTGAATTATGTTAGCTTTACTTAGTTGGCCTATGATACCTACCAAGATCGTTGTTTTGTATCGACCTCGCACTTGCCGTATTCCTTTATGAATACGGATGTCACACCCCAATCCGATGCCGTCATGATGGCACCCGACCCTTATCCAGGGCCGAGCGAACCCTCGTACTATCGTAACACTCGTACTACATTGGGCCCATGGCCAAATCATAAATACATAATTTCAAATCAAATACAAACTTGTATATTTTTCGGGTTAATATCACGTATAACAAGACGACGGCTTATAGAACACAATCGATTATATATCCCAAGACACGTAATTAAAGTCTCTAACACGACTCGGATATCATAACATGCACAAACTCGACTCGAAGACTTGTGGAGCTCGCCAATCCACTGAACATTTCCCGCTAGTATCTTTAGCTCACCCGGGAGTCCCGTGACATGAAACGCAAAAATCCAAAGAAAGGGGTGATGAATATGTACCGAGTATGTAAAGCGCAGACGTAACCATAAGAACAAAATACAGAAGATAGACATAATATGCAAAGTGTCAAAATATGTAGTAAAAATGCAAATCATGCACAGGCTCTTAGAACAAACTGGTCGCCCGCACGTCGTTGGCGCCACGCCACAAGATCACACCAATATGGAAGATTTCGTATCTCCGTAACCCGACATATCCCCGTAACACATCATAGCCGACCGTAAACACCATATCACAAAGATCACACCAAACGGAAAGCCCCCTTACCAGAGGAGCTCGGTGAACGTAACACGGCGAAGATCACACCGGAAAATATCATATCATTAACGAACACAACCTCTCCGGTCTCGGTGAAGGAGGTACAACCATGAGCACGAGCGGAGTCATTGAGCATACATATGCATAAAATCATAATCATAAATCATTAAGTAAGTAAGAAAATTCATACGCAAAAGTCCAAATGAAACCAAAACATTTTTCCGATTTACAGGCATAGAAAGGTCGGGCCCCACGGACGGTGTCGACCCCCGTCCGAGCCCGACTAGGTAGGTAGGAAAAAGTTATGTCTTATGAACATACATATTATGTTTGGGGGCGTCCGAATGGATGCAAAAAGTTACGGACGCGAAGCATCCGGATAAAATTCTTTATAAACCTTTAAAATTCAATCTTTTGAAAACATGAAAGTCTTATTTTGGTCCCGGCAAACATCTAAGAACGAACAAAGTACATACCTAAGCTCGGATTCTAAGATGGAATTACCTTAGGCTCGGGTCATAGTAATAGCACTAAGACATGCCAAAGAAAGAAAGTGAGCTTTACATACCTTGAATCATGCCTCGTTAATCGAATTAGACGTTATGAAATCCGGCTTCTCAAGATCTACAACCTATCAATAGGCATCAAGCATTAGTCATAAGCATCGAAGAATCTCATTCCAAGCCATTACTTTTCTACGGAAATTTGACAAAGACTCTCCCCTATACATTCACCAACCCCGAGAATTCATCTCGGCTAATATCAACAACAACCAAACCAATAATCATAATAACAATATTGATAAGCGATTCAAGATATCAAAACCAACATCCAATCTTATCCGAGACCTCCCAACTTAATGGAAACAATAACGACATATTTCTTTCTTTTAAATTCATAAACTACGTCGACAACCTCAAATGTTAACAACATCATTTCCATGCATTCAAGAAAACATATTGAAATCACATTAAGCTTCAAATCGGCCCCTCTTTCATACAACACTACCCGAAATCTTCCAAGTTCAACAAGGACAATGACAACACATTTCTACCTTCCAAATTCATAAACTACATCCACAACCCCATACGTTACAACATTATTTTTATAAATTCAAGAACCATATTAGAATCATCTTACATTCCCAAATCAGCCCCTACACTTACGACTTCCATTTAGGGTCATCAAACCTTCATTTTGGCTACATAAGCCGCAACAAACAACTACCAAACTACAACATAAAATTTGTTCATCCTACTCCCCTTCAAAACAATTTCCACTTGAAAACATACCAACACATATCTTTCCATGATTCATTCATTTCTTCATTATATAATTCATAGCAACAACAACCAACATACAAGATAACATTTGTACATCATTCCTACATCAAACACACATGCACACGGGAGAGACACACACACATACACGGCTATGCTTCAACTTCCATGTTTTCATGATTTTAATCCATTTCCACACTTTACAACATACACAAATCACTCATAACATAAGAAAGATGAGATTGATTCATACCTTCTCCTCCCACTTCTTTCTCTCGGCTAGGAATAGCTATAACATCAACGAATGATTTTCTTGTTCTAACAACCACTCCACGTCGACGAGAGCCTTTCAATTAGCATGAAAGCATGAAGGAAACATTTTCTTTTTCACTCCCATGTGTTCGGACATCACCGACTCTCTCTCTCTTTTCTTTTCCTTTTCTTGATTTCTCTAGAACCAAATGATGAATTGTCTTGTTTCTTCTTCACACACACACATATATATAGTAATATTGGGGCACATGGCCGGTCATGTGCCCCTATTTTTCCAATTCTTTTTCTTTTCTTTTCCCTCCAACTTTCTTCAAATTTCTAGAATTTCCAAAAGATGAACTTGATGAAAATGACTTAATAAGTCATCCATTTCTACAAATATTAATCTTCCAAGTAACCATGGCCCACACTACATGTGGCCTTATTATTTTTTTTTTTTCATGAACTACTAATTTTCCAAAATTCCACTTTTAACCCCAAATTTTTGTTAATAGCTCCATTCCATAAAATCATAAACCATTTGTCGCAAAACAAAGTCGAGAGATACCCTCGTCCATAATTCTTCGCAACCAACTTACAAATATTCCGACGTGCGAAATGTTTGGAGATGTTATTGTTCGTATTGTTGTTGGTTTGGTCTTGAATTCCATCTCTCGTGGCTTATCGTCATCATCAACATTGTGGCGAGTTTCCAGGGTGAGCATAAGACGTTCGCTGCCTTGAAGACTCTTCCTATTTTATGTCTTACTATTGCTATTCTGAGACATAGACAGATTTATGTAATATTATTCTAGACTTGTATATTTTTCATTAGATGCTCTTGTATGGCTTAGACCAGACCCTGGGGGTATTTTTCCTTATTCCGCACTATTCTATTATATATCATTGTGAGACTTACGCAATTATTATTTTTCGCTTGATTAGTTTATTTATTTATTACTTACTTATCGTTGGGTTGAGGGTTTGCTTACCAAGATGGAAAAGGTAAGTGCCTGCACGGCATAGCCGAAATGGGTCGTGACATTAATAAGTGTTGTTATGACTCTTACGAGATGGGGATATACGACTTCATGTCCTCTTTGATCCCACGTAGCTTCTTCAACTTTCCGACTCCTCCATAAAACCTTTATTAGGCAATTTCGTTCTCATAGTCAATGAAGGTTTTGATTTCTTTCCGACTTCTTCGTAAGTCAAACTATCATTAAAATGCTCGTTTTTAACAACCTCGACGAAGGGTCTCCCACACACTTTCTCAATATGGACACATAGAATACTGGGTGCACAACAACTAAGTCTTGCGGCAACTCAAGCTCATAAGCCACTTGACCAACCTTTCGCAAAATTCTGTATGGTCCAATATAGAGGGGACTAAGCTTCCCCTTCTTACCAAATCTCATGACACCCTTCATAGGCGAAACTTTAAGAAATACCCAATCATTAACTTGAAATTCTAAATCCCTTCGTCTCACATCTGTGTAAGACTTCTAGCGACTCTGAGTCATTTTCAACCGCTCTTGAATTAACTTGACTTTCTCCATAGCCTGATAGACCAAGTTTGGTGCTAACAACTCTACTTCACCAACCTCAAACCAACCAATTGGTGATCTATATCTACGGCCATACAAAGCTTCATACGGTGCCATCCCAATACTAGAATGGTAACTGTTATTATAAGCAAACTCAATAAGAGGCAAGTGATCATCCCAATTACCTTTGAAATCAAGGAACATGCCCTTAACATATCATCAAGGGTCTGAATGGTGCGCTTTGCCTGGCTATCTGTCTGAGGGTGAAAATATGTACTGAGATTAACTTTTGTACCCAATCCTTTCTGAAAGGATCTCCAAAATTTTGCTGTGAACTGGGCACCACAATATAAAATAATGGACACTGGAGTCCCATGAAGTCTGACGATTTCACCAATATATAACTTGGCATAGTCTTCCGCTGAATCTGTTGTGTTAACTGGCAAGAAGTGCGCTGACTTCGTAAGTTTGTCCACAATCACCAAAATCGAATCATGCCTCCTAACTGAACGAGGTAGACCTGTTATGAAATCCGTGTTCATCATCTCCCACTTCCAAACAAGAATATCAATTATTTGAGCCAAGCCACCAGGCCTTTGGTGTTCGACTTTCACTTGCTGACAATTTGGATACTTAGCCACAAAATCTGCTACATTCTTTTTCATATCGTTCCTGTCACGACCCAATTTGGCTAAGTCATACGGGCATTTACCTTTTCTACCTCGGTAAGAGAACTCCCAACCCAATGATAATAGAGGCATAAATAAATTAATTAATTAAGCGGAAGAGAATAAATCACGTAAGTCTTACGATAATAGTATAAAAGAAAGTGCGAAAATAAGAAAATACACCCAGGGTTTGGTCTAAGCCATACAAAAAGCATCTAGATCCAAAATATAAAAGTCTAGAAATATAATAATATATCAAATCTATATATGTCTCAGAATGGGAAAGTAAGATATAAATAAGAAGAGCCTTCAAGGCAGCGGACGTCTCGTGCTCACCCTGTAGACTCAAGCAACGGGATAGCCCACTCACACCACGGGAGATCGGGTGTGACCAACACAGAACTCGCATTCATAAAAGAATGCAACAAGTGCAGGTCAGTACAAAACCACAGTACTGGTAGGTATAATAGGTCGACTAACTATAACTAACATAATTCAGACAATAAAGCAAGATAGGCAGATAAATCAACAAGTATAAGTCAAGCATAATTAGGACCAAGTACACGTCATCACCTAGGTAGAAGCATCTAAAACCCAAGCGTGCCAAGTCGTAATATATCCAATCCGAATCCGATCAACATAAGTAAATCACCATATCATCACAAAATAGCCATAATGCAATGCAATGCAATAAAGTATGAATGCAAATGCAATGCTATGTAATGTTGTGTACACATGTACTCCAGACGGAAGTATTGATGTCTCGGTAGTACAACCCAAGGTAACTCGCGAAGTCTAAGTGCTACTCATCTCGAATCTTTACCTAACAAACAGATGAGTCTTCGAATCTTTTCTCACGGAGGATTTTCATCAGCACCACCCTGGGGGACCCACAGAGTCCATACACTCACTCAATCCATGATTTCAGGACAAACATCGAATATTGGACTCTAACATCACTCTCATCCAAATCGAGCCCAGCTCATCACAATGTTTTATCAAGTATCAATAATGTATCATCAGTATATCATGAAGGATGAGAATGCGTGCAATGTATGTGTCAACATCAATAAGAAAATCAATATCACCAGTACCAAACATGGGTACACCAATAATATCATGAAAGACTACACAAGTCATATAGAACTATATCCTCGTAGCAAAGATCAACAAGTAAAGTACTACAATATCACAATCAAGATGTAACAACCGTCCCCAATACCTACTATCATCGCGTGGCATCAAGCCAACAATAATAGAACAATCAAGTCACAACGCAACAGGGTAGCTAACCCCAAATCACACAACAGGGCCCAACCTAAGACAATATCCAGCTCAACTTCATACCCGAAGGTTTACATATTTTCTCCGACGATATCATCTAAATATATGCTTCGCTAACTAAGTCTCACCAAAGGTAAGCCATAACCTACATGGATGGCCGAATAACAATACACCAACAAGCACTCCTTAACCTTGCCCTTCTGCTGAGCCTCAAGATCAAGAAAGTCTAGGCATATTCGAAATCTAGGTTAGAAATCATGAAGATCGATACCTATATTGCTATCATTCAACTTAGGTCAAAACTCAACCCTAGATTTTGGAAAAACGGGACCCATAAGGTCAAAACGGGAATTTTGAGGTAAAATGTCCAATTAAACATTAGGTGATCAAAACCATCAACTAATTGCTAAATTAACTCAAGGAGTCATCCAATTTTGAATTTCAAGCAAAACCCCCAATTTTAGGTATTAACCCTAACTCTTAGATTCAAGAATTCAACACTAATAATAGGAGATATATGATTAACAACCTTAGATATATCATAATCTAGCATAAACCCAATCAATTTCATCATTAAAAAGCCTAGATAGAAGAATCCATCAAACCCACTGTTAATCTTCCATTACTAATGAACTAATCAAGGAAAAAGGGGTTCTAAGATGATTAGGAATAATGAATTAGCAAGAAGATTAGGAGGACTTACCACTAAGAATCTCCTCCAAGAATCCACTAGAATAGTTCTCAAGAGCTCAATTTTCGGAATGGTATTAAATGACAGACTAAGGGCTTTTAACATTTCATTTAATGAACTAACTGCCCGTCACCCGCTTCTGTGACACTACTACCGCTCCAGCGGTGTCGTTTTGGCGGTCCCATGACCGCTACAGCGGTCATACCCAATTGGTAAAGACCACTTCAGCAGCAGGGTGACTACTTCAGCGGTACCGCTGCCACGGTGCTAGTGCCGCCAAAGCGGGCACCAAACACTAGAAACTTTCCCAAATTTCACACTTTAACTCAAATTTCTGACTCATTCCCGACATGCACAGATGCACATAAAAACTCGCTATGCACGCACTTGTGGCCTCAAAATTTCTAATGGAGGTCTCGTTGATCGAGTCAACCCCCGATACCTCATTTTCTACTTCCCAACCCAACTCCCAAAATGCATCCGAGTGTATTAGGAACCGAACCGGATATATACACAAGTTATAAAGGACCATCCGGACCTCTCAGAATAGATAAATTTTTGAAAAAGGTCCGTTTACCCAAAAGTCAACTTTGAGTCAATTCTTTTCGCTTTAAGCCCAAATTTCACAAAAAGTTGCCCAAATCAGAACCCTGAGATCCCTACCATGTCCTGTCTGAGATCCCCCTCTCGCACTCTGAGACCCATCACTAACTGCCTAGGATCTACCTCTAGAATCCTAAGAACCACCGCGGCCTTATTGAGCATCGCCTCTCTGAGAAGCACCACTTCGACCACCAGATGATGTCGAAGTCCTCTGTGGCTGTTAATCCCGTATGGCCAGGGAACATCTCCTATCAATATGCCCAACCTCTCCACACAAAAAATAGATCAAAGGGGACGAAGGCTGATAAACTGAAGCTGAGAACCCGGATAAAACAACCCTGTCTATCGGTCGAGAAAATGAACTCTCGGGAGCTCTCTGTCTGGGTGGCTCACTGGGGGAAGCCTGCAAGGCTGAATGCACAGGGTGGCTAGAATATGGCTGATACAGCCTAGAAGACCGAGTGCCCTCAAACTAGAACCACCATAACTCCTAGTATGACGCCGTCTCTTGTCACCACCACTTCCAAATGCACGGGCCTTAGCGCCCTCAACCAAAGAAGCTTGCTCGATGATGGACTGGAAAGAAGCCCTCATAGCCTCCATCGGAAGGCAAGGAATTTGAAGTGAACCTACTAGCCCACCAACAAAACGCCTAATCCTGTCAGGCTGGGTAGGGATCAAAGGAGTGAAATAACGGGCCAGATACAGATAGCAGGTCACATAGGCCTCCATAGATATGCCCCTCTACTGAAGATATAGGAACTCCTCCCTACACGCCTCTCTCAAAGACCGGGGCACATACTTCTCAAGGAAGGCCCGACAGAACTGAGTCCAAGTCAGAGGAAGGAACCCTCAAGTCTACAAGCTACAAAATACCTCCACCAAGTCTTCGCGTAGCCGCGAAATTGGTAGGACACGCAGTCAACTTTATGGGTCTCCGCGATCCCCATCCTATACAGTAACTCATGTATATCCAGGATAAACTCATAAGCTTCCTCAGAAGAAGTACCCGTAAACCGTAGCGGCTCTAATTTTCTGAACCTCCCAACAAGATCCTGATTATACATGTTCATAATAGCTCCCTCCATGGGCCTAAGAGCATTACCCGGGGCTGGTATCGTATCAATACGGGGAGCCATAGCTACAGCGGGATGTGCTACCCGAGTAGGTCTCTGCTCAGGGGTTTGCGCCCTAATTCTGGTCTGTGAGCCTCCGCCAGGAGTAGTAACACCAGCGGTAGCCTGCTGGGCATCTAGATAAAGTAAGACTCTGGACGTAGTATCCGGCAAAACCTGATCATAAGTAACCTTGAGCGGTGTCCGCGCTGGGGCCACATCTTTTGCGGCCTGGTTTCGATCCTGCTGATCCTCAGGCTCTGGAGACGGAGATCTCTTGCACCGCTGTCCCTTGTATGAACCCTGCCCCTGGCTGGGGCAGCCCCGCATCCTAGAGCTGTCGCTCGCCCTCTGGTGCTAGCCGTGGGCTCTGGTACTTGACCTCGGGCTATAGTAGCTCTAGTCCTAACCATCTGTGAGAGAAGAGATAAGAGTCAGATACCAATTAGAATAAAGTAGCATGAAAGAATGAAAGAAAGTGAAATTTCCTAAATGTTCTATAGCCTCTCGTAGATAAGTACGAAACTCATCGTATCGATCCACGAGAGTCTACTACACGCGTTCTTATATTATACCGGGTAACTAGGGCTCTGATACCAACATGTCACGACCCAATTTGGCTAAGTCATGCGGGCACTTACCTTTCCCACCTCAGTAAGCAAACCCCTAACCGAACGATAATAAAGGCATAAATAAATTAGTCAATTAAGCGAAAGAGAATAAATTACATAAGTCTTACGATAATAGTATAGAAGAAAGTGCGAAAATAAGAAAATACACCCAGGGTCTGGTCTAAGCCATACAAAAGTATCTAAACTAAAATATACAAGTCTGGAAATATAATAATACATCAAATCTATATATGTCACAGAATGGGAAAGTAAGACATAAATAATAAAGTCTTCAAGGCAGTAGACGTCTCGTGCGCACCTTGTAGACTCAAGCAATCCTGATAGCGACTATCAGCCACGGGAGACGGAAGATCCAACCTGGAACTCTGCATTCATAAAATAATGTAACAAGTGCAGGTCAGTACAAAACCACAGTACTGGTAGGTATTATAGGCCTACTAAGTATAGCTAACATAATTCAGACAATAAAGCAAGATAGGCAGATAAATCAACAAGTATAAGTCAAACATAATCAGAACCAAGTACACGTCATCACCTAGGTAGAAGCATCTAAACCCAAGTGTGCCAAGTTGTAATATATCCAATCCGAATCCGACCAACACAAGTAAATCACCATATTATCACAAAATAACCATAATGCAAGGCAATGCAATAATGTATGAATACAAATGCAATGCTGTGTACACATGTACTCCGGACGGAAGTATCGACGTCTCGGTAGCACAACCCAAGGTGACAAGCGAAGTCTAAGTGCTACTCGTCCCGGATCTTTACCCACCAGATAGACTAGTCTCCTGATCTTTGCCCATGGAGGATTTTCATCAGCACCTCCCCGGGGGACCCGCAGAGTCCATGCACTAATTCAATCCATGATTTCGGGACAAATATCGAATATCGGACTCTCACATCACTCTCATCCAAATCGAACCCAATTCATCACAATGTTTTGTCAAGTATCAACAATGTATCATCAGTATATTATGAAGGATGAGAATGCATGCAATGTATATGTCAACATCAATAATCAGATCAATATCACAAGTACCAAACATGGGTACGCCAATAATATCATGAAAGACTACACAAGTCATATAGAACTCTATCCTCATAGCAACATCAACAAGTAAAGTACGACAATATCATAATCAAGATGTAACAACAGTCTCCAATATCTACTATCATCGCGTGGCATCAAGCCAACAATAATTGAACAATCAAGTCACAATGCAACGGGGTGGCTAACCCCAAATCACACAACAAGGCCCAACCTACGACAATATCCAACCCAACTTCATACCCGAAGGTTTACATGTTGTCCCCGATAATATCATCTAAATATATGCTTCGCTATACGAAGTCTCACCAAGGGTAAGCCATAACCTACTGGGATGGCCAAACAACCATACACCAATAATCACTCCTTAGCCTTGCCCTTCCGCTGAGCCTCAAGATCAAGAAAGTCTAGTCATATTCGAAATCTAGGTTAAAAATCATGAAGATCCATACCTATATTGCTATCATTCAAATTAGATCAAAACCCAACCCTAGAATTTGGGAAAACGGGGCCCATAAGGTTAAAAATGGGAATTTCGGGGTAAAATGTCCAATTAAACATTAGGTGATCAAAACCCATCAACTAATTGCTAAATTAACTCAAGGATTCACCCAAATTTGAAATTCAAGCAAAACCCCCAATTTTGGGTATAAACCCTAACTCTTAGATTCAAGAATTCAACACTAATAATGGGAGATATATGATTAATAACCTTAGATACATCATAATCTAGCATAAACCCAATCAATTTCATCATTAAAAAGCCTAGATAGAAGAATCCATCAAACCCACTTTTAATCTGCCATTACTAATGAACTAATCAGGGAAAAAAGGATTCTAAGATGATTAGGAATAATGAATTAGCAAGAAGGTTAGGAGGACTTACCACCAAGAATCTCTTCCGAGAATTCACTGGAACAGTTCTCAAGAGCTCAATTTTCGGAATGGTATTAAATGATAGACTAAGGGCTTTTAACACTTTATTTAATGAACTAACTGCCCGTCACCCGCTTCCGTGACACTATTACAGCTCCAACGGTGCCGCTCCAGCGGTCCTATGACCGCAACAACGGTAATGCCCAATTGGAAAAGACCACTTGAGCGGTAAGGTGACCACTTCAGCGGTACCGCTGCAGCAGTGCTAGTGCCGCCAAAGAGTACACCAGAAACTTTCCCAAGTTTCACACTTCAACTCGAATTTCTGACTAATTTCCAAGGCCATTTGCTCACAAACTACGTACATAGACGGACATAAAAAACACACTACGAATGCACTCGTGGCCTCAAATTTCCAAAAGGAGGTCTCGTTGACTAAGTCAACCCCGATACCTCAATTCCAACTCCCAACTCAAGTCCTAAAATACATTCGAGTACATTGGGAACCCAACCAGATATACACACAAGTTCTAAACAATTATCCGGGCCTCTCAAAATCAACGAATTTTTGAAAAAGGTCTATTTACCGAAAAGTCAACTTTGAGTAAAATCTTTTTCGCTTTAAGCCCAAATTTCACAAAAAGTAACCCGAATCAGATCTAGACACCTCTAGAATCATGTCAACTGTGACACCCCGTATCTTAGAACTAAGGTTAGACTCATGTCATTAGAACTTTAGTGGAAAAACTGAAGGTTGAACGTTTTGCGAAAATGGTTGATAGGCCTACTTCGGGCAGCCATAACTCCTTGATTAGTTGGGAATTTGGAAAAGTACCCTTAATGAAAGTTGTAGTACGTAGAAATACCTTTCTAACGATATAAGGACTAGGCCAATCAGAGATCGGAGCAAGGAGATATGATCGTCTCAATATGGCTAATAGTAAGGCACTTAAAATTCTATAGAATCGGCTAAGTTTTCGATACGTCTGCCTTCCAGTCAAATTTCGTGAATATCCGTTGGGTATTTGAGGAAACTTAAAACATGAAAATTGTAGCCCTTTGAAATATCTTTCCAACGGCATATTGTGGAGCCCAAACAGAGCTCTGTACAAGAAGTTATGTCCATTTTATCGAATACTATGCAGAACCGCCACAGGTCCCTTGTGAGGGCGCGTGCGGGCTCGTGCTCTGGCCCCGCGTCGTACACCAATCGCACAAAAACCCCCTCTCTAAATATTGACCTGCAGAGGGTCGTGCGCTACATATGCGTCACGGGCCTATCGCATAACAGGTCCGGTTTCGGGTCAAAAATCGGGATTACGCATTTTAAGTTATATTTAAGCTTGAAGTTTATTTTCCTAACACCCCTAGTCATGAAAAATCACCCTAAAGTCAGAGGGAACAAGTCCCAAGCCTCAAGAACCCTCCAAGATAAGTTTTATCATGATTCTAGATTGAATTCAAGTCCCTAATCTCTTTCTAACTTGAGTAAACCCTTCTAATCAATAGAGTTGTGAGTGGAACATTATTGTTGAGCGTGGAAACCCTAGAACTCGAATTCAAGAGGATTGAACGTCAAAAAGGTAATGTTTCTACACTCTAATCATTCATAATGGTGAATTGATGAGTTCTTGGGAGAATAGTAAATGGGTTTAGTAAAAAGAATTACACGAACTATAGTAGGGTTTTGAATTGTTGACTTGAGATTGTTATAATGATATGGGTGATGGAGAATGATGTTAATTACACCTAATTGAGATTGTAGAATCACCTAGAAGTAATAGAATGGGAATTGGGTGAAGAAACACCATTAATGGAGATTGTGGAGCTTTATGCCCACTATGTGTTTGATAAACTGCTTAGATGACCAAAGCATGAATATTATTGCTAATATAGAATCCCTTTGACTTGTATTGATATAGATCAAAGTTAAAAGGGTTGACGAACATTGTATTACGCTCAAAGGATGGAATTAAGGTATGTGAGGCTAACTATCTACGTTAGGGAATGTTCATGATTCTCCCTACGCCTCATTCTTCATACTTGTCAGTAATTTGACTCGTAATACGGTTTAGCCCTAGTTTCATGATATGTTGTAGAATGTTATCTTCTAGGGTTAGCGATTCAGAATTCGTTCATGGTTGTCACTTTGAATATCATGAACCCAGTACGTAATCTTTAGACTTATGTATTGTTACCACATGAGTCTCAGTCTAGAAATTTGGTATGCTCAGAGACAGTCAATGTTTTTCAGTTCAGTCCAGCATGTCTATTTCAGTTCAGTATTGTTCATTGTTGTTATGGTCTCAGTCTTTATTAATTAACCATAATTAAACATATGTGATTTTGCCCAAGGGCACAGCACAGTCTTGTGTATACGTATACATGGCCGAGGCCATTGACTGACGCACTACTAGGCCGAGGCCATAGCGTGCATTTATTATTGGGCCGAGGCCCCACATATACAAACACAGATGATTCAGATACAGAGCAGGGAGTATTCATATCTCTACTTCCTTGCTATTACAGTTACAGTTATCAGTTTCGGTTTCAGTTTCAGTTCCAGTATTTTATTGCTACAGTTGCTTTACATACCAGTACAATTCAAATGTGTTGATGTCCCTTTTTTTATTATTTGGGGGCCTGCATCTCGCGATGTAGGTAATGACATACAGGTGGACGATCCAGCTACTTAGGAGTGTTCGTATCAGCCATCGTAGTGAGCCCCGTTTCTTCGGGCGATATCGGTCTTGCGGTTCTTCATACTTTCTAGATGTATTACCTTTTTGTATTCATTAGAGGCTTTATAGACACAGTTCAGACAGTCAGATATTTATTATGTTAGCCTTGTTGGCAGTTGTTCAGTCGTTTTGGTTTAGCCATATTGGCTACGTTCAGATATTTCAGATTGTCTAAGTATTTTCGCATTATGATATTTCAGTCAGACTTTTAGTTAATCAGCATGTGTTAGTTTTATTTTATAAATCAGTTATGTTTGATATCACATGTTGATTCAAATAACCATTGGTTCGCTCGGTCACATGCAGTCAGGCACCGAGTGTCGTGTTACATCCAGGCCCAGGTTCGGGGTGTGACATCAACGGTTTCCTCAGGTCAAAAATGAGCTAACCAAGCTCGAAAAGGGTCGAACGTGTCGGAAAGACTATAATAACCAGACGGGTCGTTACCGTTCCACCAATAAATCTCCTTAAGATCATAACACATTTTCGTGGAACCTGGATGAATGGAATACCTAGAATGGCGAGCTTCTGACATAATTCGCTCTCTTAGCCTATCTATATCTGGAACGTATAATCTGCCTCGGTATCTCAAGGTACCGCCATTTCCCCTTGTTCAAAAGCCGTCGTCTTATGCTTGTGAATCCCCTCTTTCAGCTGCAACAAGTAGGGATCCTTATACTGCTTCTCTTTAACTTCAACGACTAAGGAGGAAAAAGCTCTATTCTGAACAACCACACCGCCATCCTCGGAGACCAAAAGCCGAACTCCAAGACTGGCCAAATGGTGAACTTCTTTAGTTATAACTCTCTTATCCATATCAACATGAGCTAAACTTCCCATGGAATGCCGACTAAAAGCATTGGCTACTACATTCTCCTTCTTTGGATGATAGAGAATATCCACATAGTAGTCCTTAAGCAATTCGAGCCATCTTCTCTGCCGAAGATTTAATTCTCTTTGCTTGAAAATATACTCCAGGCTTTTATGATCGGTGAAAATATTCACATGCACTCCATACAAGTAGTGATGCCATATCTTAAGTGCAAAAAACCACAGCTGCTAATTCCAGATCATGAGTCGGCTAATTCTTTTCATGAGCCTTAAGCTGTCTAGATGCATAAGCCACAACTTTACCATATTGCATTAGGAAAAATCCAAGGCCAATTCCTGAAGCATCACAATATACTACAAACCCTTCGATTCCTTCTGGTAGAGTCAAAACTAAAGCAGAAGTCAATCTCTTCTTCAACTCTTCGAAACTCTGTTCATATGCATCTCTGACAAGTGAAATTTGACCTTCTTCTAAGTCAACCTAGTCAACGCAGCTGAGATAGAGGAAAATCCCTCCACGAACCTCCTATAATAACTTGTCAGACCCAAGAAACTTCTTATATCTGTTGCTGAGATGGGTCTGGACCAATTCTTAACAACATCAATTTTCTAAAAATCTACTGTAACACCTTCGCCTAAAATCACATGGCCTAAGAATGCCATTGCCTTTAGCCAAAACTCGCACTTTGAGAATTTTGCATAAAGCTTGCGATCCTTGAGTGTCTGCAATACTTCTGAGATGCTCTGCATGGTTAGCCTCACTACGGGAATATAACAGAATATCATCAATAGATACAATGATGAATAAACCGAGATACCAATTGAAGACACTGTTCATAAGATCCATGAAAGCTGATGGTGCGTTCGTCAATACGAAGGACATGACAAATAAGTCGTCTGTTCTTGGAATAACACTGAGCACCCTGAAGTTGATCAAATAAGTCATCTATTCTGGGAAGAGGATACTTGTTCTTGATGGTGACCTTGTTTAACTGGCGGTAGTCTATACACATACGCAAGGATCCATCCTTCTTTCGAACAAACAAGACCAGTGCGCCTCAAGGTGAGACACTTGGGCTTATAAATCCCTTGTCAAGGAAATCTTTAAACTGAACTTTTAACTCTTTCAATTCTGCTGGGGACATTCTATACGGCAGAATTGATATCGTCTTAGTACCGGGAAGTAGATCAATTCTAAAGTCAATTTCCCTGTCGGGAGGAACTCCTGGTAGATTATCTGGAAAGACTTTTGGGAACTCATTGACAATGGGTACTGACTGAAGAGCTGGAGGCTGGGCATCTGCATCCCTGACTCGAACTAAGTGGTAAATATACCCCTTGGAAATCATCTTTCTGGCTCTAGGATAGGAAATAAATCTACCTCTAGGTACTACTGAATTACCCTCCATTCTATATGTTCATCGGGAAAATCAAAGGTTACGATTTTGGTTCTATAACCCACTAAGGCATAACAAGACTCTAACCAATCCATATCCATGATTACATCAGAGTCTATCTTCTATAATTCTATTAAATCTGCTATGGTACTGTGGTGGTAGATTAACACTGGACAACCCTTATAGATACGCCTAGCTATAACTGATTCCCTAACTGGTGTGGATACTTCAAAGGGTTTATGCAACTTTTCGGGTTCCAAACGTGAGGCAGCAGGGGCGTGAGATAATAATCCTGAACAATCATGTCATTCTGCCTCAGATTCTCAAACTCAGTAGCCTTCGCTTTCCTGACTTCGATTGGCATGAAGCGCTCAATAAAAGCGTCTTCAAATTCATCCCAAGTAGAAAAATGTACATCCTCCCTTCGGGACTGTTTCCATGTCTCATACCAAATATGGGCACATCTTGCAGCTGGAAAGCTCCAAGTTCCACTGCCTCTGTATCAGTAGCATGCATCACACGAATTACTTTCTGGAGTCCATTAATAAAATTATGCGGTTCTCATCATTCTTTGACCCTGTGAACACTGGTGGGCGGCTTCATCCGTAGAAACTCCTGAGCCCTAGAACTATTTGACCCATTACTAGCACCTGAGCTAGGGGCCGTTTCTTATCGTTGGGCCTGGTTTGTCAAGATCTAAGTGAGCAGCTGAATAGCTCCTCTAACATTCTCGTCTGAAGCATTGGGAGGTGTAGGGGTAGCATTAGCTGGGGTGACTGCCTGAGCCTGAGCGTTCTCTTCTGTAGCTGCATCATCGGTAGCCCTCTAGCTAGTAGCTGTATTCTTTTTGTTGTACTTTTTTTTCAGAGCCATTTTTGAAATACGCAATTTGCACGAGTTAGAAGAGTTCCTAAAAGTACTGCTCTAACTGCACGAACTAGAGTATGAAAGAAGTGAAACAAATCCTGAATGTCTTGGTAGTCAACTGTTTAAATGTGTGGGGCCCTCACACATATAAAGGTGACCCCACTAGACACGGCTTCATAGACTCCCTCAGAGACTTGAACCTAGAGCTCTGATACCAAGCTTTGTCACGCCCCGAACTATGGCCTAGGCGTAACACGACACTCGGCGCCTAACTGCATGTGACCGAGCGAACCCATGGGCTGGCTGAATCAACATGTGATATCAAAACATACAATAGTAAGGAAATAAGACTAACACATGCTGATCTACTAAAAAAGTCTGACTGAATTATATTAAATGTGAAATTTACTGATTAAGTCTGAAACATTTGAATAAATAGCCAACAAGGCTAATACATAAAAGACTACTAATATCTGATAGACTGAACTATGTCTATGAAGCCTATAAGAATACTGAAAGATACTGTCAAAAATTGAAAAGACTAAAAGTAGGATAATGCCCCGGGAAATCGTCACTTCATTGTACCGATACGAGTAGTCCTAGCTAGCCGGATTGTCAACCCGTATATCGTTGTCTGTATCGCGAGATGTAGGCCCCCAAGATATAAAAGGGACATCAGCACATTTGAATTGTACTGGTATGCAAAGCAACTGAATGAAGAAATATAAGTACTGAAACTGAACTAAACAAGAAAGTAAGAATCTGAAGTACTCCCCATTTTGAATGAAGAATCACCTGTATAACTGTAAGTATAAATTGTGGCCTAGGTCCCAAATAATGTGCACAAAAACTGTGGCCTCAGGCTCAAGCAATACGTATGTATAAACTGTGGCCTAGGGCCCAAAAATACAGATACAGTTCAACATTAAACAATTTACAAAACTGAGATTAGATATAGCTGATAGCATGATAACTATTTCTGATTATAGAACTTAAGCAAATAACTCATTATATACTGACTGAGACTCATGTGATGTCAATACACAAGTCTATAATGATTACGTACTGAGTTTATGATATTCAAAGTGATCACCATAAACAAATTATGAAACTATAATCCCAGAAGATAGCAGTTCTACAACTATTCAATAAACTAGGACTAAACTGTATCCTAAGTCAAATTACTAATAAGCATGTAGAATGAGGCGTAGGGAGAATCATGAACATTCCCTAATGTAGATAGTTATCCTCACATACCTTAGCTGTTTCACAATCTACAATAAAAGTCTGAACTTTGAGAAGAATCGCAAAAGCCTGTGTCTCAAACCTTGAATATGGGTTTTCTTGAAAACCATAGGTTAAGAACACATGATTTAATCCATTTGGAATAGGTTAGGATAGCTTACCTTAGTGTTCTTGGTGATGGAGGAGAAGAGCAGGTCATTCTAGGGTTTAGGGACTTGTGAAAATAAAAATTAGAACTGAAACCAAGTATTTATAGGTTCTGGTGCGGATTGATTTTTATGGACAAAACTACGGTCCGTAATTCATATTACGGTCCATAAAACAGGATCGTAATTAACAATGTCCTAAAACAGTGCACTACATTAACTCCCTCCTTAATTACGTCCACAAGTTACAATCTGTAATTCCAATTACGGTCCATAATTAACAATGTAAATTTCCAGTAAGTGAAGTTGGCTCCCATGAACTTTTATGGATCAAGATATGGTCCGTAACCGATTTTATGGCCCGTAATTCTGGGCGTAAAACTCCATCTGCTAAACTGTAGCAAAATTCCAACTCCAACATTCTCCATCCGATTTTCTAAGTCTAAAATCATGGTCAAGGCTTAAGTTAAGGGTCTGAGGTGTTACAGGTCACACCTTTTACTGAAGGTTATAATATAATTCTCTCGCAATCCAATCATGACTCAAGTACCCATACTACCTCACCTAAAGTCTTACGAACCTTGATCCCCTAAACCAGATAGCAAGATACCTCATTGTAACCCTTCAGTTCCCGTATTTCATTTCAGATCACTTTTATCACTATCAACCAACAAACACTCAAATCCATTCGATCCTTTAAACTAATCATCCCTCTAAGCCGAACGAACCACCAACAATATCAATATTTCCCCTTAAATCGAAGTGAAACAACCAACAACTCCTCAAGTCATTAAGTCTTCGCATTCGCCCATAATTGAAGTCATTTCCATCAGTCGATTACTAGCTCCTCAGAAGCCTACAACTCATTCAAATTTACCGATCAAACGATGTGCCCATAGCATTCACTTAATAACAGAGTAGTCCTTTAACATCTACGAGTTAATAACAAGAATGACTCCTTAGCACCATATCCCCAAGATATCGCGTGAACCTTCAAGTACAGTCACTACCAAACCCTGCCTATCAGTACCATTCTATCACGCCAAAACCCGCTTACCCTTCCACAATCGAATACAAAATCCGCCCTCGTAAATCTCACAACCATATCCTGACGAATGCGGCAGATACTAAATTTTCCATTCCTAAAGCAATCATATCATCGAGGAAACCACTATTGTTAAGCCATCAATGTACTTTGTCACTTCCGAGCACCCCACATTGAAGCATGGAGATCATGTAACCCTCTGAACTATCTTTCCCATTTATCACAAGCCTCCACAATAAATGAGTCTAATCGCAACTCCACTCGACAACCGCGTCTAATCGCGACTCTTCACAATCAAATCCTTGGGCCATAACTAGAGACTGAACTTGATCACGTGTCTAAATCAGAATAACACATCTCGTACCATACCACAACACGCCATAGATCAACCATTCGCATCAGAATTTAAGGATAGATTTCCATCTTCTTAGGATGATTAAGATAAGACAGTTCAGATACCAATTAGAATCGATTAGATACTGAGTTAAATGAAGTCGCACAAGAGAATGAAAGAATTGAAAGTTTCCTAAATGTCTTATAGCCTCTTGCAGATAAATACAGAGCTCATCGTACCAATCCACGAGACTCTGCTAGACATGCTCTTGTATTATAGATCGAGTAACCTAGTACTGTGAGACTAACTTGTCACGACCCAATTTCAATAAGTCGTGCGGGCACCTACCGTTTCCACCTCGGTAGGCGAACCCTTATCCCAACAATCATAAACACAAGTAAAGCGGAAGAAAGTAGAAATAATGTAAGTCTCATAATAATAATATAAAGTGCAAAAAGCAGTGAAATACAACCCCAGTATCGTGGTCTGGTCATACAAGAGCTTTACTAAACTATAGGTCTGAATAATACATAAAAGTCCCAATTTATGTCCTGGAATAGGAAGTAAGACAAAGCAATAAAGAGGAGTCTCCGGGCAGCGAACGTCATCATGCTCACCCTAAATGGACTCAACAACAAACTCAAAAATCAACCACGAGGAGATAAAGTGAAACCTGGCAAGTACTCTGCATCCATAAAAGAATGCAAAGAAGTGTAAGTCAATACAAACAACAAGTATTGGTAGGTACCATAGGCCGACTAAGACTAGCTAATGTATATGAAGACAATAAAGTACGAATAACACATAAATAGTAAGAATAACACGTAAATAGTAAAGTACAAGTCATTGCTAGACAAGTATCCATAATACCAATCACAACCTATGTTATAAAATCTAAGCCCAAATGTTCCAAGATTTAGAATAATCACCCAAGACCAAACTATGACTGTAGTATCCCGTCCCCATTTAGTCATATACAAGGATCCCGACACAATCCATATGTAATGATCCGCTTGGTCGTTATTGAAACCTTCTACGATCTATATTCATAACCAAGTTTGATGTGGAATAAAGGCTAAATTCACTTAGAAATGTTGCGTAAAATTAAAATCGTGATCAAATCCCGAGAAATCAAAACTCGGGGGCTCGGATAAAAATCATTCACTGCAGCAGTGCAGGGACCACCACAGCGAGTTTGTTGCAGCGAAAAGACCATCGCTGCAATGAAGATGGCAAAAATTAGAAAGATATATATATAGCCTATTTCGGGTTTGTCCCCCTTTTTTTTCAAAAACCCCATCCTAGGCCCCTCCCGGGGATATTCAAAGAACATTCGAGACTTC
>NC_081351.1:46248615-46263482 GCF_029784015.1 Lycium ferocissimum
TGAGAAATTCCTTCTCTGCTAAAATTCCCTCCTTCTTCTTCTCTAAGAAACGTGTCTTGCATTGTGGAGTGACAAATCGATTGTAGGGAAGGGGGCAGCTTGGGCTGGGTCGGCGGAAAGAGCATTTTGAACTTAGGCCACAGTGTGGAGAGAACAATAACCTATAAGGAGAAACAACATTAGTTCCTCACAACACTGAGTAGAACAATATTAAGACAAATAAAATCGAGTAGAGTTGGAATAAATTGCATACTAAAGTTTCTGCCTCAATCCCCTTCGCTGCAACGGTGAATTGACCGCTACAGCGAGGTTGTGACAGTGTGACACGGACCGCCAGGGGTGAAAACCCCCACACCACGTTTGCCGTAGCCACGAGATGTTAGCATGTCGTGACGGGTCCGCTGCAGCGAACCCATCATCTTTCCCAAATGAGAAAAAAATCTTACCTTTTGTCACGACCCAACTCGGGACCGTGCGGGCACTTACCTTTTCCACCTCGGTAGGCGAACCCTCTCATTTAATAACACATCAATTAAACAACAATTCATTAAAAGGATTAGATAATTAGAAATACAGCGGAACTCCATAATATATTCAATAAACTCCAGTATTTATATGATTACAACAGCACATGATTATTGACTCGATACAATTTCCCATGACCTGGTCTAGACTAGTACAAGACTGACTACGATTTTAGATTTCCATTACGTTCTAAGACATCAACCTCCATCCCGGAATGAAGTGGGAGGAGATCTTCCAGATAGCACCGACATTTTCGCTATATCGAGATCAACACTCGAAATGATCTACACCCCAAAAAGGGTGTAGCAAGTGCAATATCAGTACAATCCATGCGTACTGAGTAAGTATCATAGGCCGACAAGGGTTAGAAACATATATTGGTAAAAGAATTCACAAACAACCATAATAATCACTAAATCAAGTCATACGTTTATATACGACATCACAACATCAATACCTTTTTAAATAACATCAATACCTATAAATCAAATATCACCGCTTGCTCCCTTGCAACTATAAGTCAAATATCACCAGTGCAAATCCCCAACACATAAATCCTCAGATCGTTCATTTTAGTCTAGGAGTCAACTCATCGTTATAACGCCTTTTGTTCGACTTCACTTAGAAACGAATCAAATAACTAATTTTATGGAGGGGCTCCAGGGTAATTCAACAGGCACAAGTCAACAAGTATAAATCAAATCTAATCGAATCCAGGTACACATCATCGCTTAAGTAAAACCTCTAATCCCTAAAACATGCCTAGTTTGAATATATGCAATCCAAATCCAACATCGCAAGTACAACCCCAAACATCTCAAATCAAGTCATAATGCAATGCAATGCAATAATGGTATGAATGCAATGCAATGCCAAGCAAATGCGGTGTACACATGTACTCCGGACGGAAATATCGGCGTCCCAGTAGCACAACCTCGTGTGACTCGCGAAGTCTAAGTGCCACCCATCCCGGATCTTTGCCCAATAGACAGACGGGACCTCAGACCTTTGCCCACGAGGGGTTCTCATCGGCACCACTCTGGGGGACCCGTGGAGTCCATACACTCACTCAATCCGGGTTTCTGGAATGAACACCGGACATCGAACTCTCACATCACTCAAGTATAAGAGTTCATCGAATATCAATTCACTCAATCCACGATTCTAGGACGAACATCGGACATCGGACTCTCACATCTCAACTAAAAAAGTTTCATCAAATATTAATACACTCAATCCACGATTCCGGGACGAACATCAGATATCGAACTCTCACGTCACTCAAGTAAAACTGAGCCCAGGTTATCAAGTATTTCATCAAGTATTATCAATATCTTAACAATGTATCATGAAAAATGAGAGTGCGTGCAATGCATGAATCATATCAATAATCGTGCTCAATAACACCAGTACCAATAATGGGTACGTTAACAATATATCCCAATACAAATACCAACAGTGGGTCCCGAATCACAAGTACCAATAATGGGTACGCCAATAATATATCCGAGTACAAATACCAAAAGTGGGTATGCCAACTACATCATAATCAAGATGATAAAAAACAATCCAATATCTACCAACGACTCATGGCATCAAGCCGACACAATCGAACAATCAAATCACACATAACGGGGTGGCTAGCCCCAACACACAACAGGACAATCAATTGATACACATTATTACCACTCCCCCTTAACGCAGCCTGATAAATTAGAACAAGTAAATTTGCCTTCTACCTATAATCAATCCGCACAACTCAGTCTAGAACTCAGTGACAATCTTGGTACATTTTACCCTTCCATTTATAAACTAGGTTCGCTATTAATGGTATAATACAATTAACCACATATCTCGGGATTTTCTATTGTAAGGCATAAATAAATTATGTACCATCCACTACTCTCAAATCACATAAATCCACCCATATTCAAGAAATCACACCAAACATCCTAAGGAGTCTACAGGCCATAAGCCCGAACACACAAATCACACATCAATACTATCCTAAGGTTCCATCCCAAATCTCTAACTCCTACTCATGCATTCTCTGTTCCTTCTAATACACAAATATATAAAACTAACCGGCGTCTACCAAAAAGGAAAGCCGTAACCTACCTCATGGCCGAAAGGTGCTACGAACATCCGTTGATCCTTCAATTTGATCACCATATCGTAATCCACACGAAAAACTTAGAGACACCCATGAGACCCAAGAGTAGAATTTACCATTAGGGTTCTTATCAAGGACTTCGAATTGATAAGGTAGATATAGAAATTTATTCTACCTTTAGATTCACTTTCACAATGCTAGATAAGCAATCAACCTTCATTTATGACATCATGACACTATTCTAAGTCACTAGCTAGGTCAAGTTGCCATTTTAGGCTTATCTTTGAGAAACTCATTTTCAAGATCCATAGTAGAGACCTATTTGTGCTTCAATGGGGAAAATGAAGGATTAGGTTAGGAACCATGTTAGGATAATGAATAAGGGGGAAATAACCCAAAGATTTTATATCAAGAAGAACAAAGAATTCATCTTTTTGGAACTTAAGAGATTGAGATACCCATTCTTATGGTTTCTAGATGAGGGGTTCTTGATAGGAATCTCTAATGGAAAGGAAGAATGGTGAAGATTAGAAGCATTACTTCTTCCAAGGGAACATTAAGTTTTGCTCCAAAAATACTTCATGGGCGGCTGGACTCTTTAGGGTTTGGAAAAAATGAGGTTAATTCCCGAAATGTTACTTATATACGAAAATTAACTGCTCGTCACTGCTGGGGCGGTCGAGTAACCACAGCAGCGGTACAGCTTCTGCGCCCAAGGTACCGCTGGGGCGGTCCCCGAGGAATCTCGCTATACCGCTTTTGCGGTTAACCAACCGCTATTGCACCACTGCTGGGGTGGCCTGGAAGGCGCTGCAGTGGTATAATTGGGCCCAGATGGCCTGGATCCAATTCTTCACACGCAACTCATGCGATTTTCTGATCAAGTTAACGGTTCCCCACATACAATAGGGTTTTAGTACTTCTCAAGGTGTCAGCATCACGAATATTTCGGAATTCACAATAAAGACGAAACGGGTCGTTACATCAGATACCAATTAGACAACCGTTCATCCCCGAACGGTAAGAAGACGAACAAGAGTGGATGGGGTAGTATAATCCGTAGTTAGGATTGTAGCTCGTACGCCCATACCTTCGTATCTCGAACCCAACAGAAGGGATAGGGTGAATAACGTAGTCAACAGCTTTTTGTATATTTCCATAATAATCTACTGAGTAGAATTCAAAAATAGTGAGTTAATGACTAGGAGTCCATTACCAGCCTCTAAAGCTCGGAGTGAATTTTATTGAGATTCTTAGCGTGACCGCTACAGCGGTCAGGAAGACGCTGTGGTGGCAAATCAAAAAACCAGGGCACCGCTTTAGAGGCGGACGCTACCGCTTCAGCGGTGCTACGGCGGTGGCATGTCTGCCGCTACAGCGGTATAACTGAAACCAGAATATTAAGAGGCATCAGCCTCATTTGTTCCCATTCCCCTTCAACTTCCAAATGAAAACTCTCCCTCTCCTTCAAAATTTTGACTTCCCCTCCTTAACCTACCCCAACACAATCCTTACTCTACCTCTCTACTTTAATTGAAGCACCAACTACTCGCATTTTCCCCGATCTCCAAGGATAATCCGAAGAGGAAAAGACTAGAAGGGAAACTCAACTTTTCGTCTACCCACTTGATTCTCCACAACAAAGTAAGAAATCGTAATTCCCCTACTTGTATATAGATAGTAGACTCGGATTTCATGAATAATGCACGCATGATTCGAGAAATTTTGACCCAAAGTCGGGGTTTTTGGGTCTTGGTTGATGAACTTATGGGGTGAAATTTAAGAGGTATTAGAACCCTTTAATCATTAGAATAGACTTCCCACCAAATACGGCATGGTTATAGCGTCGATTTGGGCAATAAAAGTTGAACATAGTAAAGACAATTCATTAAAGGAATTTTCGGACTTCTTTGAAATCTAGGTTGGTTAGTTGTTAGAATAGTTCTTCAATAAGCTTGGACCTCATGCAAACTATTCTCTTGCTCGATCTGTGTTGAAAAATGATGTTTGAGTCTAATTTTGGCAGTGTGAAATTGCCATTTTTTTGTGGGTTTTCTGGGAACGACGACACCGCTTCAGTTGTTGGCTTACCGTTGCAGCGGTACCACTATAGCGATAGTCCTACCGCTTTAGCGGTCAAGAGAGATTTGCATATGACCGCTGTAGCGGTCTGCGGATCGTAACAGCGGCACCGCTGTAGCGGTCTGCAGACCGCTGCAGCGATGCCTGCAGTTTCTGCAGCTAGCAGATTCTGCGACGGGGAGGGATTTCGTTCGGTTTTTCAAGTTGTTCTCTTCTAGACTGATACAAAATTGTTAAGATGTGAATCTAACAATTTCCTAATTCCCTTGCAGGTAAGATGTCACAGAACCAAGAAGAAATTCCCCAAGTTCAAGGCGGGGAGGAGGTTCCCGCGTACGAGAAACTCTCGACTCCCGAGAGTAAATAGTTGTACTTGCAGCAGCTGTCCATGTCCTTACTATTAGAGCGGGACTTTGATATGACCAACATGGACAGACGGGCTTCGAATTTTCTTGCCCGATTAGAGTGAATCAAGTGGAACCGTTTCGTTGAGGATCCCGAATTTCACAATGGAACCTGGTGAGGGAGTTTTACACTATGCTGCCTACGGTGGACTGGGATTCTCCTAGCCTAGAGATTGTTATTTGGGGTACCAAGGTGAAGGTGGGGCCCAAGGCCATCAATAGGGTGTACAAACTTGACAACCATCCAGAGGCTCCCCTTGCAGCTAAGGCCGCAGAGCAGGATTCGAGGTGGTTGGCTTCAGTGCTAGTTCATGAGAGTGAGATGAGGTATGCCATTTGGACTGATGGTAAGGTTGCGATTTCTAATGATTGTTTCACTACGGAGGCAAAGAGGTGGTAGAACATTATTTCTCGTACGGTTCGGCCGTCAAAAAATGTCCGAGATGTGACTTTTTCTTGTGCCTTGGTTGTTGCTTGTGTCCTTGCGGACATTCCAATTAATATAGGTGCTCAGGTGGTTGCAGAGTGAAAGGACTTCTTGAGAGACGGGGGTGCAAGCCTGATGTTTCCATCCTTGATCACTTCGCTCTGCAAGAGGTTTAAGGTGCCGAGGGAGAATGTGATGGACGAGCGGGTCCCTAGTGATAATTTATTCCACCCACTACTGGTGAAGGGTTGGGGTACCGCTGTTGTAACCGGGGAGGGTAGGAAAAAGAGGAAGGTTAGTGATGCCCGAGAGGGAGGCAGTGGGACTAGGGCTGATGATGAGGTGTCGGTGACGAGGACGGTCAGGAGACCGGGGTTGGGGCTTCTCGCCTTCAGGGGCCATTTGAGTGCATGGACGCGTGCTTTGACGAGATAGTAGGAATGTTCCATAAGTTGCCCATGTTCTCCGAGGGTTCTAGCTCGTCAGGGAATGCCGCAGCCTTTGTTACCAGGAATGAGATGAAGGATTATTTCAACACCCAGAAGATCATAGGAGAGTCGCTTGCCTCCATGCAAATAGTCTATTCCATCTTGGCCACAAACCACAGGAAGCTTCGGGAGGAGTTTGATGCTGAGGTTGCCAGGAACAGAACCCGAAATAGGGTGTTCATCCAGAACTGGAGAGGGATTAAGGCCATATGAGACACCATGTGCCCCAGCGTGCTTTGAGATAAGGACAACTGGTGGGATGCCCGATGTTCCATAGGTAGTTGCCCGATGACGATGCCATGAGCAAGATAGACGATTAGAGATCCCTCCCCCCCCCCCCCTCCATTTTTTCCTTTGATGATGATATAGTTGCCCATGTCGGGCCTTGGTATTTAGATAATTTCTTTTGTTTTGTTTGGGTTGTGTTGTTTCTTTTGCTTGGATGTTGTGTTTCTTTTTTGGTCCTTGGCTAGCCTTGTTTGGGCTTAATATTCGGATAGTTTGTTTGAATGTGGAATTAATTAATTTCCTTGGTTTGGTAATGGTAATGATGTTTGTGTAATGATTGAGTGATGCTTGCCCTCGTTGGGCCTGTCTTGTATTGCGGTTGGTTTGGGGTTTGCTGTTTTTATCCATTTTGTCAAAAGGTGGAAACAGGGGAAACGGGTTAGGATAGGGGAGAAGATCAGTCCTCTGATTTCAAGGATTCCGCTTCAGCGGCCTCTCAGACCGCTATAGCGGTCCCGCTTCAGCGGTAAAAGGGCCGCAGAAGCGATCGAGGGGGAAATAGAAGGAACTAGCTTCAGCAGTGGCCAATCTATTGCACCGTTGGCTGACTGCTGGGGCGCAATACCTGGCAGTGATCTCATACCATCCTTGGGTCATTTCGCAACTAAAATCTTACTCGACCACACTCAACGCATATTAAACTTGATCCCAACTATGACTTGCTTTCCGCATGTAGATACTAATTGGAATCGTCTAGATACCAATTGGGCCCACCGAGACCAATTTAACGAAGGTAGCATGATTTGAAAGAAAGAAGGAAAATTTTCCTAGATGCCTTATAGCCTCCCGTGGAGAGGTACGGACGTCTATGTACCATTCCATGAGACTCTACTAGGCATCGCTTTTGTACTCATGAGACCGATAACCTAGGCTCTGATACCAACTTGTCACGACCCAATTCGAGACCGTGCGGGCACCTACCTTTTCCACCTCGGTAGGCGAACCCTCTCATTTAATAACACATCAATTAAACAACAATTCATTTAAAGCATTAGCTAATTAGAAATACAGCGGAACTCCATAATATATTCAATAAACTCCAGTATTTATATGATTACAACAGCACATGATTACAGACTCGATACAATTTTTCATGACCTGGTCTAGACTAGTACAAGAGCGCTACGATTTCAGATTTTTACAACGTTCTAAGACATCAACCTCCATCCCGGAATGAAGTGGGAGGAGATCTTCCAGATAGACACTGCACATTCCGCTTCATATCGAGACCAGCCACCTGAAACGATCTACACCTCAAAAAAGGTGTAGTAATTGCAATATCAGTACAATCCACACGTACTGAGTAAGTATCATAGGCCGACACAATCGAACAATCAAATCACACATAACGGGGTGGCTAGCCCCAACACACAACAGGACAATTAATTGATACACATTATTACCACTCCCCCTTAATGCAACCTGATAACTTAGAACAAGTAAATTTGCCTTCTACTCACAATCAATCTGCACAACTCAGTCTAGAACTCAGTGACAATATTGGTACATTTTACCCTTCCATTTATAAACTAGGTTCGCCATTAACGGTATAATACAATTAACCACATATCTCGGGATTTTCTATTGTAAGGCATAAATAAATTACGTACCATCCACTACTCCCAAGTCACATAAATCCACCCATATTCAAGAAATCACACCAAACATCCGAAGGAGTCTACAGGCCGCAAGCCCGAACACACAAATCGTACATCAATACCATCCTAAGGTTCCATCCCAAATCTCCAACTCCTACTCATGCATTCTCCATTCCTTCTAATACACAAATATATGAAACTAACGAAGTCTTTCAAAAAAGGAAGCCGTGACCTACCTCATGGCCGAGCGAGTGCCACGAACATCCATTGATCCTTCAATTTGATCACCATATTGTAATCCACACGAAAAGCATGGAGACACCCATGAGACCCAAGAGTAGAATTTACCATTAGGGTTCTTATCAAGGACTTCGAATTGATAAGGTAGATATAGAAATTTATTCTACCTTTAGATTCACTTTCACAATGCTAGATGATCAATCAACCTTCATTTATGACATCATGATACTATTCTAAGTCACTAGCTAGGTCAAGTTGCCATTTTAGGCTTATCTTTGAGAAACTCATTTTCAAGATCCATAGTAGAGACCTATTTGTGCTTTAATGGGGAAAATGAAAAATTAGGTTAGGAACCATGTTAGGATAATGAACAAGGGGGAAATAACCCAAAGATTTTATATCAAGAAGAACAAAGGATTCATCTTTTTTGAACTTAAGAGATTGAGATACCCATTCTTATGGTTTCTAGATGAGGGGTTCTTGATAGGAATCTCTAATGGAAAGGAAGAATGGTGAAGATTAGAAGCATTACTTCTTCCAAGAGAACATCAAGTTTTGCTCCAAAAATACTCCATGGGCGGCTGGACTCTTTAGGGTTTTGAAAAATGAGGTTAATTCCCGAAATGTTACTTATATAGGGAAATTAATTGATCGTCACCGCTAGGACGGTCGAGTAACCGCTGCAGCGGTACCGCTTCTCTGCCCAAGGTACCACTGGGGCGGTCCCTGAGGAATCTCGGTATACCACTTTTGCCGTTGACCAACCGCTGCTGAGCCACTGCTGGGGCGGCCTGGAAGGCGCTGCAGCGGTACAACTAGGCCCAAGTGACCTGGATCCAATTCTTTACACGCAACTCGTGCGATTTCCCGATCAAGTTAATGGTTCCCCAACATACAATAGGGTTTTAGTAGGTCTTAAGGTGCCAGCGTCACGAATATTTTAGAATTCACAGAACGACGAAACGGGTCGTTACATCTTTAAAAAATGAAGCCTCAAATTTTCAACCAAACATCAACAAAATTTAGCCTAGATCGGGTAATATGTTAACATGCATGTAGTTTACGCCCTATAGCACATCATTTCAACAACATTTGGGCTTCAGATTTCAAGCAAATACCCAAAATTGCACTCATCACTACACCCACCACCCCAACATGATATTGCCCCCATTTAAGTAGATCTTAAGTAGAACACGATTCTAAGGCCATGTGAACTATAAATAACTAGTTATAATCTAAAATCTCCCACCTATGTTGGCCACAAAACCCTCTTTCAAACAAATCAGAATTTCTTCCACAAACCCCAACATAGTTACACTAACTAGTAACAAAGCATGAGAAATCCAAAATCAAGCATGTAGAATCAAAAATAGAATAGGGGAATATGAAACATACCTTAGAAAAGATGAAAAGTTGATTAAAAAAATTTCCCAAAGAGTGTGACCTTTGTTGTATGAGTTGTGTTGTCTCAATTTTGAGAATGTGGGAGAAATGGGAGAGAGAGAGGGTAGTTTAAATAGGGGTAGGGGGAAGATTAGTGGACTGAAAAGGGGAGGGGATAAAGAGAATTTCGTGGGAAGTGGGATGGGTAACGACCAAATATAGTGAATATAGGAGGAGAGGGAAAATGAACACCCCCTCCCCCAAGCATTATATCTGCTGTGAAGGGTCGCTTGCAGCAGTGACCCTCTCTTCGCTGCAACGAGCCCGCTATAGCGAGGAATTCCACCGCTGCAGCGACCCTTGCCCTTAAATTTTTTCCTTTTCACCGTAACTCAGGTTCGCATTATGTGTTCCAGGTCCGTTTCCCCAACCACGTATGCAACCTTAAAGGAGCTAGATCAAGTTATAAAATAAGGCGACCATAGTATAGAGTTAAATTTCGTACCCACGATAGGTGCAATAAGATGACTTTCCAGTCCCTCCACCACCCTAGACCGTTCGGGAACTAACGGTTGTTCAATTGGTATCTGATGTAATGACCATTTTTATCATTATTGAAACCTTCTGCGGTCCATATTCAAAATCAAGTTTCATGTGGAATAAAGGCTAAATTCACTTAGAAATGTTACGTAAAATTGAAATCGTGATCAAATCCTAAGAAATCAAAACTCGCGGGCCCGAATAAAAATCGTTCGCTCCAGCGGTCAGGGACCATCACGAAGTTCATTGCAGCGAAAATACCATCGCTGCAATGAAGAAGGCAAAAATCAGAAAGATATATATAGCCTATTTCGGGGTTTGTCCCACTTTTTCTTCAAACCCTATCCTAGGTACGCCTCCGGAGATATTCGATAGAACATTCGGAGACTTCGGTAAGCCCTCAACTATCTTTATTGCTAAGAATTCATAAAGATAATCCCGCCCGTAGTAAGTTGCCCCTCAGGATTAATAAAAGGAGAATTGTCCGTAAACGACCTAGAAACATTAATCACTGTGGAATCTAGATTAATTATGTATGCTTGATTTTGACTCTTGTTCTCGGGTTTGTTAAATTCTTAGAATTCGTTGTCAAGGCTTTGGTTCAGAATTTGTGTTAGGAGGAGACTTCACGACGCTCATGATAGCTGCTCGACATCGAGTTAGGTTATGGTTTACTTGAGTTAGACTTTGATTAGTGAAATGTACATATGACGTAGAATTGACGAGAGAAAGCATGATTAAGTCTTCGAACAAGAAGTTCTGTTGGGCATACGGTAGGTTAACATTGTTAGCATTAAAAAGGGCTTGTAGTAGTAATAAATTTAGCTAATTATCCTAAGAGGGATATTATTGCTTCATGAGTAATCATGGAAGGTCTAGAAGGGTTGGGCTTGATGCGGTTATAAATTGGTCTTAGTATGGATTGGATTACAATATGTTAGGTGGTGCGTACTTCACTATGGTAATTTCTGTCGTGGGTATTCATGATTAATATCGAGTTCTAGTGTGACTTGTGGTAATTCGATTGGTACATCACTAATTACGCATCACTTCATATTTTTTATTTGATTATGTTCGACTAAGACATTATGGATAATATCTTGTAATGGAAATTACCTATAATACATTGCGGTGGATAATACTGATAATAATTGAAGATGGAACATATACATCTATGTAAGGCACATTTTACAGGGGGTGATAATGTGACCTTATTGTGAACTCGTGATCCGAGGTTCGTTCCGGAACGAGTGGTATATGGACACCATGGATCCCCCGTACGTCATGGCTATTTGGATAAAACATTATCATTTAGTATGTATGTACACGGTTGGTGAGAGACTACATTTATTTCATTGTACTTCCGCAATTATTTCCTTTTGTGTGTGTGTGTGTGTGGATTCTATCTGATGGTGGTCACGAGTCTTATGGAGTTATATTAAGGTATGACTCACTTTCGAGATTTCAAGAGTAGAATCCTTTCGTAGTAAAGTAGTTGTGATTTTTCGTGCAGTTAATGTCTACGTCAGGAAAGGCTAAGAATGAAATACGTAAATTAGGTGTTTTATTGTTCATGGGTTGTTGATATTTGTTATAAGGAATAATCTATAAGTAGATAGCAACTGAGGGTTGTCTAGAATCGTTATATCACTATGTCTGGCCGTTAACTAGTAAGTTCGCTATATGGTGGGAAATAAAAAAGGGAATGTTAATCAGTTCTGATAGAACGAAGCGGTACGAAGAGTTGTCCCTATTGATTATTTTCAAGGTATGGATATCAGAGAGTCTGCGAAATAGACGAGGCTGTTGGATTACGTTAGTCCTTTATATATGATTATGTAAGTAATAGTGATAAAGGGGTTCCGAGTAATTTCATGATAAGCTGTTCCTTAGTGGAAATATGTAGTAAGTGTAATCGTTATCAAACAGATATGTTTATTCTGATTAATTTTATGTTATATTATGTGAAGTAATCTTAGTCGGCTTATGATACTTACCAGTACGTATGGTATACTGATACTACTCTTGCTACATCTCTTTGGGATGTAAATGTGTTTTCAGGTTATTGCTTGGAGGTCCTAGTGTGTTGCAGCGGTAGATATCCTCTGACAGCTTTTGTGTATCTTCTTCCAGACAGAAGTTGTGTCATTATTTTATATTTTACTTGACCATTCTCGTATGTCATAGAAGCTCCTGTACACGTCTAGACTAGGTCCCGGGAATGTGTATTGTTAAAATTGTAAGGTGTGAATTTTACGAGAAAGGCATTTTATTTACTTGATTTATTCACTATTGTTGGTATTAAATGGTAAACGGTTTTATGAAGGAAGTATGGTTTAAGGTTCGCCTGTAAGGTGGGATAAGGCAGGTGCCCACATGACCCGTAAACTGGGATCATGACATATCAAATCCAATAACAATCAAAATCACGCTCAACACATAAGAGAGACAATAAAATGCAATAGAAATATATACCAAGTCACAGTATATCAACTCTGAATCCATCAATCACAACCATATCATCCATCTAAACCAATTGTGCAAAGTCTCAAAGATTTCAATCACAAGTCCATATCATAATCAATGAAGAGAGATGATAAGATGCAATGCAAGATGTATATGATATGTATGCAATGCATATACTCGTACACATGTACTCAACGACGGTACATCACGTCTCGACAACAGAACCCATGGGGGACCCGCGAAGTCCATATACCGGTCACTCCGCACATAACCCAGAGATGACTCAACATGCAATGCAAGTCACTCTGTACACAGCCCAAAGATGACTCAACATCCGAATACCAGTCAGATGGATAAGTGTTTCCGTATCAGTCACTCCACATGTAGCCCATAGATGACTTAATATCCAATGTGTCTCGAAAGAATACCGGTCACTCTGCACACAGCCTAGAGGTGACTCATATCAATATGTCTAAATGCATCTGTATTTCCTTCTTATTTCCCATCATATGTACCATATCAAGGCAATATCAATATATCATGGAAATGAGTATGAATACAATGCAAGTGTAATATCAATAAACCAAATCAATCCCAAATAGTACCACACATGGGCACACAAGTAATATTATCAATAAGGCTACACAATAAGCCACAACAGATTCACAGTTCTTATCTCAATATCAACAAAGTAAGGTACCATAGTATTATAATCATGATATATAACCAACCACCAATATCCTATATCTCAACATGGAGACGAGCCAACAAGTACATAGAACAGATAAGTCAACAACGCAACGGGGTGGCTAGCCCTCAAATCATACAACAAGGCCCAACCTAAGGCAATATCCATCCCAAACTTTATACTCGAAGGTTTACATGCATTCTCCGACAATATCATCTAAACATACGCTTCGCTAATTGAAGTCTCACCATAAGGTAAACCGTAACCTACCTGGAAAGCCAAACAGCAAACTCGAATGATCAAACCTTAGTCTTGCCTTTCCTTTGTGCCTCGTGATAGTGAAAGTCTAATCATATCCGAATAGGGAATTAGAATCAAGAAGAATTAATACTCACAACCTTATTCTATTCAAGTCCTAAATCTTAATTCATAGAAGGGGAAAATGAGCCTTTTAAGGGTAAAATAGGAAATTCAAAGGCTAAATATGAAATTCATACTCTAGGTGATTAATTCTCATCAAACATTAGCTAGATAAACTCATAGATTAGGAAAATTCAGATTCTAGATGAAACCCTCAAGTTTGGTATAAACCCTAACTTAAAATCCCACAAATTGGTCACTAGTAATGATGAAATCATGCTTATGTAGTTACTAATCAACAATTTCATATTTAATCAAGCCAAATCCACCAACAATTCGAGGTTTTATAATCAAAAACTCATTAGAGGAAGAAACCTAAAAAACCCTCTTTAATCTTCAAGTTAAGCACAAATAATGGAAGGCATAAGTTTATCAACAATGAATTCATCAATTTCCTATGGTTAAACTAACCAATTTCATCATCAATTTCCCATTAGGAAGACTAAAACCCTTTAAAGAAGAAACCATAAAAATCCCATATTTATTCATCATGTTCTATGAATTTACCACCATGGATTCATACTTAGGGAAGGTAAATGAAATATGTACTAGAGGGGGATTAAAAAGGATGACCACTAGTCTTCATTTTACTCATTCTCTCACTTAAAAAAAAGGGAACCGAAAACCCCCGGCTGAGGCTCACGGCTTGGAGTAGAAAACCCACTTCCATTTGTCCTTCCAAAAATATTTTGTTGATGCAAACCTACTATATTGAGGTCCTGAGTAGCGTGGAAGCATCGTTAGAGCGATCAATCCATTGTTTTTCATCTTTTGGAAACCCTAGTCTATTGTAAGTTGAAGAGAAAGGTAAGATTTGGATCTTGTTTTGTGTTATGAAGGTTATATTCATGTGTAGTATGTTAATATGGCATGTCACGAAATGTCGGAAGGAGTTGTGTATGAGCTTCGAGCCGTGTAAATGGGTGTTGTTGTGTGGTGATTGAAATTATGAATTAATGCTTAGTTAGTTTATTATGATCATTGTAAGGTGAAGAACGTTTGAGAATTATCCATTTATGTATATGTGTAGTGTTAGTGAGAATGGGTCACATTATATGGCAATGAACGAATGAACGTCGCTTAATGCTTTAGTCGTCGTCGCTATGAATTCTATGTTGAAAATGAATGTCTAGTGACTCAAGTGGATGTTGAAAATGTTGCGGACTGATTTGGAGGTTGTTGTGCATTTAATGTAAATTGTATAT